>NW_024070186.1:5881858-5907011 GCF_014754425.2 Oryx dammah | reverse complement strand
CAGTTCAGTTCAGTTCAGTTGCTCAGTTGTGTCTGACTCTTTGCGACGCCATGAATCGCAGCACGCCAGGCTTCCCTGTCCATCACCAACTGCCGGAGTCTACTCAGACTCACGTCCATCGAGTCTGTGATGCCATCCAGCCATCTCATCCTCGGTCGTCCCCTTCTCCTCCTGCCCCCAGTCCCTCCCAACATCAGAGTCTTTTCCAATGAGTCAACTCTTCGCATGAGGTGGCCAAAGTACTGGAGCTTCAGCTTTAGCATCATTCCTTCCAAAGAAATCCCAGGGCTGATCTCCTTCAGAATGGACTGGTTGGATCTCCTTGCAGTCCAAGGGACTCTCAAGAGTCTTCTCCAACACCACAGTTCAAAAGCATCAATTCGTCGGCGCTCAGCCTTCTTCACAGTCCAACTCTCACATCCATACGTGACCACTGGAAAAACCATAGCCTTGACTAGATAAACCTTAGTCGGCAAAGTAATGTCTCTGCTTTTGAATATACTATCTAGGTTGGTCATAACTTTTTTTCCAAGGAGTAAGCATCTTTTAATTTCATGGCTGCAGTCACCATCTGCAGTGATTTTGGAGCCCTCCAAAATTAAGTTTGACACTGTGTCCACTGTTTCCCCATCTATTTCCCATGAAGTGATGGGACCGGATGCCATGATCTTTGTTTTCTGAATGTTGAGCTTTAAGCCAACTTTTTCACTCTCCTCTTTCACTTTCATCAAGGGGCTTTTTAGCTCCTCTTCACTTTCTGCCATAAGGGTGGTAGCATCTGCATATCTGAGGTTATTGATATCTGTCTGGCAATCTTGATTCCAGCTTGTGTTTCTTCCAGTCCAGCGTTTCTCATGATGTACTCTGCATATAAGTTAAATAAGCAGGGTGACAATATACAGCCTTGATGTACTCCTTTTCCTATTTGGAACCAGTCTGTTGTTCCATGTCCAGTTCCAATTGTTGCTTCCTGACCTGCATACAGATTTCTCAAGAGGCAGGTTAGGTGGTCTGGTATTCCCATCTCTTTCAGAATTTTCCACAGTTTATTGTGATCCACACAGTCAAAGGCTTTGGCATAGTCAAGAAAGCAGAAATAGATGGTCTTCTGGAACTCTCTTGCTTTTTCCATGATCCAGCGGATGTTGGCAATTTGATCTCTGGTTCCTCTGCCTTTTCTAAAACCAGCTTGAACATTAGGAAGTTCACAGTTCACGTACTGCTGAAGCCTGGCTTGGAGAATTTTGATCATCACTTTACTAGCATGTGAGACGAGTACAATTGTGCGGTAGTTTGGGCATTCTTTGGCATTGCCTTTCTTTGGGATTGGAATGAAAACTGACCTTTTCCAGTCTTGTGGCCACTGCTGAGTTTTCCAAATTTGCTGGCATATTGAGTGCAGCACTTTCACAGCATCATCTTTCAGGATTTGAAAGAGCTCAACTGGAATTCTATCACCTCCACTAGCTTTGTTTGTAGTGATGCTTTCTAAAGCCCACTTGACTTCACATTCCAGGATGTCTGGCTCTAGATGAGTGATCACACCATCGTGATTATCTGGGTCGTGAAGATCTTTTTTGTACAGTTCTACTGTGTCTTCTTGCCACCTCTTCTTAATATCTTCTGTTTCTGTTAGGTTTAGGAGCTGGCATACCTGTCTGTTCTCGGAATGGCTTCCATTCCCCCGCAACCCATCCCTCTGGGTTGTCTCAAGGCAGCGGCTTTGGGCGCCTTGCTTCAGGCATTGGACTTGTCCTTGTCATCTGTTTCACGTTTGGTAACGTACGTGTTTCCGTGCTGTTCTCTCAGATCATCCCACCCTCGCCTTCTCCCGCCGGCCAGAAGTCTGTTCTTTACGTCTGTGTCTCCTTTGCCGCCCTGCATGTAGGATCGCTGGTGCCATCTGTCTAAATTCCGTATATATGCGCGTTAATATACGGTGTTTGTCTTTCTCTCCCTGACTGACTTCTTCTGGAGAACAGGCTCCAGTGGTCCTGCAGTTTAAAGTCTGTCTGGCTGTTGAAGCTGACACGCCAGTCTTGAGCAGTAGGTATTAGAGTGTCTTCATTTCCCAGCTGAGGAGTTGGGGATGGGAGAGGCTGAGGTATACCACCAGAGTGTACCAGGACTGGTTCTTTCTCGGTTCTCAGAGCTGCGGCTGTGGACCTGGGTTGTGAGGCGCCGTGCTTTATCTGTCTGCTGGGTCTCAGGGTGAGAGGCCGTGGTGACCCAGGGTCCGTGCCAGGACCTTGCAGTGCCCCGTGCCCCCCGGCCGTGGTGAGCCGTGGCGTGAGCCTGAGAAGGCTGTGTTTTTACATAGAGTCAGAAGTCTCTCTGAACGTGTGTGGCTAAGTGTAATTAACCCACACGTGTCAGTAATGATACATGTTTAAAGCTCAATGAGAACTTTCTTTTGCTGTCGTGTTTTCAAACTCGAGAGATGCTGGCATGGATTGGGATCTTGTGTCAAGTGAACTGACAGGTGTGTTGTGGTTTATGAGCATAAACGGGGAGATAAGTAATGGATCTTTCCAGACTTGAGGAGTGCCCAGGAAAAGAAGAGGCTTTTCCTAGTAAAGATATTGTCATTAACATGGGAGTATTCATCTGGAGTCATCAGAGAATGGTATAGAGTTCTGTCTAATATAGGGTGAGTAGGCACTGCAAGGTATCAATAACTTGCTTGCAAGAGGTACATTTTTGTTCTATTCAGAAAAGTGTTGAACCTAGCAAGCGTAAGGGGTGGGACTCCACGATGAAGGCAATCACTGTATTTGATAGACTAAAAAACGTCCGTTGTGGTGGGATGCATCTCTGTTTCAGAGATGTTAAAAGTGAAGAAAAAGTGAGTCTTAGAATGAATAGAATAAGGTAGTTCCTGTGCAGTGCCACTGGCTGCTGAGAAGAGAAAGAGTGTGTCTTTGAGGGTATGGTCACGTATTAAGCATGGGAGCAAGAGGGGAAGGGCAGAGGCAGGAATATGCACGAATGGGAGGAGGAGGAAAGCGTAAGCCCAGAGCAGACAGAGTTAGCAGCAGGTGTGGCAGCAGCGCTAAGGAGCAGGTGTTTGCACAGCGGCCAGGAGTGGGGAGTACTCTTAGAAGATCAGAGAGAGAGAGGAGGCGGACCGCTGACAGAGCATGGCAGACAGCGTCACGCTGGTTCAGCAGGAACCCGAGGATCACCGTAAAGCAGGCCCTTAAGGGGTGATGCGCGTGGGTAGTGGTCCTCTGAGGTCGTCCTGACTCGGTTATGTATGAGGAAACTGAGACTCAGGTTGGCTGACCAGTCATCTGGTGAGTGTCAAGGTCAAGGTGTGAGCCAGGACCGGGGTGATCCTAAAGGTCAGCTTTTTAATTCAATGTGAAATGTGTTTCTCTGGTAGCCTGCTGTGTGTCTCTTACTCAGTATGATGCTGTTGAAAAGATAGGTCTTTGTGGAAGAATGAAGGTGTTTTTTTTTTGCCTCAAATGATTTGAATGCTGTATTTTGGTTATTTGGCATTTTTTCCAGTTTTATTGAGATGTCATTGACATAGCTCACTGTATAGTTTTAAGATATAGAGCATAATGGCTTGATTTACATATATTGTGAAGTGATTACTATAGTAAGTTTAGTTGGCACCCATCATCTTACAAAGATATAATACAAAGCAATGAAAATTTCTGTTTCCTTATAAGGAGAACTCTTAGGATTTACTCCAGAGCTTTCATATATGCCATACAGCAGTGTTAACTGTAGGTACCATGTTGTACATTTCTGTATTTTTAAAAGAAGTTTATGTTTCATGATTAAAACTGGTAGTTTGGGTATAGCTGTAGATTATCAGGTTAGTCACTAAAAGTCAGATTAGGTGAAGTGCTAACTTGGAAAGTCTTGCTTTTCTTCAGTTTTATGATGATTATTTATATGTATTAAGATTTAGGGAAGACAAGTTATAAGCATTATACAAATTTATGGTTATAATTATTATAAATTTTCTCCCTTTTATAGAAAACATAGCTCTGCTGGCAGAAACAGCTTTGAGATTCCTGGAATTAGTACAGTTGAAAAATCTCAACATGGAAAACGACCCAAATAGTGAAGAAATAGACGAAGTGACACATTCCAACGGAAATTACGACACAGGTAGGATGCTTTTCTCTTCCAGATTTTCTGTTATTTAGAATGGATTGCTGTTCTTTAGAATGTGAACTTGCAGCAAAGTCTCTCTTAGAGTTCTACTGTAAAATGGAAGAACACCAGATGCACAGAGGGAAGGAGTCCTTTGTTTGACTGTTCTCTTCTACTCTTTCTTATGCATTGTTATCTCGCCTGAAAATGACCAGCCTGTCACCACAGATTCTAAGCTCAGTAGTTTTTCAGCCAGAATTTGACTTGTGTCAACAGCAAAGCTAGCTGAATTATAAAATAATTATAGGATAAAAGGAAAAACATTGACAACACCATAGCTAAGGAATCTAAACCTTTCCTACGTAGGTGAGTATATTCTGAATAAACTGTTTATTTCATACTACCTATGATTCTTGTATCAAAACCCATACCTTTTATCATAAAAGAACACTGTAACGGTGAACTCTGTAAGGTCTATCCCTGGCTCAGGTTTCTCTACATCCATACGGCTTTTTAACAGGCTTCTAGTTAATGTTTATTGTATTGAATATTTGTACGTCAAATAATATACTAAGATGTTTTCTAAGATATTTCTAGTTCAGAAAAACTAGAGAAATCTACTTTTCAGATGGAGAAACAGTGGAAACAGTGGCAGACTTTATTTTTTTGGACTCCAAAATCACTGCAGATGGTGACTGCAGCCGTGAAATTAAAAGACACTTACTCCTTGGAAGGAAAGTTATGACCAACCTAGACAGCATATTAAAAAGCAGAGAGATTACTTGGTCAACGAAGGTCTATCTAGTCAAGGCTATGGTTTTTCCAGTAGTTGTGTACGGATGTGAGAGTTGGACTCTAAAGAAAGCTGAACACCAAAGAATTGATGCTTTTGAACTGTGGTGTTGGAGAAGACTCTTTGAGAGTCCCTTGGACTGCAAGGAGATTCAACCAGTCCGTGCTGGAGGAGATGAGCCCTGGGTGTTCTTTGGAAGGAATGAGGCTGAAGCCGAAACTCCAGTACTTTGGCCACCTCATGCGAAGAGTTGACTCATTGGCAAAGACTCTGATGCTGGGAGGGATTGGGGGCAGGAGGAAAAGGGGATGACAGACGATGAGATAGCTGGGTGGCATCACTGACTCGATGGACGTGAGTTTACGTGAACTCCAGGAGTTGGTGACGGACAGGGTGGCCTGGCACGCTGTGGTTCATTGGGTTGCAGAGAGTCGGACACGACTGAGCGTACTGACCTGAACTGCACTGAAGACAGCTGTGGTGTCTCATTTACTTGTTAAATGGATCATTTTATGCAACAAATATTTGGAATTGAAAACACCGGAAGAATTTTAAACTTATAAAAGAGTGTATCAGAAAGGAAATTCTTGGAATTCCTTGGAACATAATACTATTGTACATCCTATAAGCATGTAATTGAACGGTTTTGTTTGCTTGTTTGTTTTGTTTTTTTTACTATATTTATTTGGCTTCATTGGGCCTTAGTTGGGGCACTCGGAATTTTCACCGTGTCATTGGGATCTTTGATGGTGGCGCAGGGGCTTAGTTGCTCCAGGGCATGTAGGATCTTAGTTTCCCGACTAGGGTTCACACCCAAGTCCCCCTGCTTTGCAAGGTGAATTCTTAACCCCTGGACCACCAGGAAAGTCCTTGGATGGTTTAACTAATGAAGTTAGGCAATAAAACTTTGGGGGAGTTAATCTAAAGTTTTCCTTAACATGAATATAGAATTGTGTCTTTCAGAGCACCTTTTCCCTTGACAGTGGCTGTCCCAGAAGTGGGCTTTGCCTTCATTCGTTTAGTCAGGGGATAACGGGTAAACATCCGCTTTGCACCAGGCAATTTGTGTGCTTGCTGTGAGCATTTAGGGATGTGGTGGTAAGTGAGACAGAAAAGATCCCTGCTCTCCTGAGGCTGTTTTAGTAAGGGGAAGACAGCCAACTGAGGAAAGAAATGAGTGAAAATGAAGGGTGGATAGGAGATAGGGTCAGAGTAGGCGGTGGTGGCCAGAGCATGTGAAGTCTTGTCCGGACTTGCAGCGTGTTTTCTGGCTTTCTGAACTGTAATTAAGCAACACCTGCGCCATGAGATTACATCTTGACCACTCTGAAGCGGCTTCACGTCCTTAGGTCGATCTTATTGGACAGTGTCTCTCTGGTGCTTCCCGGTCGTTTTTTCCTCTGAGCCTCATAAATGGAGCTAGTAAAGAGTGAGGCAGTGGTCATGCTTGCAGCATCTGCTATTACGGTGTTTTTCAGTCCGTGTTTCATTTTCCCAGCTAGCCTTCAACGCATTGCTTAGTGGAAAAGCTTAGTGATTGCAGGCTTTCAGTGGCGGCTTCTGTAATCATCCTGTTTCCTCCAAGGAGTGAGAAAGACTGGCTCTGTATGTTTGGAGGGAAGAAAATTGATCACATTTTTCTTTGTTTTCTTTTTTTAGAGCTCCAAGCCTTACATGAAATGGTCCAGCAGAAAGTTGTCACTTTGCTGAGTGACCCTGAAAATATCGTGAAACAGACCTTAACGGAAAATGGGATAACACGGTTGTGTGTGTTCTTTGGACGCCAGGAAGCCAGTGACGTTTTGCTGTCCCACATGATCACTTTCCTGAATGATAAAAATGATCGGCATCTGCGTGGAGCTTTTTTTGATAGTATGGTCGGTGCGTTTCTGTTTCTTTTTACATTGATCTTTAAGATTGTTTTTACAATTATCTTCTCAAACAGATAATTTCCATGCAGTCTGAAAGGGGACAGTACTACCAAATTTCATTAATAAGGAAATGAATTCCTGGTATTTCTGTCTGTCTTCATGCTTTTGGGTGATGGGAGTATCTTAGGTGATGGGAGTATCTTAGCTGATCAAGAGATTGAGACGCACATACAAAGGGATTCTGTGTGGTCATTAAAAAGTGTGTTCTGAAAGAATATTTAATGACCTGGGACAGTACCATGAAGTATTCCTAAAGTGACTGAACTCAGTTGAGTATAGGTAATAATAACAAATGATATCTTTATTAAAAAGGCTGAATATACTAAGATGTGAACAGTGATGATTTCTGGGGCTGGGATTACAGGTGATTGGATCCTTCTTTTCATTTTTCCGTATTTGTCAAATTTTCTGTAGTAGACATGCATCACTTTTACAGTCAGAAAATAACAGTATAATTATGATCGAAGGTGAAGGTCAAGGTGAAGTTGCTCAGTCCTGTCCGACTCTTTGCGACCCCATGGACTGTAACCTGTGATTGAAAATCAGTCTGATTAAAAAGGAAGCTTACAGGCTTTGCTTTTTGTAAAACCAAAAATGTGTGAAAAATTAGTCGACTTTTTTCCCACTATTTTTTCAAAATGGTGCACTTCTTAATTTTCAGATTTATTCAAAGAAGAGAAATAATCTTGTGTTTTATCTACGTATGATTCCTGTTGTATTTAGATTCAGAATTAGAAAGAAATGAACTTATTTTGAGTAGATTAAGTCATGTTTTACACGAAGATTTAATATTTTTCATTTTGGAGTAATAACTGATCGTTTTCCACCTGCTTAAACTGACATTTTCAATTTTAGATTTGGTTATTTATGAAATATTATGTGCTAAAGCTATATTGTTACAATTACCCACTAACCCTTTATATATCATTTTACACATGATTGTAAAACTTGTCTATTAACTCAAAAAGCTTAAAACCTGTTCTGCACACTGGTAAGCTTTACAGGTATCCAGACTTTTTCATGTAGCAGAAGCTGTGGAGTTTATAGATTTTGATTTTCAGTAATCTGGGAAAGTAACTGATAAAAGGTTTGCTGTTGGATATTTTTCCTAAAAGATAAAAATAGGAAGGAAACTCATCTAGCAATAGTATTCCTGTTTCTGCAAATGTTACCGTATAACGTTGTAGAGAAAAGGATACTTCCTGCTTTTGAAAAGTCTTGAAATTACTGTTCTTGCTTCGTTCTACCTGGAGATTACTGTACCTCCTCTTTTCAGACCTTTCTAGTTTGTTTTTAACTTGTGCATTAGTGTATGGATTCATCTCAGTCTTCCGTCTTGGACTCCAGCTAACTCAGCTCCTAGACACAGTATCCTTTGCTTCTCACCTCCCTCTGTCTGTGTTGCTCCCTCCTTTTAAGTAATCTTGTTTTTATTTCTTTTCTTTGGAAAAGATAGTTCTTTTCCAAAGATGAAACTTCATCTACTGGTCAATTCATGTGGATTTTTTTTAAACAAGATTGACTGATTGATTGATTGATTGATTGATTTTTTGGCTTCTTATGTTTTGCACGGTCTTTGTTGTTGCACTTGAGCTTCTCGGCGAGCGAGGACTGCTCTTGTCGTGGATTGTGGGCCTCTCGTTGCCGTGGCTGCTTCTGTCGTGGAATGCAAGCTCCGGGCGCGTGGCTTCAGCAGTTGCAGTGCGCAGGCTCAGGAGTTGGGACTTGCAGGCTTTAGGGCGTGAGCTCAGTAGTTGTGGCGCACGGCTTGGTTGCTGCAGAGCATGCGGGATCTTCCCCTACCAGGGGTGGAACCTGTGTCCCTTGTACTTACTGCAAGGTGGAGTTTTAACCTCGACCACCAGGGAAACCCTCGTGTGTATTTTGAAACACGGCGTTTATGTTCTTTTTTCACTTTTAAAGTAATTTTCATTTATTTTTTGTGTATAAAAGTTAATACATACTTGTTATAGGAAAATTGGACTTCCAGATGGTACTAGTCGCAAAGAGGCTGCCTGCCAATGCAGGAGACGTAAGAGATGTGGGTTTGATCCCTGAGTCACGATCCCCTGGAGGAGGGCCTGGTAACCCACTTGAGTATTTGTGCCTGGAGAATCCCCATGGACAGAAGAGCCTGGCGGGCTACAATCCACAGGGTTGCAAAGAGTCTGACGTGACTTAGCACAGATGTAGAGAAATTGGAAGATCTAAACACCTTAAAGAAAACAACTTCCTTCCAGTTCTCCAGCCCATGTACAGCCTCCATTAATGTTTTGTTTGTTCCCTTCCTCTGGGTCATCCTTGCCTCCTCTTTCCACCCATCATCCCATTCTGCCATATATGCTGTGAGGCACTGTTATGTACTGGCTAAGAGCGGCACTGTTGTTTTATTTTTTAATTGAAGGGTAATTGCTTTACAGAATTTTGTTGTTTTCTGTTGAACATCAACATGAATCAGCCATAGGTATACATATGTCCCCTCCCTCTTGAACCTCACTCCCGTCTCTCTCCCCACCCACCCCTCTAGGTTGGTTGACACAGAGCCCCTGTTTGAGTTCCCTGCATCATACAGCGAATTCCCATTGGCTCTCTATCTACATATGGTAATGAAAGTTTCCATGTTATTCTCTCCATGCATCTCACCCTCTCCCCCCGCCCCCATAAATCTGTTCTCTATGTCTGTTTCTTCATTGCTGCCCTACAAATAAACTCATCGGTACTATTTTTCTAGATTCCATATATATGCGTTAGTAAATTACATTTATCTTTCTCTTTCTGACTGACTTCACTCTGTATAATAGGCTCTGGGTTGATCCACCGTACTAGAACTGACTCAATTGCATTCCTTTTTATGGCTGAGTAATATTCCGTTATCACACACACACACACACACACACACACACACACACACACACACGCACACACACACACACACACACACACACACACACCCGTTTTATCCATTCATCTGTCGATGGACATCTAGGTTGTTCTAGCCGTTGTAAATAGTGCTTCAGTGAACACTGGGGCACACGTGTCTCTTTTCCGTTGTGTTTCCTCAGGGTCTACACCAGGAGTGAGATCACTGCATCCTGTGGTGGTTTCATTCCTAGCTTTTTAAAGAAATCTCCATACCGTCTTCGGTGGTGGCTGTATCCATTGACGTTCCCACCGACAGTGCCAGAGCGTTCCCTTTTCTCCACACCCTCTGCAGCATTTATTGTTTGTAGACTTCTTGGTGATGGCCGTTCTGACCAGTGTGAGGTGATAGCTCATTGTAGTTTTGATTTGAATTTCTTTAATAATCACTTCATTGTGTCTGACTCTTTGTGACTCTAGGGACTGTAGCCCGCCAGACCCCTAAGTGTGTGGAATTCTCTAGGCAAGAATACTGGAGTGGGTTGCCATTCCCTCCTCCAGGGGATTTTCCAGTCCAGGGATCAAACCTGGGTCTCCCGCCTTGTAGGCAGATTCCTCACCATCTGAGCCCCCAGGGGCGATAATCAGTGATGCTGAGCGTCTGCTCGTGTGTTTGCTGGCCATCTGTACGGCTTCTTTGCAGAACTGTCTGTTTAGATCTTTTCCCACTTTGTGATTGGGTTGTTTGTTTTTCTGGTGTTGACTTGTATGAGCTCCTTATGTGTTTTGGAAGTTAATCCTTTGTCAGTTGTTTGATTTGCTGTTGTTTTCTCCCATTCTGAGCATTGTCTTTTCACCTTGCTCGTAGCTTCCTTTGCTGTGCAAAAGCTTTTAAGTTTCTTTAGGTCCCGCATGTTTGTTTTTGTTTTTGTTTCCATTACTCTAGGAGGTGGGTCATAGAAAGATCTTGCTTTGATCTGGTTGCTCTTGAACACTTGCATCAAGTGT
This sequence comes from Oryx dammah, assembly GCF_014754425.2. Taxonomy (NCBI): domain Eukaryota; kingdom Metazoa; phylum Chordata; class Mammalia; order Artiodactyla; family Bovidae; genus Oryx; species Oryx dammah. Next base: position 5,896,307 of record NW_024070186.1, on the reverse strand, counting down.
TTCAGAGCAGCCACTCTGGACACCAGATTGCTAGGTTCAAGCTCTGGCTTTGTCACCTACTGATTGTGGTTCTAGGGGAAATCAGGTAATCTTCTGTGTGCCTCTGTTTCCCTGTCTATAAAATGAGGATGCTAATATTCACTAACCTGCTAGTTGTTTCAAAGATAAAATGAATTAACAGGTAATAATGCCTAGCACCTAAGTGCTCTGTATGTATTATATTACTTCTCAGTCTTGTTATTTTTTAAACCTTTATCTAGTAATGTGTGTATTCTGAACATTTTCTCATGTTATTAAAAATTCTTGAAAACCATAATTTGAGAAGTATAAATATTATAGTTTTACCCAAATTTAATGAACTGTTCTTTTGAATATTTAGATTGTTTTTACTTTGGTCAACCTATATTTTACACATCTGTTTCACTGAGTTGCTCAGTCTTGTCCGACTCTTTGCAACCCCATGGACGGCAGCACGCCAGGCCTCCCTGTCACATCACCAACTCCCGGAGTTCACACAAATTCATGTCCGTTGAGTCAGTGACATCATCCAACCACCTCACCCTCTGTCGTCCCCTTCTCTTCCCGCCTTCAATTATACATCTAACCATTTACATGAATATTTTCTTCTGATTATTTTCTCCGGTTGGGAGTCAGAAATTTTAATTACTGAGTTAAATAATATGAGTATATTTTTAGAACTTGACACATTTTGTAAGCTTTTCAAAGAGATAGTATCATTGTCTACGCTGGGGGGCATTGTTGAGTAGTACTGCACAGCCTTCCAGTGTGGAATAGGCTTCAGTCAGTCTTTGCTGGTAGCTTAAAGTGATGACTTGTTTTGACGTATGTTTATTTGCTTCTCACTGAAGGTGAAAAAAATTCCTCATGTTGATGACTTGTTGATATTTCTTTCTATGAATTTTTAATTTATTATTTTGGCCCCCATTTTTTGATGGTGTTAAGCTTTTCTGATAATCTTTTGAGCCTTTTATATCTACATTAAAAACAACATTTTATCACTTCTATGGCAAATAACCTTTTCTCAGGTAACTTGACTATTATTTTTTATGTTGTTTAAAATAATTTTAATGTTGTCAACTTATTTGACCTTCTCCTTCTTGTTTTTTTTTTTTTTTTTTACTTTTGCACTTAAATCTTTTTCCATTCCAAAATTAGGTTAATTATACGCTGGGTGCATGTCTTTTTTTTGTATTAAAGCTTTAGTTTTTTTTACATAGACGTAAGAATCCGGCCAGCAATAGAGGAGGCCTGGATTCAGACTCTGGGTTGGGAAGATCCCCTGGAGGAGGGCATGGCGACCCACTCTAGTATTCTTAGCTGGAGAATCCCATGGACAGAGGAGCCTGGCTGGCTGCAGTCCAAGGGGTTGCAGAGAGTCAGACACGACTGACTGACTAAGCACAGCATAGCATGAACAGCTTAATTAATCTTTATTGGGGGCTGTGGTATGAGGTCAAATCTAAATTTTTCTCAGGAATGTAACCAGTTTTCCCAACACTACTTACTAAACATTTCATTTATTTTCCATTTATTTGTGAAGCTTCTATTAACGTCTGTTGCGTGCATATATCGTTTAGGGTCCCTTCTCTAGGTATCTTATTCCATTGATTTTTTTTTTTCACTTCTCTACTCAATATTATACTCTTTATAGTTATATTTTAATTATTATATATTTATAAGCAACTTTAGTATCTGGTAGAATAAGCTCCCCAAATGTCAGTGTTTTCCAAAATATTTTGAGCTATTTTAGTTTGTTACACGTTTTAGTTTGTAAAGTTTCTAAATAGAATTCACTGGAACTTTACACAGTGTTTTTTCTTTTACTAGAGAAAAAAATTCTAAAATTCTTTCTCAAGTATAAGGGAAATATGCTTTTGCAAATTACTCAAACTATAAGAAGTGATGTATGAGAGGCAGTAATGAAAGGCAGTAGTTGCACTTTGCAGAGGCACTCACTCTGGTGTGTGGTTTTGGTTTGATGTCTTCAGGAGACTATTGCTGTCTTATATAGTATTTTCATATTGTTCTTTTTAGGGGTATCCGTTTTATACTTTACCTCTTGACTTTTTTCTGCGCCAGATGAAGAGTTAACTCACTCGTATCATAATCTGATCCCCCTTGTCCTCTCTGTTTTGAGGTGTTGATCACTGTGTGTGCAGTGGTTGTTTTTAGATTGTTGTTTTTGTAACTTTAAGTAATTCAGTTGTTCCTTAATTGGCCTTCTGATTTGGACTGCAAAGAATTTTGTGTTTCTCTCCTTCCTTCACTTCCTTCATTCCTTTTTGATCTTTTCCCTTCTTTCTGCTTCTTCTGTTGGTTGATAATTCAAGTAACAATTGCATTTTTATGGTTGGTAATATTTAAATTCTGTTCTGCAATCATAATGAAGTCTCTTCTGCTTGTATAGACTAATTCTGAAATTCAAAATAATTTACGTGAGTGTGTAAATTTTATTGAGTTTAGCACCAAGTAGTGGGCTGTGCTTATAATTGCTTCACCACAGTTCTGATGCCATGACTGTTATCACTTGATGAGAATGTCTGTAGCGTCAAGGTCAATGGATTCTTTTTTCTATCCTCTGCAAACAACTAAATACATAGTACATGGTAATTTATTTCATTTTTACACACTGACTTTCTTGAACAATTTTTTCTTTTTTCGTCCTGGAGTTTGAGTTTTTTTGTTTTCGTGTTAGAGAGAAAATATACCTCCTTCACTCTGTCTATAATATCTAGCTTCTTTCTTACTAGTTTTATCTATTGCTTGTAATCTCTTCCATTTCTCGTCATCTTAACATTTTTGAAGTTGATTGACTTTTAGTTTTAATTTGGGCTGATTGATTTCTAGGTCTTTACTAGGTTTTATCTTTTTCCCCCCTTGAATTCTTGCTTTGTATTTACCGTTTTGTGTTTCTACATTTTCCTCATTTTGTTGGCAAACATCCTCAAGAAACTTTCTTAGAATGTTTGCCTGGGAGGTAACCACGTATGTAGTTCTTACATGTCTCACAATGACTCATTTTTGTATCCTTATTTTATTGACAGTTTGGTTATACAGTTTCTTCCATGATCTTGAAGCTCTTGCCCTGTTGTGTTGTAGCCGGCATGGGTGCTGAAATGATCCTCGGATGCCAGTCTGACTCTGCTTCCTTTTGAGGGGATCTATATTTTCCCTTCTGTAAGCTTATAGGGTCTTTTTCCTCTTGGTGTCGCAGATATTCTTGATGATTGGCATTGGTGTGGTCTTTTTTATTTACTGTGCTGAGTATGAAACGGAGGGTCTCTCCATGGGTTATTGCTTAATATACTTGGCTTTTGATTCCTTTTATTCCCTGGTGGCTCAGTGGTAAAGAATCTGCCTGCAGTGCGGGAGACCCAGGTTCGATCCCTGGTCGGGAAGATCCCCTGGAGAAGGGAGTGGTAACCCACTCCAGTGTTCTTGCCTGGAGAATTCCACGGATAGGGGAGCCTGACAGGCTACAGTCCATGGGGTCACAAAGAGTTGAGGACACGACTGGGCAACTAACACGTTCACTGATAACATGTGTACTTTCAGGTATAAGAAAATCACGTATGGTTGCTTCTCTTTTTCAGGTGTCGCTGCCTATGTTGGCTGGCAGAGCTCCTCAATTCTCAAACCCCTGCTGCAACAAGGTCTTAGTGATGCTGAGGAATTTGTTATTGTGAAAGCTCTTAACGCCCTTCCCTGTATGTGTCAATTAGGGCTGCTGCAAAAACCCCATGTCTACGAGTTTGCCAGTGATATTGGTAAGTTTTTGCTTCTTAAAAGTAGGATGGGAAACTGAGGGAGTGGTGAGAGAGAGATGGGCTTCCCTGGTGGCTCACGTGGTAAAGAATCTGCCTGCAGTGCAGGAGACCTGAGTCCCATCACTGGGTTGGGAAGATCCCCTGGGAAACGGAATGACTGCAACTGATTGATAGCACTGTGAAATTTCTAGACAATCTAGAGTCAGATTTTCAGCTCTTTGGTCTCGTGTGTGTGTGTGTGTGCACAAGCGTGCACACCCTCATGCATGCTTATGCCTGCATGCGTGTTGTATGTGAGTGACACGCAGGCCACACACAGGAGCATTGGTTCTCCAGCCCAGGCTGGGAAGTACATCTTTGTTTTAATCTGTAGTTCAGTCTTGGTGATCCTTGAAAGATGGAGATTTGTTTTTTTAACACAAGGTAGATAAAGGCTTTCACTGCTCTGAAGAGGTAGCTTATGTTTTTGGACACTTGATTGTTAGAGACTGTGTGTGAGAGACTGACTGTGACTTCCGTCATTACACAGATCACCGGTTAAACACTTCAGTATTGCCAATTACTACTACTGTTGGTAATTTTATTAACCAATGAACGGATAATTCCTTGACCTTTATAATAGTTAACCTATGCTTATCAATTTAAAATTCAGAATAAGAACAAACAGATACATGTGACCCTTTGTAAAAGTAAAAATATTAGAAGCTTTTAGTTTTTGTATGACTTCATTTTAAGGAAGTAACCAGTGTGAGAGTGCAGATTGGCTTTGTACTGAGAAGACGTGAAGTCTTAGACAATTACCTTTTTGGACAAAATATTTTCTTACTGCTTAATGCTTTGCCAATAGAATTGATAAAAACTCAAAATTAGTTAGATTTGATTGATAAGTTTTTCTTGAGGTAATCCTTGGAGACAAAAAGACAAAGAAATTATTATTTTGATTATTTAAATTAGATGGTTAGATAGCAGAGGTATAAAATTTCTGGAAGTTTTTATGCATGAATATAGATTGTTAAAAGAAAATTGTGGAAATTTGAGTATATGTAGATTTCTTATTGTGCACTCTAATATCTATAATCATTCTTTTAGATTGTAATCCTAATTTGAATTTTTGATGATGATGTTAAAAAGAATTTAATAGTGAAGTTTTGAGTATTGGCCATGTAATGGTGATAAAAATCTCTGCTACATTGAAATGCTTTCTTGTGTGTTTTAATCTACAAAGTACTAAACCTTGAGGGAATCATCTGTCTTTTTTCCTCAGTTTTTAAAGAGCTAATAGCTTGGGAAGCAAACGTTATTAAAACGATAAAAGATGTTAGAATGTCTTTTGAGTTTCTTGTCCTATGTAGTATAAGGCAGATGTAGAAAGCACCCCTTTTCACGTAAGAATATTAAAGAGAAAGTGTATCATCCTAACAAATATCTTGCTGCCTGGAATATTTTCCTGTTCATTTCTCACATCGACGTTGTTCTTTTTCCTCCTGTGAAAGTGGCATTGTCTTTTAAAAAGGGTCAAAGTTTCCTTGCTTTTGACGTTGATATTTTTTATTCGAATGAAAATCCTCTGTATATAAATATGTACTTGTATATTATAATTTCACATCATGTATTCCTTCTGTTGCTTATTTGGAAATTATTTTTGATATTTTGATATTTTTGATATTTTGATATTTTTGATATTTTTAATATATAAGTAGCATTTTATTTATCTGCAAAATGGATGTCTGTCAATGTTTAAGCAAAAATTATCATACAAAATAGTTTTTTACCTCTCTTGTCAAAATCTCCAGATATTTATCCGAGTTGTGCTGTTTCTAGTCGGGGTCTTCAAGTATCTTAAGTTTAACGTCAAAGTAATTATCTTGAGGTATAGAATAAATTTGGAGCATTTTGGATGTGGCACTCCCTTGGAACTAGAAGTGAATGTGATGCTACCTATGGGGATGAAAACGAGCCTTGCTGAGAAAAATCAAGCAAATAATCATTTGTTGGCATTTTGAAGTGTTTGAAAGAAAAACGTGTTTAATAACTTAGAAACACCTACGTACTTAAAAAACAGACGATAAAGTGTGTGCGTCTCTCTGTTGTCCTGTCTTTATGTGTGGTTAGTCTGTTCTAGTGATTCTTAATGGGAATTGGGTTGGTGGTGGTGATGATCATAACTGATATGAATCAGTCTTCCCACTTTGAATTTATGAAAACTCACCTTTCCCTCTTGTCGTCGTCGTTCAGTCGCCAAGTCGTGTCCGAGTCTTTGCGACCCCGTGGACTGTAGCCCACCAGGCTCCTCTGTCCATGAGACTTCCCAGGCAAGAATATTGGAGCCGTTGGCGTCTGCTCCTCCAGGGATCCTCCCGACCCAGGGATCAGAGCTGCGTCTCCTTCCCTGGCAGGCGGGTTCTTCACTGCTGAGCCACCTGGGAAGCCTCCCTTTGCTTCCACCTGTCCCCAGAAAACTGGGAGTGTATTGGATGTTTTATGGAAAATCCTCTTGTTTCTGTTTTCCTGTATTTGGCATGTTTGAGGTTCTCTGTATCCGTTAGCCGCTTACCGACACAGTCATGCTGTGTGAAAACCACCCGTGAGATCTCAGGAAGTGCTTCAGTCAGGTTCTCCTCAGGCATCTAGGTGTGAGCTCTGTGGGCGGCTCTGCTTCAGGCCTTGCGTCTCCCGGCCTGTCTGTGGGGACTGGGATGCATCTGTCTCCCCCTGGGCCCACTTCGGAGGGGCAGCTCCTCCCCAGGTGGCGTCGTGGGCGGTGGCAGAAGCCTAGCCGTGCTGCGCATTTCGAGCCTCTGTCTGTTACACCTGCAGACGCCCCATTGGCCAGAGCAGGTGCTGTGACTGAGATGAGGGGCGGGCAGAGAGGGCCCCTTTGTGCAGGTGAGCGCCAGGTAAGGGTGTGACCGTGGAGCACAGGTAACACAGAGGACCGGGGCCACTGATGCCGCCTCGTCTTCTGCCTGACTTCTGCCAGGTCGTCTTTAGAGTTACTTTTTGGAGGTTTTTCAGTGTTCTTCCAGCCCTCATTTTCTCTGTTGTCAGAGGGAAGCTTCAGCCCTTCCGTCGTTGGCTGTCTCAGAAGCTGCAGGGTGTTAACGGAATAACCAAAATCACCTCCATGTGTAGAAGAATTGGAAACGGGAGAACTCTGGAGACGGATACCTTGAACAGTTTTTTTCTCTTGCCCTATTTAAGTAATATTAGCACAAAATAGTATTATTCTTTTTTTTTTTTTTTATCATTTCTTAAATTTATTTTTTATGGAACTGGCCCTGGTTTGTAAGATCATCCAGGTTTCATGTGTACAGCAGTGTATTTCTGCTTCTGTGCACACTGCAGTGTTCAGTTCAGTTCAGTCGCTCAGTCGTGTCCGACTCCTTGCGACCCCATGAATCGCGGCACGCCAGGCCTCCCTGTCCATCACCAAGTCCCAGAGTTCACTCAGACTGGCGTCCATCGAGTCGGTGATGCCCTCCAGCCATCTCATCCTCTGCCGTCCCCTTGTCCTCCTGCCCCCAATCCCTCCCAGCATCAGAGTTCCAGGTTGCATAGGAAATAAAGGTAAATGTTGTCAATAAAGCTATGATGAGCATAGAAAGTAAGTAAGTGAAGTGGCTCAGTCACGTCCGACTCTTTGCGACCCCATGGACTGTAGCCTACCAGGCTTCTCTGTCCATGGGATTCTCCAGGCAAGAACACTGGAGTGGGTTGCCATTTCCTTCTCCAGGGGATCTTCCCGACCCAGGGATCAAGCCCAGGTCTCCCGCATTGGAGGCAGATGCTTTAACCTCTGATCTACCAGGGAATCCCCAAATGAGCAGAGGGGTGCATATATCTTTTTGAATTAGTGTTTTATTGTTTGGATAAATCACTTACGTGTGGCACACCAAATAGCCAGAAATAGCTGGATCTTATGATAGTTCTGTTATTAACTTTTTGAGGAATCTCCACAGTGCTTTCCATAGTGACTCCTCCAATTTCCACTTCTACGGTGTAAAAAAGGTTTCCTTTTCTACACGTGCTTTCCAGCACTTGCTGTTTCTCATCTTTTTGATAACAGCCATTCTGACAGTGTGAGGAGATAGCTCATTGTGATTTTGATTTGCATTTCCCTTATAATCAATGATGGTGAAAATCTTGACATGTGTCTGCCAGCCAACTGTATGTCTCCTTTGGAGAAATTCAGCTCCTCTGCCCATTTATGATGCAGGGGGTTGTTTTTTGGCTGTTGAGTTGTCTGAGTTCTTTATATCTATTGGCATCAACCCCTCATCAGCTCCATGACTTGCAGATAGCTTCTCCCAAGCTATCTTGTTTTGTGCAGAAGCTTTTTAGTTTGGTGTCGCCCCATTTGTTTATTTTTGTTTCTCTTGTCTGAGGAGACAGATCTGAAGATTTTTGCCAAGACTTGCGTCAGAGAGCATGCTGTTTGTGGTTTCGTCGGTGGTTCCATTTTTCCAGCGCTATTTAAGAGACAGCCTTTCTCCACTGTGTGTCGTGTGCTCTTGTTCACAAGTGTGGGTTTCTTTGTCTCTGGGTGATGACCTGTCCTCTGGTGTAAGTGGGGGGTTAAAGTCCCCTGGCTCCTCTCTTGCTGTCCGCTCTTCCTCTAGGTCTGTTAATGATCGTCTTGTTTGTTGTGGTGCTCCTGAGTTGGGGGGCGGGGGTGTGTGTGTGTATATAAATCACTGTGACGTCTTGCTGATGAATGGTCCGGTTTGTCGTTACATGCTGTTCATCTTTGTCTTTTGTTGCCTTTTTTGGCTTGAAGCCTGTTTTACTTGATGTGAGTATGGCTGCGTTCCTCTGATTAGGCTGTCATTTGGAGCCTTCTGTCCCTTCTCTTTGAGCCTATGTTTGTCCTTAGATCCGAGGTAAGTGTCCTGGCGGCAGCATATATAGTTGGCTCTTATTTTTTCTTTTAACCTGTTATCTTGTATCGGGTTGTAGCCGATTAACAATGTTGTGATCCTTTCAGCTGAACAGCAAAGGCCTGAGCCGTCCATATACAGGCATCCATTCTCCCCTAAGCTCCCCTCCCGCCCAGGCTGCCGCATGACGTTGCAGAGTTGCATGTGCTGTGCGGTGGTTGGTCACCCGCTTCTGATATAGCAGTGTGCACAGATCCACCCCGGGCTCCTGTGCCTTCCACCATCCTTCCCCTGTGGCAACCACAGCTTCATTCTCTTAAGTCGGTGCGTCTCTTGCTGCTCTGCAGATCCGTTAATTTGAAACATTTGTTTTTCGGTTCCATGTATAAGGGATGTCATGGGCTTCCTTGGTGTCCCCTCCGGGAAAGAATCTGCCTGCAATGCGGGAGACCTGGCTTTGATCCCTGGGTGGAGAAGATCCTCTGGAGAAGGGAATGGCCACCCACTCCAGTATTCTTGCCTGGAGAATCCCACGGACAGAGGAGCCTGACAGGCTACAGTCCATGTGGTTACCGTGAGGTTTCTATAAAACATCTTATAGGCACATGTGTCTTTTTCAATTCTGGTTTCTTCAGGGTCTATGCCTCGGAGTGGGATTGCTGGTTTATATGGTGGTTTTATTCCTGATTTTTTAAAGGAATCTCCATACTGTCTTCCATAGTGGCTATATCAATTTACATTCCTGCCAACACTCCAAGAGGGTTCCCTTTTCTCCACACCCTCTGCAGTATTTATTGTTTGTAGACTTTTTGACGATGGCCATTCTGACCAGCGAGAGGTGATATCTTATTGTAGTTTTGATTTGTAGTTTCCTCTTCATCTATTTATATATATATATGACATATATCATGGGAAGGACTGATGTTGAAGCTGAAACTCCAGTACTTTGGCCACGTGATGCGAGGAGCTGACTCATTCATTTGAAAAGACTCTGATGCTGGGAAAGATTGAAGGCAGAAGGAGGGGGGAATGACAGAGGATGAGATGGTTGGATGGCATCACTGACTCGATGGACATGGGTTTGGGTAAACTCCGGGAGTTGGTGATGGACAGGGAGGCCTGGTGTGCTGCAGTCCATGGGGTCGCAAAGAGTCGGACACGACTGAGGGACTGGACTGAACTTCATTTGTTTAGACTTCTGTGTTTCTAAGTTTGTTCCTTCATTTGTGTAGTATTTGTCTGCCTTTTCATGATTATTTTTTAAACTTAACCGTGTTTGAGGTCTCCTTTTCCCAGGCTTCGAGGGTGAATTCTTTCTTCCTTTTGGTTTCTGCTCCCCTAAGGTTGACCCCGTGGTTGGTGTCAGCTTCATGTAGGGTGAGATTTGTGCCGAGCGTGTGTCTGTGTCTTTGTGTCTCCTCTGACGGGCACGGCCGGCTGAGGGGGTGATCCTGTCTGCTGACGATTGGGGTTGTGGTTCTGTTCTGTTCGTTGTTGAGATGAGGCATCCTGCACAGGATGCTGCTGGCGGGTAGGTGGTGCGGGCTCTCGTGTTCAGCTGGTTTCCTTCGTGTGGGTTCTCACTGTGTGATGCTCCCTAGGGTGAGTTCTCTGGGCGTCTAGGCTTAGAGTCGGTGCTCCCACTCCAGAGGCTCAGGGCTGGATCTCGCCAGTCCCAGCACACGGGGCTCCTCGTGTTCTTATTCTAGAGGCGTGGGCTGTAAAGGTTTCCGTTTCGGAGACACTGGGACCTCCTTGCAGCGATGACGGAGGTCAGTGTTTTTCTGGTGAATCGGGAGAAAGACTTCCTGTTTTCCTCCGGGGAAGCCTGCCCGCACCTCGCGCACCTCGGCGGGCTCCTCGCAGTCACAGAAGCTGAGCCCCACGCGGGGCTCCGGAAGACCTCAGAAGCTGCCTTCTGACCCTTTGGGTGGGATGGTCACTGAAGGGGGTGGTCCTTCTCGGGTGCTGGTGCCATTCTGCTTTCTCAGAAGCGTCCTTGCTCGCTGACAGTCATGAGCGCCAACTTTCTTTTTTGCATTTTCGTCTCTTTAGTTAAGTGTCCCTTCTGTTCATTCATTTCATTCCTGAAATTATTCACTGGACTGCCTCTGAGTTTTCCTGTGGCTCTTTGAGTTTCCTCATGACAGCTATCTGGAATTCTCTGTCAGATCCCTGTACTCAGTGGCTTTAGTTTCTGGAGAATTTTCATTTCCTTTTTGTGGCACAGTCTTCCTGCTGTTCTTCAAGGTGCTTGATGAGGGTGTTTCTCTTCCTGTGCCTTGGAAAGAGTGAAGGCTTCTTGACTCTGGTTCAGCAGGCTGGAAGTTAGTAGTCTTTCTCGGTTGTCCGTTAGGTGGCACTATAGCCTAACTTTTAAAGTTGATTGGTGCGTGCTGCCTCTGGTTATCTTGAGGAGCCTGAGGCTCCCACCCTCTGCTGCCTGGGTTAGAGGGGTCTCCCTGTAACCTCGTGGCCGCTCCCCGAGCCGCTGGTGGTGGTGGGCCTTGCGCTGCCGCTCTTGCTAGCGTCACTGCCCGGGCACCAGGGTAGTGGGTCCTTGGTCACGTGCAGGGTCTCCCGAGCCCCCGGCGCTGCTCTCACGGGACTAGGGGAGGGTGGGCAAGAGCTGGGGGCGCGGGCCCGCCTCTGTCGGGCCTCGTGTTGCAAGGTGTGCGGGCTTTGCTGCCGTGGCGGGAGGTGTGGGGGCTGGAGTTGTGGGCGCCTCAGCGACTGGGGCGACGGGGTCCTGGCCCACTGCCTTGCCGCCCGGTCACCGGAGGCTGTCGGTGCTGCTGCAGGGGAGGCCAGAGCCTCTGGGGCCGCGGCTCAGCTGCCGTGGGCGGAGGGCAGACTGCAGTCTCCACTGTGTATTCCCTGGGCCCACCTTCCCTGTTTGCTCCGGTCCCCCCACCTCTAGGCATCTAGGTAAGTGGAATTCTGCACCTAGTTGTGTTGGGCAGAGGCACCTTTGTTGAGTTTTCGGTGTTGTGCTGATTGTGAAGGGCAAGGACAAAGGGAGCGTCTCCCTCCACCACAGGATCGGCACTGTGGTGGCAGAAGTCTTAGTTCCCCGTTAGCCTGAATCTCCTATGACGTCAGTGCTCTTCCAATGATGATGTCTTCGTAGGCTCAGAACTAACCGGTGTTTGCTTTTTTGTTGTTGTTTTGCTTTTAGAAGTTTGAATTTTATTCTAACTCCAGTTAGTTTAGCTGTTTGAATTTGATCCTAAATCTTCAGTTAGTTGAAATCATTGACGTTAAGTGTCGTACAGAAACTAGTTGAAAGATGTGAAAAGATGCTCACTTAATTTTGTGGTTTAATCTTCCATCTTAACTCTTTAACAGTGGGCAGCATAGGTTTTCTGCCTTTCAGTCTCAATTCATATTGCCTTGTGAATGAATTCCTGAGTATTCGTATTTGATGCGATCAGATCTTTTTGCATGGAAATGAGTGTCAGTCAGGTGAGATCATTCCCTTAATCCAAGCCGCGCCTTGGAGGAGAAACGCCTTCGCCGTTCCTTGCCCTGTGTGGTGGCTGTGCGTCCCTGGACCTCCGTCAGGTGGATGATATGGGGTCACAGTCTGCCGTGTGCTGCTGGGACTCGAGTCTCTGTCCTGTGGTTTTTAAGTGAGTCTCGTGAGTGAGGATGTGTCCCCCATCGTCAGCCCTGACTGAAAACATAACAGTTTGAATCCCAAGGAAAGAGGGACCTGTTTTTGCCCCCTTACGGTGTTGTTCCTAGTTATGGGCGGGAATAGTATGACGTCAGAATGTTCGCCTGGCTCAGTTTATGTCCCAGGACAGTCGTAGGCAACCTGATAGTAACATTTGGTATCGTCCCTTTATCAGTAGTGTCGGGAGGGAAACATTTGTTGATCTTAATAGTGGGAAACTCTTTATGAAAATGGTACCTTGACAGTGTGGAACTCTTTATGAACATGGTTGAATCTATGCCTTTTTTCCCCCTCTTAGCCCCCTTTCTGTGTCATCCCCACCGACAGACACGCTGTGGTGCTGTGGGGTTTATCACCGTGGTAGCTCACCAACTAAGCACAGCTGATGTCTACTGCAAACTGATGCCTTACCTTGACCCATATATTACTCAACCAGTAATACAGGTGTGCATGTTCCAGCTTGGAATCCATCCTCCCTTCCAACCGTGCCCCTTGAAGAAAAAGGTTTGGAGAGTCCTATTTTTACTTAAACTTCTAAAGATTTAAATTGGACTACAGCCTTGTCCCATTTCTTTCAAGGTAGTTAATGTTAATGAACAAACGCTCTGGAAGGTGAGAGGAGTCCAGGGAGCTGGTATGCTGTCCAGCATGTTGAGTGTAACGCAGCGCTCAGTGGCTCACCCTTTCTCCTTTGGTGCAGTATCTGAAACATCTTCTGTTAAGGGAGGTGTAGCCGGAATATATATTGATGGACCTGCTTTTGTTGTAAGTGTATAGCTGATTTCAGCCCAAGTCCACGTTGATAATCAGTAGGAATCAGGCTTTTTCCAAAATTGGTTTTTAGAGCACTCACTGGTTCTGGTTTCTTTCTTTGTTCTTTTTTTTGTAATCTAAAGACAACTGACCCCTCTTGCTCCCCGCCCCTCCCCCGCCCCTTCCCAAGCACTGTCGCACTTGTTGATACACTTCGGGTCTTTGGTTTGTCCAAGGCAATTATTCATCCAGCTTGTCAGTGTATATACCCTTCATTGTGCTGGACAGCCAGCTATCAAAATATTGATAGATATTTAAATTGAATGGACTTTTGAGAGGTGATTCTAGTTGCTAAAGCATCCTAAAATACTCATTTTGCTTTTGCAAGTTCCTATTCCTCCCTAGCTTTTTCCTACTTTTATAAGCCCAGTGTGCTTTCCCGGTGGTTGGAGTCAGTGACCTTGGATGTCCTTTGCAAATACGTGGCTGTGACTCCCTTCAGTCTTTACTTCTCATAATAGATTAATCCAGTGTGGGGGCATCATCATTCTTTCTTTCCTAGAGTTTGTAAATTAAAATTTTCATCCTGAGAACAATCTAGATGTCTGTGAAAGATGGATAATATTGCTAAAAATATGACCTCCTTTTTTGAAGTTTATTAAGGCTTTCTTAGAAGCCAGGTCTAGAGATTCCTACTGCTTTGACTGCTGATTCTATTTTGAGCCATAGAAGTTTGGCTCTTTGGAGAAGGCAGTGGCAGCTCACTCCAGTAGTCTCGCCTGGAAAATCCCATGGACAGAGGAGCCTGGTAAGCCACAGTCCATGGGGTCACAAAGAGTCGGACACGACTGAGCGACTTCGCTTCACTCACTTCATACTTTCTCACTGGAGAAGGAAATGGCAACTCACTCCAGTATGCTTGCCTGGAGAATCCCGTGGACAGGGGAGCCTGGCGGGCCATGGTCCATGGGGTCGCAGAGAGTCAGACACGACTGAAGTGACTGAAGAAGCAAGCAAGTTTGGCTCTTAACCTATTAATGAAAGAAAGGAGGGTTTCTGGGATTGAAAAATGGCATTCATTTGTAATAACTTTTAGTTGTGTGTCACTGAAATAAACCTGATATTTACGTGGTTTGTTAGAAATCTGCACCATTCTCCTTGTTTCTCAGAAATTGTTATTAGTGTTACTGTTTGCTTTTATCATTGTTGTATATTTTGAAAGGCCAGGCTTAGGAGTTGAGAGACTGCTTATCTATATGCTTCACAGTTCTTACTTTTCTGCAGTTTGGATTAGACAAAAGATAACCTTTGTAGGCTGGTTTCTATCGGCCAACTCACCAGGTAGTTAAATC
>NW_024070186.1:5868740-5881358 GCF_014754425.2 Oryx dammah | reverse complement strand
AGGCCTGGCATCTGCTGTTCTCACTTGTCGGTGGCCCGTGTTCCCCATTGGTAGTGCTGGGTTTTACCTGCCTGCTTAGTGTCATGCCACTTTCTCACTAAATGTCAGACTTCCTTGAGTAAACTCCGGCTTTCAACTTCTGAAGGGTTTAATAACTGAATTTTCTTTAAAAAATAGGTAGACACATTTGGAAAATAATGAGTGCTTTAAAAATAAACCAAAATCACCTATAACCGGCCATCACTCAGCAGTCATCAACATTAAGATTTTTGGAAAAACACTTCTGCATTCTGATAAAATTTAGAGAAACTTAAGAGAGATTTCAGTTGGAAATTGTGACTCAGCTGTGTTAACAGACATGCCCAGTGTTATGTGATGGAGCTCATCTCTGATGTTGGATTGGCAGATTTTTTAAAACATTTTTAATGAGTTTCTGTGTAGATTTTAATCATAAAAATGTATCTTGAAAACTGAGATGAAATATATGCTTATGGGTTAGTCAGTTCAGTCGCTCAGTCGTTTCCAACTCTTTGCGATGCCGTGGACCACAGCACGCCAGGCCTCCCAGTCCATCACCTACTCCTGGAGCTTGCTCAAACTCATGTCCATTGAGTTGGTGATGCCATCCAACCATTTCATCCTCTGTCATCCCCTTCTCCTCCTGCTTTCAGTCTTTCCCAGCATCAGGGTCCTTTCAAATGAGTTAGTTCTTTGCATCAGGTGGCCGAAGTATTGGATAGAGATTGAAAAAACCACATGAGTTCCCACAGGCTTCCATTGTGGATGTAGGAAAAATGCCAGTGGAGACCTATGATTTAAAGATTTCAGAAATCTTAGTAAGTGGTCTTTTTAGTCACATAATTTTTTTTTTTTTTTTAAGAAAATAAATAAATAGTCTGGAATGTTTGTTTCTATAATACAGTTCAATATGGTTTATCAGCCCGGGTTTAAAAACAAAAACTTGATCACACACTATTTTACTATAGAATTTGTCTTTGTAAGTGGCATTTTATACTTAAGTGAAGCTATACGTTTTATTCAGTAATCCCAGAAAAGGTATCTGATTTTGTGGTTCATGAAATGTGCCATGACTGTTGGGCTTTTGATTTTTTTTCTTTCCACACTTGAGTGGTTTTGTGAAATTGATTTTCTCTTGGGGGAAATGTTCAACCTAGCCTGCTCTATTATCTAGACTTCATGGCAGAGTGTTTCTGAGTATTCTCAAATCCAGCATATCCTCCCTAGAAATCCCATTCAGCTGTTCTTTCCACACATGTGAGCTAGAGATGCAGGGGGCCTGGTATTTTTCTGTTGAATATGCCAGGTTTGGCAGTGGTCTTGGTTTCAGGTTTGTTTCTTGGTAAAAGAAATGAGTTGATTTTAAGATGACATTGTTATTCAGCAGGCATAGATCCTTCAGTATAGCTTTTTTTTTAAATTATTTATTTTTAATTGGAGGATGATTGCTGTACATTACTCTATTGACTTCTGGGTGCAGAAAGATATGACACTGAAATATGAACTCCCCAGGTTGGTAGGTACCCAATATGCTACTGGAGAAGAGCAGAGAAATAACTCCAGAAGGAATTAAGAGGCTACGCCAAAGCGGAAACAGCTCCCAGTTGTGGATATGACTGGTGGTGAAACTAAAGTCTGGTGCTGTGAAGAACAACATTGCATAGGAATCTGGAATGTTAGGTCCGTGAATTAGGGTAAATTGGAAGTGGTCAAACAGGAGATGGCAAGAGTGAACATCGATATTCTAGGAATCAGTGAACTAAGATGGACTGGAATGGGTGAATTTAACTCAGATGACCATTATATCTACTACTGTGGGCAAGAATCCCTTAGAAGAAATGGAGTAGCCATCATAGTCAACAAAAGAGTCCAAAATTCAGTACTTCAGTGCCATCTCAAAAACGACAGAATGGTCTCTCTTCGTTTTCCACAGCAAACCATTCAATATCAAGATAGTCCAAGTCTGTTCCCCAACACTAATGCCAAAGAAGCTGAGGTTGAATGGTTCTGTGAAGATCTACAAGACCTTCTAGAACTAACACCCAAAAAAGATGTCCTTTTCATTATAGGAGACTGAAATGCAAAAGTAGGAAGTCAAGAGATACCTGGAGTAACAGGCAGGTTTGGCCTTGGAATACAAAATGAAGCAGGGCAAAGACTTAACAGTTTTGCCAAGAGAACGCGTTGGTCATAGCAAACACCCGCTTGCGACAACACAAGAGCTGACTCTGCACATGGACATCACCGGATGGTCAATACCAAAACCAGATTGATTATATTCTTCACAGTTGATGATGGAGAAGCTCTGTACAGTCAACAGAAATGACCAGGAGCTGATCGTGGCTCAGATCATGAACTCCTTAATTGCCAAATTCAGACTTAAATTGAATAAAATAGGGAAAACCCTAGGGCATTCAGGAATGACCTAAATCAAATCACTTATGGTTATACAGTGGAAGTGACCAATAGAACAAGGGATTAGATCTGATAGACAGAGCTCCTGAAGAACTGTGAACAGAGGTTTGTGACATTGTACAGGAGGCAGTGAAGAAAACTATCCCCAAGAAAAAGAAATGCAAAAAAGCAAAATGTCTGTCTGAGGAGGCCTTACAAATAGCTGAGAAACGAAGAGAAGCAAAAGGCAAAGGAGGAAAGGAAAGATATGTCCACCTAAATGCAGAGTTCCAGCAAATAGCATGGAAAGATAGGAAAGCCTTCCTCAGTGATCAATGCAAAGAAATACAGGAAAACCATAGACTGGGAAAGATGAGAGATCTCTTCAAGAAATTTAGAGATACCAAGGGAACATTTCATGCAAAGGTGGGCAGATACAAGGACTGAAACAGTATGAACCTAGCGGAAGCAGAAGATACTAAGAAGAGGTGGCAAGAATACACAGGAGAACTATACAGAAAAGATCTTAATGACCCAGCTGACCACGATGGTGTGATCACTCACCTAGAGCCAGAGATTTTGGAATGTGAAGTCAAGTGGTCCTTAGAAAGCATCACTATGAACAAAGCTAACGGAGATGGTGGAATTCCAGGTGAGATGTTTCAGATCCTGAAAGATGATGCTGTAAAAGTGCTGCACTCAATATGCCAGCAAGTTTGGAAAACTCAGAAGTGGCCACAAGACTGGAAAAGGTCAGTTTTCATTCCAGTCCCAAAGAAAAGCATTGCCAAAGAATGCTCAAACTACTGTACAATTGCACTCATCTCACATACTTTGAGCAAAGTAATGCTCAAAATTCTCCAAGCTAGGCTTCAACAGTATGTGAATTGAGAACTTCCAGATGTTCAAATTTGATTTAGAAAAGGCAGAGGAACCAGAGATCATATTACCAACATCCGCTGGATCATCGAAAAAGCAAGAGTTCCAGAAAAACATCTAGTTTTGCTTCATTGACTATGCTAAAGCCTTTGACTATGTGGATCACAACAAACTGGAAAATTCTTAAAGAGATCAGAATACCAGATGACCGTACCTGCCTTCTGAGAAATCTTTGTGCAGGTCAAGGAGTAATAGTTAGAACCAGACCTGGAACAACAGACCAGTTCCAAATTGGGAAAGGAATATGTTAAGCCTGTATATTGTCACCCTGCTTATTTAGCTTATATGCAGAGTACATCATACAAAATACCAGACTGAATGAAGCAGAAGCTGAAATCATGATTGCCAGGAGAAATATCAGTAACCTCAGATAAGCAGATGATACTACTGTTATGGCAGAAAGCAAAGAGAAACTAAAGAGCTGCTTGATGTGGGTGAAAGAGTAGAGTGAAAAGCTGTCTTAAAACTCAACATTCAGAAAACTAAGATCATGGCATCTGGTCCCATCACTCCATGGCAAATAGATGGGGAAACAATGACATATTTTATTTTCTTTGGTTCCAGAATCACTGCAGATGGTGACTGTAGCCATGAAATTAAAAGATGCTTGCTACTTGGAAGAAAAGCTATGCTAAACGCAGATAGTGTATTAAAAAGTAGGAACATTACCTTGCCAACAGAGGTCCATCCAGTAAAGCTTTGGTTTTTCCAGTAGTCATGTATGGATGTGAGAGTGGGACCATAAAGAAGGCTGAACGCTGAAAAATTGATGCTTTTGATGGTATTGGAGAAGACTCTTGAGAGTCCCTTGGACTGCAAGGAGATCCAACCAGTCCATCCTAAAGGAGTCTAATCCTGAATATTTATTGGAAGAAATGATGCTGATGCTAAAGCTGAAGCTCCAATACTTTGGCCACCTGATGCAAAGAGCTGACTCATTAGAAAAGACCTTGATGCTGGGAAAGATTGAAGGCAGGAGGAGAAGGGTACAACAGAGGATGAGATGGTTGGATGACATTACTGACATGATGGACATGAGTTTTTGCAAGCTCTGGGAGATGGTGATGGACAAGGGAGGCCTGGCGTGCTGCAGTCCATGATGTCGCAGAGTTGAACAAGATTGAGCACATGAATAATATGTGTATGTCCTGTCTCTTCTGAACCTCCCTCCCACCTTCCACCCCATCCCACCCTCTAGGTTTTAAAAAAAATTGATTAATATTAAATATTATTAAATGTTATGCCTAAATATAAAGGTTTTTTTAAAATGAAACATTGAAGATTGTTATATGCAAAGACCTATGCTGGATATTGTGAATGATACAGGATGGATAAAATATAGTCTCTGGCCTCAGGGACTTTTGTTATTTATTAGAGGACATTAATTATTCATGAAAAGAATATACATGAACAGTGTATAGATGTCATAAAGTACTAGAAAATCCTTGAATATTCTGAACTTAATGTATAATCCTGTTTATACCAATCTTTGATGTCATAGAATATATGATTGCAGGTAGAGAAGAAGTCCACATTTGGGTTTAACTGTGGACCTGGGGCAGTGTTAGACTCTTTATATCTCATTTACCTATACAGTCATTGTGTGGGTTGAGTAATTTCCCCCTCATTTTACGTTTGTGGAAATTGAAACCCACAGAGTTTAAATAAGTACCCCAAGATCACACTGTGATAGATCTGGGTCTTTGAGGCTTTTGAAGTGGGCTGTCTCCCTAGGGCCCCATTTCTCTACATCAAGGTAGTCATCACCTCTTGCTGTTGAGCAAGTAATCGGGGTTTTTCCTGGTAGCAGGTGACTAGTGTGCTCTCTCAGATGCTGGAGAAGGCCCTAGGGCAGTCTTTCTAAGGCTGTTTGAAAGGATATCTTCCTCCATAGGCGATAGTATCTGATGTGGTCCAGTAGGCCACTCAGTATTGACTAGCTGTTGGGACCCGTTGTTCAGTTCTTATGAACTGTTCTGTTGGCTGTTGATGCTTATAGCTGGGCGTAAAGGGAAGATTGTATTTGTAAACTGAAACTTAAGACACACTCTTGGTTTTCCTCAGGGTGGCGGCCTAAGGGGCTACTCGTGGCACATCTTCATGAACATAAGTCTGCTGTGAATCGGATTAGAGTCTCTGATGAACATTCACTGTTTGCCACGTGTTCAAACGATGGCACAGTGAAAATCTGGAACAGTCAGAAGATGGAGGGGAAGACCACCACCACCAGGTAACCTGCACCTCGGCAGAGAGTCCACCCACCCGCCTACCCACCCAGTCACTGTATTCACTGAGTGCTCACTCCGTGACAGGTACTGTTTTAGGTACCAGGAATACAGTACTGATAAATAGACACAAATACTTGTTCTGGGAAACTTTACGTCAGTAGGAGGTGACAGACAGTAAACAGTGTGTAAGTAAACAGGTTGTATTTTTGGATGGTAAGAAACGTTATGGAAAAAAATGATAGCAAAAAAAGAGGGGTGGAGGGTGAGTAGGTGGGGTAGACTCGAGTTTAAAGAAATTGGCTGGAGACTTCTTCACGGAGAAGGTATCATTTAAGGAAGCCCCTGACAAAGATGAGAGAAAATGCAATGTGTGGATATGCTGGGAAAGAGCCTTCTTGGCAGAGGAAACATGGGCCTCAGAGGTCCTGAGACAGAACAATGTTTGGCATGTTCAGGGAGGAACAGGAGGGTCTGTGTGAGGGAGAAGGAAGTCAGAGGGCCTGAGTTCACAGGGCCTTGCAGGCTGTCGTGAGGGGCTTAGACTCTGAGTGAGGTGTGGGGGCCTTTGGACGGTCCTGCGTGGTGGAGAGACATGATCTGAGTCAAACTTCAGCAGAATTACTCTGGCTCTTGTGTTGAGAATAGACTGAGGAGGTGCAGGGTAGAAGGATTAGGAGGCTTTTTCCGTAACTGAGCTAGATGAGGGACGTAGTAGGAAATGATCAGATTCTGGGTATGTTTTAATGCTGGAGTCAATAAGATTTGCTGAATGGGTTAGATGGAGTGTGAGCAACAGAGAAAGTAGGAAATGATAAGAGTGCCCAGTCAAGAGAGATGTAATTATTACTTGAAATCTTGAAGACTCTTCAAATATGCATGATGAAGTTATGATAAGTGGGGGAGGTATTTTAGATTTGTACAACTTTATACTTGTGTCCTACTTGATATTCATATTTATTGTGTGCCTAATTTGGTCTGGATCCAAAAAGAAAGCTATTAGAAATCAAAATTGAATCTATATACATGAAAAGATGTGGGGAACCTTTGGTGCTTTTCTCATTATCAGTTCATTGACCATGCTCTGTCAGTTAAGTCATGTCCAACTCTTTGCAACCCCACGGACTGCACCACACCAGGCTCTTCTGTCCCCACTCTCCTGGAGTTTGCTCAAGTTTATGACCATTGAGTCATTGATGTCTAATCACTGACCACTAACCATTTGACCAGTAACCACAAAATGGTCAACAAAATTATTTTTGTTAAACTAAAATAATTAATAAGTTTACTCCTTACCCACCTGATATGCTTTTGTTCTGTTAATTTTTTTTAAAGAGCTTTAATTTTTGCAGCACGCTTAGTTTCTTTTCATGTTCATTCACTCTTGGCGCTGTGTTGGTCAGAACATAAATTGAAAACCAGTAAAAGAATCTTGGCTCCATGAGGCAATTTTTTGGTCAATATTTAAATGAAATTTTCAAACCTTTAGAGAGGTTTTCCAGTGAACACACATGCTTGCAGCAAGACTCTAAATAGTTAATAATTTTACTTTGTTTGCTGTGTCGTATAATTATCCATCTTCCTATCAATTCATCTTTTAAAAGTGTATTTCAGAGTGAGTCACAGATATCAGAATATTTCTCCTGAAAATTTCAGCATGTATATTGCTAATACTTGTTTATAGTTCTCCTTTTCTTCTTGGGCATAAAGTTTGTATGCTGTGAAGCACACAGATCTTAACCATTCCAAAAGATCCAGCAAATACACATACTTGTGCAACTTAAAAACCACTCTCAAGATACAGAACATAACTAGAATGTTCTCTCATGTTCCTTTGCATAAAATGCCTGCCTCCTCCCTGCCTACAGGCATTCTTTTGATTTTCCCCCACCATTATTAGCATTTTGATTAATGTTTTAAAAACCTCCTCTGATAACTATTTTTCAAATGGTTCTTTGTTATTATCATCATTAGTTGTATTCATTATTGCTTTTATTAGGAGGGTAAGTTTAATTGATGGGAGTAAACCTCTCAAGTAAAAACTTGGAATCATCCATTAGCTTTGCAAAAACCTCTCTTGTTAATTCCAGATGATTTTTATCACAGAGCCATGCCTTTGTCCCAGTGTCATATTTTAGGCAGTGAAGTGAAGTGAAGTCACTCAGTCACGTCCGACTCTTTGCGACCTGTGGACTGTAGCCCACCAAGCTCCTCCATCCATGGGATTCTCCAGGCAAGAATACTGGAGTGGGTTGCCATTTCCTTCTCTGGGGGATCTTCCCGACCCAGGGTTCAAACCCAGGTTTCCCACATTGCAGGCAGACGCTTTAACCCATACTAGAAAATGTGGCAGTTCATCTGACAGTAACTGTAGTCTTTGGAACGTTTGTTTGATGTTTAGGAGAATGGGTGTCCTCTGGACACAGCTGCTCTCCTGTCTGTGAGAGCAGACTGTAGGCCTTAGCTTGGAGAGGCTTCATTCCAGGTGCAGGGAGAGAAAGAGGGCGAGGGAATAGGAAGTGTTGCCCTCATCACGTGCCTTTGTGAGCTGATGGGGGAGAAGGATGCCTTCACAGCAGTGCTGTGTTTTCTTAGGCAGTCTCACTAGTACATCCTGGCTGCCTGGGCATTCCCACCATGCAGTGTGTTGGTTGGCCACCCCGTTGCAGCTCTGACTTTCTCCTTGAATTGCATCGGTGATTTAGGCCATCTGGATCTTAGCTCTGGCGTTTCCTTCTTTCTTATTTCAGTTAAACTTTTAGTTTTTCCTTGGGGACTAATTCTTGAAAAATTGCTATTTTTTTGGTAACTTTTACATAGATTTTTAAAATTTAATCCTTTGTAGTATTCTAAACTGTATTTTCCATATATGTTTTTTGTGCTCCCCCATTTTTGGCTCATTTAGCTTCTCGATTTTAGGAAACACTGATGTATTTGCTACTTGCCAAATTTGATGGTAAAACATCTAAGTAGAGTGTTACTCCAGTGAAGAGTTGTGCAAGAAAGTTATCAGTGTTAGGATTACATAGTTTAGAGTCTGAGATTGTATTAGAAGTTGAAGTTTTTGAGTGATATGGCTACCCTGAAGTAAAGGGTTAACCTGAGGCCTGAACTTTACAAAATTGAATTTTGGGGATAGGAATAGAGCAGTCAGAAAAGAAGAGAGAAGAAACCATTTAAGTTATGTCATACTGCAACAGAAGAGAGCGTTTAAGAAAGAGATTTATCAGCAGCTCTCAAATGCAGTAAAAGTGCCAAGTGGCATGAAAGCCTAGTAAAACAATTGGGTGTTCTCACACAGTGACCTTTAGTGAGTATAGTTCATCCATCCATCATCCACGGAAGGCTTTGGACATTATGTATCACAAGCCTTTATGATGAACATATTCTAAGAAGAAAAAAGAATAAATTCAGATATTTAGTTTCGAGGCTGTTCAGATTGGCTTTTTTTTTTTTCCCCTAACATTTTTATTGATTCTTAATCACAGGATAAGTGCTTTACAGTATTGTTTTGATTTCTGCCAAACATCAGCATGAATCAGCCATAGGTACATATACGGCTCCCTCTTGAATCTCCCTCCCACCCCTCACCCCATCCCACTCCTGTAGGTTGTCACAGAGCCCCATTTTGGGACTCACAGAATCCCCATCATACAGCAAACTCCCGCTGGCTCTCTGTTTACACACGATCATGTGTATGTTTCCATGTTACTCTCTCCATTCGTCCCACCCACCCCGTCCCCCCGTTGTGTCCACACGTCTCTAATCTCCATCTCCGCTGCTGCCGTGCAGGTAGGTTCATCAGTACCATCTTTCCAGACACCATATATGTGTCAGTATATGATACTTGGTTTTCTTTCTTTCTTATTACTTCACTCTGTATAACAGGCTCTGCGTTCATCCACCTCATTAGAACTGACTCAGATGCGTTCCTTTTTATGGCTGAGTGATATTCCATTGTGCGTATATATACCAAGCGTTCATCTGCTGGTGGACATCTAGGTTGCTCCCATGTCCCAGCTGTTGTTTATAGTGCTGCAGTGAACATTCTGGTACATGTGTCTTTTCAGTTATGGTTTTCTCAGGGTATATGCCCAGTAGTTGGATTGTTGAGTCATAATGGTGGTTTTATTCCTGGTATTTTGCAATCTGCAGACTATTCTCTGTAGTGGCTGTATCAGTTTACATTCCCGCCAACAAAGCAAGAGGGTCCCCTTTCCTCCACACCCTTTCCAGCATTTATTATTTGTAGATTTTTTGATGATGGCCATTCTGACCCGTGTGAGGTGATTTCTTTCCTTTTTTTTTTTTTTAGCAAGCAAATAGGATTTATTAAAGAGGAGGCAAGTAGAAAGCCAGGTGATTTCTCATTGTAGTTTTGATTTGCATTTCTCTGCTAATGAGCAGTGCTGATCATCTTTTTATGTGTTTATTAGCTATCTGTTTGTCTTCTTTGGAGAAATGTCTAGGTCTTTTTCTCACTTTTTGATTGGGTTGTTTGTTTTTGTGGTATTGAGTTGCATGAGCGGCTTATATATTTTGGAAATTAATCCTTTGTTAGTTGTTTCATTTGCTTATTGTTTTCTCCCATTCTGAGGGTTGTCTTTTCTTGCTTTCTTTTTAATTATAAAAACCTGGGAGCAAACTAAAGATTCAGCAAAAGGAGTGAAACTGGATAAATAAGTGATTATTGTGTTAATAAAGTGATTGCCATAGAAATAAATTTTTTTAATATGAAATACATTGATACAGTCTGTGAAAATACAGGTTTGAGAAGTCGGTTTAAGAACTTATGTAGGATTTCTGTTTTTAGAATGACAGAGTAAGAATTTTCAAAATTCTTTTCCTCCTTAAAAACAATGAGAGCACTGGCAAAAACTGTCAAAATCAACTTCTTCAGAATTCTAGAAATTAAAGTCCTTCATCAATCTGAAAATTGTTGTTTGAGAAAAACAGCTGACTCCTCAGAACAGCAAGCCATGGATGTGAGCCCTGATTTCATCCCCCACTACTTCCAAGCTGTACAGTGGCTAGGAAAACTTACAGTCCCACAACTACAGTAACCATGAAAACCAACAGCTTAGTAGCCACTGGAGGGGTCATAAAGGCTTTGGAACTCCTCCAAAGCCCTGTTTCCAGAGAATTATCACTATTTGATGAGCTTGCTGTAAACCTCCATGATCAGGGCCTGTCCTGTCTTTATTTGAGCTGTTACTTTGTTCTTTGAGGAAAAACTCTATCCATGGAGCATTTGTTGAAATTATTGATGGGATCTGTTTAACATTGCAGCTGCTTGAGGTGGCAGTACCAGTTGTAGCTAAGAAGAGGCTGATGAAAAAACTTAAAAAGCAAGCATGTGATATCAGTAGGGGGCTTTTGAAAAGTTTGGATGTATGCATGGGTATATATAAGACCACATGCACTTGCAGGGTTGTGTGTAAGCCCAAGAAAGAACTCCAGAGGCTGCAGATTCTCACCTGTGGCCGACCTTGAGTCTCTGTGTGAGCAGGAGATGAAGGATGAGGCCGAGCTGTAAACTGCTTTGTTGAAGGTGGGCCACAGCACAGAGAGCCTCACAAAGGCTGGACCCGCATCAGTTCATGAGATGCAAGGGAGTGTCATTGTTTAGTCAGTAAGTCGTGTCTGACTTTTGCAACCCCATGGACTGTAGCCCGCCAGGCTCCTCTGTCCATGGAATTTGCCAAGCAAGAATACTGGAGGGGGTTGCCATTTCCTTCTCCAGGGCATCTTCCCTACCCAGGGATTGAACCCATTTCTTCTGTATTGGCAGGCAGATTCTTTAATGATCCCAGGAAAGTCATTAGCTGATCATTAATTTAACTGACGTGAGAGTTCAGTGGCCACACATGAGAAATAAAGACTTTGTAGAACTGGTCTCTAGGCAAGTCACTAAACAAGCAGTGACAACATTAGTGTCTCATTTCTGAAATCAATACATACCAGTTAAAATGTCTGGTTTTGGACAAAAGTTAAAAGTCAGGCAAAAAAATAGGGAAGTATGTCCTATATACAGGAAGAAATGCAGACAGTAGAAACAGTACCTCACTAATCCCAGAAATTGGACTTTCTAGACAATGACTTTAAATTAGTGATTAAAAATATATTCAAAGAATTAGAAGAAATTATGTCTAAAGGATTAAAAGGAAATTATGAGAAAAATGTCTCAACAAATAGACAGTGTCAATAAAGGGACAGAAATGATAAATAGAAATCCCGGTGTTCAGAAGTATAATAACAAATGAAGAGTTCAGGGCTGAAAAGCAGATTTCAACTGGCGAGAGAAAAAAACCAGGATCTTGAAAATAGATCAGTTGACATCCATTCAGAGGTATGAAAACTAAAAGAGAATAAAGAAAACCGAACAGAGCCTCCCAGGCCCGTGGACCACGGTCAGGGGCACCAGCATACACATGATAGTCCCGGAAGGCGAGGAGAGAGAAAGGAACAGGAAGGTGTTGGAAGAAATGCGGCTTGAACCATCCCCGCCCCAGATTTGGTGAGAAACATTAAGCTGCACACTTGAGGATCTCAGCTAACTCCAAATAGGACAAAGGTCAAAGAGAGCCATGTGAGAGACACGAGAAGCAACTTGTTGACAGAGAGAAAATCTTGAAGCAAGAGAGAAAAAAGACTCATCTTCTACGAGGGACCTTCAGTAAGGTTAATAGTTGACGTTTAATCAGAAATGCTGGAGCCTGGAAGTCACTGAGGTGATATATTCAGAGTCTTAGAAGAAAAAGACTGGTGGTCAGTAATTCTATATCCAGCAGAATTGTTTTTCAGAAACAAAGGCGAAATTAAGATATTCCAAGGTAAATAAAAACGGAATTTATTGCCAGCAGATTTTCCCTGAAGGAAATACTGAAAGGAGTCTATCGTGCCAACAGGAAAGGACACGAAACTAACTTGAACCACATGAAGAAATAAAGAGCATTGAGTAAAGGTATAGATAGATACAGGAGTGAACCTAAGACGGTACAAGTTAGTTTTTCCTGTAACTCTTTACAGGAGTGAACCTAAG
>NW_024070186.1:5454804-5868730 GCF_014754425.2 Oryx dammah | reverse complement strand
GGAGTGAACCTGAGACGGTACAAGTTAGTTTTTCCTGTAATTCTTTACAGGAGTGAACCTAAGATGGTACAAGTTAGTTTTTCCTGTAACACTTTACAGGAGTGAACCTGAGACGGTACAAGTTAGTTTTTCCTGTAACTCTTTTTTACCGGCTATCTCCTTCAAAAGAAAACTGTGTAAAGAAATAATTATAAAACTGCGTTGACAGGCTTATAATGCATAAAGGTGTAATTTGTATGACAATAATAGTACAGACGAGAGAGGAGGCAGCAGATATATTGGAGCAAAATTGGTGCTCATCTGATTGTTTTTAGATGTTGATTGTATTTTCCAGAGAAACCACTAAAAGAAACCCCTAAAAACATTTAGTAAAACTCAAAAATGTGTAATAAAGGAAATTAGGGATTAAAATGATGTACTAGAAAAGATCTTTATAACACCAGGCAGCAGTGGTGCACTAGAACAGCCGGAAAAGGAACCCCGTGTAAGACATAGGGAACAGCAAAATGCCAGCCGTAAGCCCTGCCTTATTGCTGACCGCATTAAATGTAGTCAAGAAGCAGAGTTGGCAGGAGGTAAGACAAAATTTGATATGACTGTTGCCCACAAGAGACAATAGTTTAAATTCAAGAGGCGCAGTGTGAGAGTAAAGGGGCTGAAAACGATACACCAATCAGACAGTTTCTAAAGGAGCTGGAGCGGCTATGCTTATCACAGACAACATTTTAACACAAAAAATCGATACTAGAGATAGACAAGGATACTTTATAATGACAACAAGGTCAGCCCATCGGGAAAACATAGCAATTACAATGCTGCTAACAGCAGAGCCCCTGCTTGGAGGAAGAGCAGACAGCATTGGAGGTGAAGACAGTTCAGCGGTAATAGTTGGAGACTTTAGTGTTCTTCCTGTAGTGAGAGTCGAGCACACTGCAGACCTGCCAGGTCCAGCATCTGTAGAACACTCACCCCGACTGCAGCAGAGTATCCAGGACAGACACCGAGCTTCAATAAATGTAAAGGCACTGAGCTGTATCAAAATACATGTCCTTTAACCACGGTGGAATGAAACTAGATCTCTAACAGAAATTTGGGGGATTCACAGGTTTGTAGAGGTGAAGCAGTGCATGCAAAATGACCAGTGGTTCAAAGGGAAATTAGAGAAATACTTTGAGATGATTGAAAATGAAAATACAACAAACCAAAATTTAAGGGTGCAATTAAAGGAGTATTCAAGGAGAAGTTCATAGCTGCATACAGCTGTATTTAAAAAGAAGGAAAATCCTGAATCAGTAACTTAGCTTTAACCTTAAATCTAGAAAAAGAAGAGCAAAGTAAACGCAAAGCAAGTAGAAGGAGGGAAATCATGAAAGACCAAAGAAGAAACGCATGAAATAGGGAGTAGACAGTAAAGGAGAAAACCCGGCAAAAGCAGAAGTCGGTTCTTCGGGATGGTCAGAATTGGCAAATCTTTTCTACAATAACCAACTTAAAAAGGGAGAGTTACTAAAGTTAAAACTGGGAAGGAGAGAGGGGATGTTACTGCTGAGTACATCATTACGAGCACAGAGGAATACTGTGAACAATTGTATGCTAACAAATGAAATAACCTAGATGAAATGGACAGATTGGATTCCTAGAGAGATACAACCTATCAGTGGTAATGAAGAAGAAATAGACAACCTGAATATTCAGACCTATAACAATAAGATTAAATTAGTAATTAAAAGAAAAACTTCCCACAAAGAAGAGCCCAGGCTGAGATGGGTTCATGGTGAATGCTACCAAATACTTAATGAATTAACGCCCATCCTTCAAAACCTTTTTCAAAAAAATAGATGAGGGAACATTTCCTAACTCATTCTGTAAGGGCGGTGTTACCCTGATACCACAACCAGGTAAAATATATCACCAGGAAACAGCAGACCAAGACGCATAGGTAATATGGGCATTAAAATCCTCAACAAAATACTAGTAAACTGAATTCAGCATGTTAAAAGGATAATATACCATGACCAAGTACAGTTTATCCCAAGAATGCAAACCCTTTTCAACATTTGAAAATCAGTGAATATATCACATTAATAGAATAAAGGATGAAGACCACAGATGATCTCAAAAGATTCTTAGAAAGAATTTGATAAAATCTAGACAGCAAAATGGATGTCTGAGAGGCCTTACAAATAGCTGTGACGAGAAAAGTGAAAGTGAAATCACTCAGTCGTGTCCAACTCTTTGCAACCCCATGGACAGGGTTTCCTTCTCCAGGGGATCTTCCCAACCCAGGGATCAAACTTGGGTCTCCTGCATTGCAGATAGAGGCTGTACTGTCTGGGCCACGAGAAGCAAACGAGAAAAGGAAAGATATAAGCATCTGAATGCAGAGTTCCAGAGAATAGCAAGGAGAGATAAGAAAGCCTTCCTCAGCGATCAATGCAAAGAAATAGAGGGAAACAACAGAATGGGCAAGACCAGAGATTTTTTCAAGAAAATTAGAGATACCAAGGGAACATTTCATGCAAAGATGGGCTCGATAAAGGACAGAAATGGTATGGACCTAACAGAAGCAGAAGATATTAAGAAGAGGTGGCAAGAATACACAGAAGAACTGTACAAAAAAGATCTTCATGACCCAGACAATCATGATGGTGTGATCACTCACCTAGAGCCAGATATCCTGGAATGTGAAGTCGAGTGGGTCTTAGAAAGCATGACTACAAACAAAGCTAGTGGAGGTGATGGAATTCCAGTTGAGCTATTTCAAATCCTGGAAGATGATGCTGTGAAAGTGTTGCGCTCAATATGCCAGCAAATTTGGAAAACTCAGCAGTGGCCACAGGACTGGAAAAGGTCAGTTTTCATTTCAATCCCAAAGAACGGCAATGCCAAAGAATGCTCAAACTACTGCACAATTGCACTCATCTCACATGCTAGCAAAGTAATGCTCAAAATTCTCCAAGCCAGGCTTCAGCAATATGTGAACCGTGAGCATCCAGATGTTCAAGCTGGCTTTAGGAAAGGCAGAGGAACCAGAGATCAAATTGCCAACATCTGCTGGATCATGGAAAAAGCAAGAGAGTTCCAGAAAAACATCTATTTCTGCTTTATTGACTATGCCAAAGCCTTTGACTGTGTGGATCACAAGAAACTGTGGAAAATTCTGAAAGAGATGGGAATACCAGGCCACCTGACCTGCCTCTTGAGAAACCTGTATGTAGGTCAGGAAGCAACAGTTAGAACTGGACATGGAACAACAGACTGGTTCCAAATAGGAAAAGGAGTACGTCAAGGCTGTATATTGTCACCCTGCTTATTTAACTTCTGTGCAGAGTACATCATGAGAAACGCTGGGCTGGAAGAAGCACAAGCTGGAATTAAGATTGCCAGGATAAATATCAATAACCTCAGATATGCAGATGACACCACCCTTATGGCAGAAAGTGAAGAGGAACTAAAAAGCCTCTTGATGAAAGTGAAAGAGGAGAGTGAAAAAGTTGGCTTAAAGCTCAACATTCAGAAAACGAAGATCATGGCATCTCGTCCCATTACTTCATGGGAAATAGATGGGGAAACAGTGGAAACGGTGTCAGACTTTTATTTTTGGGGGCTCCAAAATCACTGCAGATGGTGATTGCAGCCATGAAATTAAAAGATGCTGACTCCTTGGAAGAAAAGTTATGACCAACCTAGACAGCATATTGAAAAGCAGAGACATTACTTTGCCAACAAAGGTCCGTCTAGTCAAGGCTATGGTTTCTCCTGTGGTCAAGTATGGATGTGAGAGTTGGACTGTGAAGAAAGCTGAGCGCCGAAGAATTGATGCTTTTGAACTGTGGTGTTGGAGAAGACTCTTGAGAGTCCCTTGGACTGCAAGGAGTTCCAACCAGTCCATCCTAAAGGAGATCAACCCTGGGATTTCTTTGGAGGGAATGATGCTGAAGCTGAAACTCCAGTACTTTGGCCACCTCATGCGAAGAGTTGATTCATTGGAAAAGACTCTGATGTTGGGAGGGATTGTGGGCAGGAGGAGAAGGGGACGACAGAGGATAAGATGGCTGGATGGCATCACGGACTCGATGGACGTGAGTCTGAGTGAACTCCGGGAGATGGTAATGGACAGGGAGGCCTGGCGTGCTGCGATTCATGGGTTCACAATGAGTCAGACACGACTGAGGGACTGAACTGAGCTGAACTGAAGCAATAAAAAAAAAAAAAACCTATTAGAACTATCAAATGAGTTCAACAAAAAGTTGTAGAACATAATATTATATAGTATTTATATATATACAAGTCAATTGCATTTCTGCGTGCTAACAATGAACTATGGGCTTCCCTCATAGCTCAGTTGGTGAATCACCTGCCTGCAGTGCGGGAGACCTGGGTGTGATTTCTGAGTTGGGAAAATCCCCTCGAGAAGGAAATGGCTACCCACTCCAGTATTCTTGCCTGGAGAATCCTATGGACAGAGGAGCCTGGCAGGCTACAGTCCACAGAATCGCAAGAGTCCAACACAACTTAGCTGCTAAACCGCCACCACCAACAATGAACAATCCAAAGATGAACTACAGAAACAAGAGCATCAGAAACAATGAAGTACTGAAGAATAAATTTAACAGAAAAATACAAGACTTGAATACTGAAAGCTACAAACATCACTGAAAGAAATATTTTAAAATATTTATAGACGATGTAAGTAGAAACACATCCCATGTTCATTCAGTGGAAAACTTTTGCTCTTTGTTAATATAGCTGACATCCCCAAATTGATCCTCAGATTTTCTCTATGAAATTTCCATCTGCCCCTTTCTACAGAAATTGACATTCTGATACTAAAATTCATGAAGAAATGAGAAGGACTTAAATAGCAAGACAGTCTTAAGGAAAGAACTGAGTTGGAGAAATCATACTTCCAGATTGGCCACAAAGCTACAGCAGTCAAGACACTGTGTTGCTGGCATAGGGGTAAATGCATTAATCAGTGGGCTAGAACTGACATGCAGAGGTACGTTTATGGTCGCTGCTTTCTGACACAGGTGCCAGGACAGCTGAGTGTGGGGAAGAATAGCCTGAACAGATGGTGTAGAGATTACTGGGCAATTGCATGCAAAAGAATGGTTTGCAGAGAATTTTTCAAAATGGATCACAGACCTGAATGTAAGAGCTAAACTATAAAACTTGTAGAAGAAAACATTGGCATGTAACTCTTCATGACCTTGGATTTAGGCAGCTCAGATGGTAAAGAATCCACCTGCAATGCAGGGGATCCTGGTTCGATTCCTGGGTCAGGAAGATCCTCTGGAGAAGGGATAGGCTACCCACTCCAGTATGCTTGGGCTTCCCTGCTGGCTCAGCTGGTAAAGAATCCACCTGCAATGAGGGAGACCTGGGTTTGATACCTGGGTTAGGAAGATCCCCTGGAGACAGGAAAGGCTACCCACTCCAGTGTTCTGGCCTGGAGAATTCCATGGACTGTATAGTCCATGGGGTCTCTCAGAGTCAGATACAACTGAGCAACTTTCACTTCTGAAATATGCCACCAGAAAACACAGTGACAAAAAATAGATGTGATTTCATCAAAATTATAAACATTTGTGCTTCAAAGGACACTGTCAAGAAAGTGAAAGGACAACCCACAGAATGAGATAAATATTTTTAAATCGTATGTTTAAATACTCTGAATATATAAAGAACTGTTTTAACTCAACAGTAAGAAAACAAGTAATTAAAAAGCAGAGGATTCGGATAGAGTTGGCCCTTCGTACCTGTGGGTTCTGCGGATTCAGTCAACCGGGGATAGAATATTTTCTATTGACATGCAACCCTTGGATACCGAGGGCCTAGAGGGACTAGGGCATTGGCTGATTCTGGAATCTGCTGGGGGTCCTGGAGCCAGTCCCCCAAGAACATGAAAGGGCAACCGGGAGGCATGCAACAAAGGTACTCTACATCTTTAGGGGAATACGGATCAGAACCACAGTGGGATACACATCACATCCGCTAGAATGACTGTAATCAAGAAGACAGGAGCAAGCGCTGGAGACGATGCGGAGAGATTAGCACCTTTGTGCTTTGCGGGTGTGAGTGTAGCATGATGCAGCACGTTTGGAAAAAGGTTTGGCAGTTTCTCAAATGCTTATCATAGAGCTACCTGTCACCCTGCGGTTTTACTCCTAGGTATAAACCCAGGAGAGCTGAAAACATTTGTTCACATGAAAATCTATAAATCTATATATTCGCAGTAGCATTATTCATAATAGCCAAAAAGTGGAAACCATAATGTCTATCAGCTATTGAATGGGTAAGCAAATATAGTATATCCATATAGTGGAATATTATTTAGCCATAGAAGGGATAAAATGCCCATGCATGCTCTAAGTCACTGAGTTATACACTTTAAAATGTTATACTTTATGACATATAAATTGTATTTCAGCAAGGCTGCTATTAAAAAGTGAACTAGAGAGGCAGGATTAATTAATATATAAAATGTTCCATATTTATTTATAAATCTAAATATATTGTAATATGCATAGAAAACTCTTTGGGAAGCTATATAATAATGTCTGTATTGTTCCTCTGGGTTTCCCAGGTACCTCAGTGCTAAAGAATCTGCCTAGCAATGTAGGAGACCGGGGTTCAATCCCTGGGTCCAGTCCCTGGGTCGGGAAGATCCCCTGGAGAACGAAATGGCAATCCACTCCAGAATTCTTGTCTGGGAAATCCCATGGACAGAGGAGCCTGGTAGGCTACAGTTCATGGGGGTCGCAGAGAGTCAGATGCAACTTAGCAACTAAACAACAAAAGTGTTTCTCTCTGGGTGTTAGAATTATGTTTTTACTTCTTTTTTTAAAAAATAGTTTTGTATATTTAAGATGTATTAACTTGTATAATAAATTATAGAAGATAGAGGTGAATAAATTTGGTGTTTTGGGGCTTGTGACCTTTAAGGAATGGCCGCTTGGAAGGCTGAGTTTGTGACCCTTGTGGAGGGTGATGAAGGAGGAACTCTGCAGTGGAGGCAGATAGGCACCGCTTGTCATATTCAGGAAGTTCGGTGGTAAATTTAAAGGAGGGGGACAGACAGCTTGAGAGGTCAGTGTGTGTGTGGGAGAGACTGAGTATCATAGTGATACTGTGTGTTAATAAATGTTTCATGATTTACATGTTAATTGAGCTACACTATGTCCTGCTTAGAAATGTTGGGCTGTAGATGGGTAAACTGAGATGCAGTGCAGGTTAAGTGGCTTGACTCAAATCATACTGGTGGTCAGTTAGTGGAACTTGGCCCTGTGATTCCAAAGCCAGTGCCATCCTGCTATGGCAGGCTGCATCTGCGGGATTATAGAATAACTGCAGGGGTAAGAGGAGGGCTTCAGGAATTGCAGAAAGGAAGCAAGCTGGGTCAGGCCACAGTGTGGGAAGTCCAGCTGGAAAGGAGGGTGGACAGTCTTCCCATGATCAGAGAGAAGCATGTGAAGATGGCCACTTGAAAGTATCAGAAGGAAAGGTGGTTTTGTACCAGTGCTTCTGAGGGGAATTATTTTTGTTAGACAATCAGGGAGGGAAACAGGCCTCAGAGTATTATTGTTTGTTTGTTAATAGTAATGTGGCTGCTTAATGTCAGCAGTAATAATGCTCTGTGGCTCTTCAGAAGCGCAGTTCTGCTTTTCTTTTGCAGGTCTATTCTCACGTATAGCCGAATCGGGGGCCGTGTCAAGACGCTCACATTCTGCCAGGGTTCCCACTACTTAGCCATAGCATCTGATAATGGTGCCGTCCAGCTTCTTGCGATTGAGGCCTCTAAGCTGCCCAAGTCTCCCAAGATTCATCCTCTGCAGAGCAGGTATCTGTCTGTCATTTGTGTTTTTTAAACTGCATTTGCTGTCCTGGGATAATGGAACCCTCCTGTAATACAGTTTGGATCAGCTGAGGGCCTGTGACAATGTACTTCTGTTTTTAAGCACATGAAATGAATAAGATTGGGTTTCCAACTCAAATCTATCACACACAGTTTGAGGAAACTATTTCTGCCAGTTTGTCCAAAGGTCAGAAGGGCAGCTTTGAACATGTGGCTCATCCCAGTCTGGAATCTGAATAACCTAATTATCAGTTACATCTTCTGTCTCAGCTCTGGCTGCTGGTTTCGAAAATGTGAGTGTTCTTCATTAAAGGAAGCTCAAAAGTGTTGTCAGCATTTTGTCACGTGGCAGTAAAGCCTCTGAAGTTGCTGGGAATGGAGCAGAATGTTCAGTCAGATTGTTTGCTTATCATTTTAAAAATAAGATCCTGGCTGGCTTTATCTAAGAATTTCCTCCACTTCTTACAGATTGTGGTTGCTTGTAGATTAAACCCATGCAAGTAAGACATTTAAAGGTCAAACAGAACAATTTTTCAGCTGACTAGTGTGTGCTACACAAGGAAAATTGCAGAAATGAGTAAGATGTGTTTGTGTTACTCTCTAAGAAACGAGCCTGGTGGGAGAGACAGACCAGCGAACAGATGACTTCGGTGCAGTATGACCGCATGCCCTGTGACGGGGACGGGGGACCAGCTTACGGGTGGATCGGGGAGACGGCCTGGAGGGCGTGCCACCTGGTGTGGCCATAGCAGGGTGGTGGCATAGGGCAGGGCAGGCACAGTGGGGATCCTCAGGGAGGAAGCAGAGCCACCAGACGCCTCATCACAGTTTCAGTGGATTACAGCTCACCTCCATTGGGCAGCTGAGGAAGAAGAGGGTGATGATTGGGTCACCTGGGACTTTATTAAATTTGTTTGTATCATTTTGTTTATTCTTTGTTTTGCTTTTACCAATTAAGATATGTTATTTTTTTTTTTTTTAACACGTTCATGAAAGAGACTTGGGCAGCTTCTGTCCAGGACCCATTATAATAACCTTGAACTAAGAAGTCCTTTCAGCAGAGAGTGGCTACAGAGCAGCCTCTGCATGGCGTAAATCACCAGAGAGCTCTTGGCGGAGAGCATGGCGTGAGGACCCCGCAGCAGAGTACATGTCTCGTGCAGGAGAGCCTCTAAGTTGACAGCACTTTTCATTGTGAATGTTAGTCTTCACCCTGAGCGACACATCTTCCCTGGTGGCCCAGCTGGTAAAGAATCCGCCTGCGATGCAGGGGACCCCAGTTCGATTCCTGGGTCGGGAAGATCCCCTGGAGAAGGGATAGGCTACCCACTCCAGTACTCTTGGCTTCCCTGGTGGCTCAGCTGGTAAAGAATCCGTCCGCAATGTGGGAGACCTGGGTTCAACCCCTGGGTCGGGAAGATCCCCTGGAGAAGGAGAGGCTCCCCACTCCAGTGTTCTGGCCTGGAGAGTCCCCATGGGCTGTAGAGTCCAAGGGGTTGCAAAGAGTCAGACGCGACTGAGCAACGCCGACTCTCTGGATCGGCAGGTTGCTCCAGGAGGCTCAGCTTTGCCTGGCGGCGGGCGCTCCCAGGAAAGCCCGTGCGGGCCGCGCATTCAGTCTGCCCGTGTTACCTTGGCTCTGAATACTTAGGATCTGTGGCTCCTTTTCACTGTTTATTTGGCATCTGGACTTTTCATCATCACTTTAGGGAGTACTGTCAGTGTTAGAATGTTTATAAATACAATTTTTTGCCTAAGACAGGAGTTAGCCAGCTACAGCCAGCAGTATGGCCCATATTAAGAATGATTTTTGCATTTTCAAAGGGTTGTTTTTAAAAAAAAGAACATGCAGCAGAGACACGTCTGGGTGTGGATCCTGACAGATTCGCTGCCCGGCTCTCACAGACAGTGCTGCTGACCCTCGACAAAGCCGAACAGCAGTGTGTAGAGGCCCGATACGCACTGACCAAGAAAGCTGGCCAGCGTGTTTATGGCATTATTTTTAGTTTAAAAATATCTCAGCTTGAAAACAAATAAACAAACTGGTATATCAAGGAATGGAATAGTACTTACAAAGGAATCACTAGTTTTATTTACTTCACTTTATTATCAGTAATAAAAGGGAGCGAATGATTGATTCATGCAGTAACAGCAATGAATCTTAAATCCTTCTTTCTAATAAGAGAAGTCAGCATGAGGGGGAAGGTGAGCGAAGGATACATGGAAGTCTGTGTACTACATTTGCAGCTCTTCTGTAGTTCTGAAGTAATTTTTTTTTTAAGTGCTCAGCTATCCTGTCTTAGATGGGCCACAGAGTTTTTATTTCTTGACCATGGTTAGAAGGCAGATTGATCTGCAGTGGAGGCGGGTGCTGTGAGTTTGGTGATGGACGTAGATTGATCTGCAGTGGAGGCGGGTGCTGTGTCTTTCGTGGTGGACGAGCCTTTGCCTCTTGATGTGTGTCTCCTAGAGTCCTAGACCAGAAGGAGGACGGCTGCGTGGTGGACCTGCATCACTTCAGCTCCGGGGCACAGTCTGTGCTGGCCTACGCCACTGTGAACGGTGCTCTGGTGGGCTGGGACCTCCGCTCCTCCAGCAATGCCTGGACGCTGAGGCACGATCTCAAGGCAGGCCTCATCACCTCCTTTGCGGTGGACATCCACCAGTGCTGGCTCTGCATCGGTAGGGAGCTGCCTTTCAGGTCCTTGACTGGGTTTGGATTCTGCTGTCAGGCGTGCCTCTTAAGAAAGCTCTTTTCCTTTGTCTTCATTGCTGATTTTCCCCCATGTCCTTTACCCCCCCCCAATTATTATAATACTTGCATTTCAGTTTTTTCATTAAGAAACAAATTTGAAAGAGTGAGGTCAATATTCAGCGCATGTAACAATTTACTCTCTCTCTTCATTTTTAAACGAGCCCCTACAGTGGTCAGATTGGCTGCCGTTTTCTTACTCTGCCAGGGAAGCAACAGGCT
This sequence comes from Oryx dammah, assembly GCF_014754425.2. NCBI lineage: Eukaryota > Metazoa > Chordata > Mammalia > Artiodactyla > Bovidae > Oryx > Oryx dammah. Next base: position 5,857,898 of record NW_024070186.1, on the reverse strand, counting down.
GGGTTTATGGGATGAGCGCGTTTGAATTTGAGCACACTCGGTTTTAAATCCCGGTAGCCACAGGCAAGCTGCTTCACCCTTCTGGTCTTACTGTCCTCTCCTTCAGATGGGCCCATTCCCTCCAAGGGCGGCTTTGAGGACTTAATGAGGCGAAAGCGTCCCATGCAGGAGGAGAGCCACGGTGGCCGCTGGCCTTGTGACCCCTTCCCAGCGCCTGTCCTTGCTGAAGAGCACCTGTGACCTTGCTTCTCTCCTGTTTCAGTTTCACTAAACGCCCCCCCCCACCCCCCACCCCCCAGGCTTTGAACCTGCCCCTTTAGAAGGTACTGGAGCTTATTCATTGTCACTTGACACACTCTTTCAGAAGAATTAGACTCTGCTACGCTTGAATATTAGTTTCTGTTCAATAGATCCCCTACCTTGCATTAATTATCAGCCCTTTATTTTATATGGTTTGTGTGAACTGCATTATTTTTTGCCTTTTGAGAGACTAAGCTGCCCTGGCACAGGAAGCTGTCACACACGCCACAGGTTAGCGAGCTGCCCCGCTGGCTCTCAGGCAGCCCCACCGGCTCTGAGGGGCCGACAAAGGGGCCAGGAGACAGAGGGGCCCGCCGCCCCTTTGGTCTTTTCCCACCCCCGTGTCCACTGGACCTGGAGACCAGCCTTGGCATTAGAGTGCATGTTGTTCTTTGGGATGGCTGGCATTCTCTCTGTGGGGTTTCAGATGTCATGGGCACACATGCAGGCAGTCACCCAGTGTCTGCTGTGCTCAGACAGCCATGCCTGTCTCCAGAAGGTTTCAGAGAAAAGGGCACGTGGCAGAGATTGAGCTCTGAGGACTGCTGCAGGGCTGCTGCTGCTTGAGGGCTGACAGATTACCGCGCCGGTAAACCACCTCTTCTCACTTAGGGCAGTCTGAGTGTTTTACTTTATCAGATTCTCTTTATGTCTTCTCTAGGCCTTCTGGGTTTTTTTCACAGGTGCCTTTGGCAGTTAGTAAGTGTCAGTCATTAATGAGCTATTCATTCTTGTCTCACACTTGCTAGGTTTGTGATAGCACTGTGCCAGTACTCTGTACCTTTGGGCTGAGGTGCTGTTTGGAACCTAGGGGTGGGACGGGCAGCTTCCTGGAAGCAAAGCCTCTTTCCTAAGTGGCCAGCCAGATTGAACGTACGGTCGGCGGGAATCGGCACTGAAGCCGAGCCTGCTGTGGTCACGTCTGCGCTTCTCCCCTCGCAGGCACGAGCAGCGGCACCATGGCCTGCTGGGACATGCGCTTCCAGCTGCCCATCTCCAGTCACTGCCACCCGTCGCGGGCCCGCGTCCGGCGTCTCTCCATGCACCCGCTCTACCAGTCCTGGGTGATCGCAGGTAGGAGGCGGGCGGGCTGGCAGGGCCGGGGCAGAGGACCCTGCTGCCCAGGTTCATGACCTTAAGAGTTTTTACCTGTGAGCCAAAGGCTGGCTTTTGTGGTCAGTTCTGATTCTGTGGAAGTTCCTGCCACGGATATCCCATTGTCATTTCTCATTTATTGTGTTTCACAGAGTCTCATCAGTCGCACTACCGCCATCCCTTCCTGTCCACCACCTTTGCCTTTCTGTTGTCTTTTGCTAAAGTTGCCATCATCTTCCTGGAAATCTGAGCTGGAACCTGAGGTCTCCCTCTCAACTGCCATTTCTGTTGCCTTTCTTGCAAGCCTCCCTCTCCTTCTCCTATGGGGTGTTCAGATTTCCTTGTATAGATTCTTAGGCAAGACACTTGGGCAGCTCTTTGAAACTCATTTTTCTCAACTGTAAAATGAGGTTAAAAAACTTGTCTAGCAGAGTTGTAAGAATGTGAGGTAACACATGTGATACATATGGCCTTGTACACAGTGAGCGCCTGACAAGCAGTGGCCCTGACTGCTGTGTCCTCATGGTCTCTGGTCTCCAGGCCCTGCCCCCCCCATGCTCCCTCCAGGCCCCCGCCCCCTCCCCTCCCCTTGTCCCCTCCAGGCCCCCGCTCCCTCCTCTCCATGTGTCTGTCTCTTGCACGCCTGCTGTCACAGTCACTCACGCTGCCACCTCCCATGGCCGTGATGCATCCTGCGTCTTACAGGAGTTGGCGCTTGCTTGGTTGATCACTTCCTCTCTCTGAAACACTTTCCTCGTCTGATATTGAAGACGTCACTCTCTTGGTTCTTTCGTCGATTGATTTGCTATTTTTTCTCCTCTTCCTACATTTAATCTCTGGCCTGCTGGAGGGCTCAGTCTTGGTCCTTCTGCGCTGGCTCCCTGTGTGAGCACATCCAGTTCCAGACGAAGCAGTACCAAACTTATTCATGTTTTTATATCTGCCTATTTAAAATCTTCCCTAAAAGCTGTGGTACACACAATGGAATACTACTCATATAAAAAGGAACACATTTGTCAGTTCTAATGAGGTGGGTGAACCTGGAGCCTAGTATACAGAGTGAAGTAAGTGAGAAAGACAAAGGCAAGTACTGTCTATTAACCCATGGATATGGAATTAGAAACACGGTGCTGAGCATCCCACATGCAGGGCAGCAGAGGACAGACCTCAGGATTCTGGGAGAAGGCAAGGGGGGATGATTCGGGAGAATGGCTTTGAAACATGTACATCAGTGCGTGTGAAACGGACGGCAGTGCAAGTTCTAGGCATGAAGCAGAGCAGCAGAGCCGGCGCTCTGGGACAACCCAGAGGGATGGGGTGGGGAGGGAGGTGGGGGGCGGCTCGGGATGGGGGACACATGTACACTGTTTGGCAGAGGCCGTCACAGTATTGTGGTGTAGTTATCCTCCAATTAAAATAAATTAATTAAAAAATTAAGGACAGTTAAGAGCAGAAGTGCTTTGTCACTCACAAAGAGAAAATTACTCCGTAATACTGATCTTTGAAGATTTGGTTCAGAACCTCAGCCTCCCTGTGTATTGACATAGGTTTTTAAAGAGGTGGAAACTGATGCAAAGGAAAGCGGTTAGTGAACTGCTTATCTGGATATCTGCTTATTTTGTTGGTCTTCTACTTTTCAAGTTCAGCTTGGCTTATTACTTTTTGAAGGGGTAACAACTTAGTCAACAAAGATTGTTCAACATTATCACCTAAGATTATATCACTCCTGTTAAATCTCAACATCATTTTTAATAATAAAAGTCTAATAATTAGAAAATAAAGTCTTCCCCAAGATGTCTGACAGCCAGCTGAAACTTGACCTGCCCAAGCCAGACCCTTGGTCTCCTGTCCACCCGCCCCCCCACCCGCCACCTCCTCCCCCAGGAGGAGCTCGCTCCGCCTGCAGTTGCCTCCCAGGAAATGGCAGCCGTTTCAGGTTGAAGCTCCCAAGGAACCTGACGTTGTCCTTGGTTTTTTTCTCTCTTTCTCATCCCACTTCCCACTTCCAGTTCATCAGCCAGTTCCCCGTGTCCTGTCTTACAGTGTGTCCAGAATTGCCCCCCTGTCACTGTTCCCACCACTGTCCCCTCGCCCAGATGACAGCATGTCTTGTTTCTTTTTTTTTTTTTTTTCATTTTTTTTAATTAATTTATTTATTTTTAATTTTTACTTTACAATTCTGTATTGGTTTTGGCATAGATTGACATGAATCCACCACAGGTGTACGTGCGTTCCCAAACATGAACCCCCCCCTCCCATCCCCCTCCCCACAACATCTCTCTGGGTCATCCCCGCGCGTCAGCCCCAAGCGTGTCATATCCTGCATCAGACATAGACCCCTCCTCCTAGCCTGTTCTTTCTTCTGCTCCATACCTGCCAGTGCCTCCCACGTAACAGCCCAGCTCATCCCCACGGCCCGGAGGCTCTATGGGGCCTGTTCCTGCTTCCTCACAACCCTCTCGGCCAGTCAGAGTTCCAGCAGGAATCAGATGGCACGCCCAGAGTAGGGTCATCTGAGGAGAACGTAGTGTCAGAGGGCCTGTTTCCAAAGGGGCAGGGAAACGGTTCCGGCCACAGGGGCTTTCTGAACTTTCCTTGAGCTAAGGCAGATTCCTGCTTTAGGGCCTCTGCGTTTTGGTGGGATTGTTGTCACCACTAGGGTGTGAGTTCTGTAAAAAGGAATTTTCTCTTTTTTTTGCATTATTTGTCCTCTCTTCCTCAGGACCTAGGACAGAGACTGGCTCGCAGTAAACATAGTGGGTTCAGTAACATTAATGAAGAAATGAAGGCTGGGTTATTGTCACTCCTCAAAACACTGCTCAAAGTACTTTTGAGAAAGCCCCTCTGAGGCATGCAGGAACCGTTCCCCAGCATCCCCCTCTGCCCTTCCTTGCGCTCTCCCCATCACAGACGTGCCCCAGTCAGACCACGACACTCGGACACGGGTGTGTGCTTCGCTCCTTCCACCCTGTCTGCTCCCCATGATCCGCGTGTCCCCCGTGTCTGTCCCAGTGACACACTCCCCGAAGTGACATCCACCTCGCCCACCGGATGTGGCCTTTCCTTCTTGAGTGTACGTGGACTTTTGCATTCTCTCTTCTGTGCTCGTTGTCTTAATGCTTTGTATTTTTCTCTCTCCTGCTAGACTACAGGTTTATTGAAGGCAGAATCTGTTTGTGCTCTGCTTTCCACCCGACATTCCTCTACACTCAGCTTGACACCAGTAAAGTACTGACCAGTAGGTTAGCAGAAACATTTCTTTTTTGCACTTCACTGTGGAGGCAGGATCACAGCATGACTTAAAGTGTCTGTGAGCATTTCCTACAGGATGGAGAGCAAATGGAAACGTGTGCAGGTTAACTTCCTCTGCCAGGACATGGACTCGCCTAGCGGAGTCCTCGTCCGAGTAACGCTGGCCTGTCTCCCTCAGCTGTCCAGGGCAACAACGAGGTGTCCATGTGGGACATGGAGACGGGCGACCGAAGGTTCACGCTCTGGGCCAGCAGTGCGCCCCCGCTGTCCGAGTTACAGGTAAGGCCAGTGTCATCTCCCACATCCCCAGCTCGGTCAGGTGTCTTTGCCAGCCGTGATCCTTGCTGGGCTTTGGGGTTGTGCTTTAAGCTTGGGTTTTTACTAAGTAAGTGTTAAGCTGGTATTGCTGCCCTCTGCTTTCCAGTTCCCCAAGTTTACCGGTGTCTGCTTCTGTGGGTGTTCTGGTTGCCAGCCCCATAAGGTTTGTGATGTTTCCTTGGAACCCCAGTAGAATCTGGGTTAATTAGAAAAGGAAAGGTTAAAGCTTAGATCATTAGAAAAATGGAACGTGACCCTGTCATACATAACTTTTTAAAGCTGCTTTGTTGGGGCAGAGGGTAGGAAAGTTTTTTCTCTCCTTTAGTTGGGATCCTTCTCATTCCAAACGGAGAGTTTTAGGAAGCTGAGGAGGCTTTGCTTCTTCATTCAGGGTGATATAGAACAAATGTATTTTAAATTCCCAAAGAAAGATTTAGGACATAAGTGATCTGTCTCTGGTCTCTTCAATTAACTGCTGATAGCTGAGTTATCTCTAGAAGTGGCTGCATCCTCTATGGGCGACATATGACTCTCTATTTCTTTACTTCCTTTAAGCCTTCTTCTCACAGTGTCCACGGGCTCTACTGCAGTCCTGCAGATGGCAACCCCATCCTGCTAACGGCGGGCTCAGACATGAAAATAAGGTACAGTAAAGACACTTCATGTTCAGCACTTGAAAGGAGAAGGATAGTTCAATGTGCATGAACACTGTGGTTACCACAAGGTGGTGTTTATTATAGATGCCAGCAGTGGTATGATGTTTGCGGTCATCCACATCCTGCAGGGACAGCTGTTAATACTTCACTTGTAACTGATTTTAGGCTCTTCTAGAAAATCTCTATTCCAAACCCAGAAGAGGAATCACCAGCGTTGACAAGTGTCAGTCAATGATCAGTCGTCCCCCGTCTCCTGCCATGTAATGACCCCGTCTCTCCTCCTCCGCAGGTTTTGGGACCTGGCCTACCCAGAGAGGTCCTACGTGGTCGCGGGGAGCACAGGCTCCCCATCCGTGTCCTACTACAGGAAGGTCATTGAAGGCACCGAAGTCGTCCAGGTATCAGTGGGCCTTGCTTTCCCGCCAACTCTTGTAGGAACAAAAATGGCTGACATAAATATCATAAATGGCTTTGGCCAAGAGTGGCAGTATTTCTTTGAATTTAAAAAATTTTATTTTCTCTGGACTTTTCTATATTTTTAAAATCAAGTTTACTAAGGTAGAATAAACATAGAAAGTGCGTGTATAATTACATGAAAGTAAGCACTTTCAACACTTGCCGGGCCTTTTATAAAACCTTTGTGTCTTTATCATCTTCCTTCCGCAAATGAGAAAGTTAAGCACATCCAGGTTGAGTCGCTCGTCTCAGGTCAGCCGGCTTGTAAGCGGCAGTGCGGGGACTCACAAGTGGCAGCGAGCTTCGGGAGGGCTGGAGCGTCTGACACATACGTGTGTCCAGGCCCCGGTCGTCGCTGCCTCTCAGTTCTTCCCCTTTGTTCTTTGAAGCTGACAGGGGTAACACGCACAGGTTATCAGCCTGTCTGTAAGTTTCCATGTCTGTAAGTGGTGCTCATGGAGTCCAGGGACTGGACACCTAGACCCTCACTTTGGACTCCCCGTGGTGCCTCTGTGAAAGCGTGACTCCTTCGAACCAGGGTCGGCCTAAACAAAGAGCAGCGCTCCTTAGAAGCAGGGGTGCGGACGGCGGCAGGATGTGCTCCTGCCTCTGACTGGCCTTCTCCTTGCTTTTAACCACCACACAGGAGATACAGAACAAGCAGAAGGTGGGGCCGAGTGACGACGGCCCGCGGAGGGGCCCGGAGTCCCTGCCTGTGGGCCACCACGACATCATCACGGACGTCGCCACCTTCCAGACCACGCAGGGCTTCATCGTGACCGCCTCTAGGGACGGCATTGTTAAGGTGTGGAAGTGAAGCCCGGAAGATGCGTGTAATTTGCAAAAACACAGCAATACCCTGTGACTCGAGAAAAAGTGCTTTTAGAGAACAGAGTGAGCGCAGATTCCTTTGCTTAGTTTTCGGAATCATGTCTATTTCGTGATTAAACAGATCTCATGCAAGGTGGCTAAGAAACTTGCTGCCATCCTGCTGTGTGTCTCAGCCGGAATTAGCTAGACAGCAGGATCTGGCGCTTTTCTTATTGTATATATCAAGAGATAAGGAATTTAAAATGACTTACACGATCTTGGTTTACTTTGTATTAAAAAAAGACATTTGAAAGTTGGTCGTAAGCTATTATAATGTAAACGCATTTTTCTTTTGCTATTAAAAATGCTAGTCAAACCAGCCAATAAACTGTATTCAAGCATCTTAAGGGGGTTTTGTCTGCTTTTGTTGGTGTTTTTAACGGTAAATGTGGCAGAATGACCTTCAGCGGTGTGTGGACTGGTGGCACAGGCACCCAGTGAGACCGCCAGGCCTGGGGCGTGCGTCCTGCTCCGGCCCGTCTTTCCTCCCTTGTGTTTGAGAGCTGGCCTTCTTAGATGTTTAACCCTGGAGACTTGGTCTCCTGTGTGTCAGCTCCAGAGAAATGTGTCTCTTCTTAGTCATCATGACTGTGTTTTTATAGTTTCCACTATAAATTCTGAAACTTGGCCCATCTACTTGCTTTTTTCCAGTGTGCGTTATTTATTAAATGCACGGAGAGAGAAAAATAAAAAGATTAAGCTGTTAAAAACATGCCAAAATTTATATTTTTAGGAGACCAAAATTTGGTCTTCCCCACTAAAATGAACCTTTCAAATTTATCGATCATTGTTAGCACAGGAATTTCTCCATCCACATCTCACTGTCCATCCACTTGCCAAAGGGTTTATGGTGTTCACAAATATTTTGATTTGAAATTAGTCTGTAAAACCAAGAAGTTGAACAGATAACCTGAGTCCAGGGAAAATACTTAAGAAACATGCCAAAACTTTAACTTTGTGCAATTGCGTACCTAACTTGGTATGGCACGTGACAGTTGTGGGCACGGGGTTCAGTGCTCTTGGTGTTTACACGTGAGCAGTGGAGCGGTCGGGCAGCCCCATCAAGCCAGGACTGGGCTGGGTGCCAGCAGATCACCAAAACATGCAGCTTCACGTGGGCACTGTCACGTGGCAGAGCCTGTTTCCTCTAGGCTCTGCTGAGACCACATGGGCAGAGTTTCTAGCTACCAAGTCAGGTTTAGAGTCTGAAAAGTTTGGGGGAAGGTTTTGAGATATCAGCTTAGGCTAAAAAGGGGCCTCAAGCCTGGAGCCATCAGCTAAGCCACAGAGGGACAGACTTGGAGATCCCAAGGGGAGAGATGGAGCCGCCGCCTGTTTCTCCCGGTCTTCCCCTCCCTCACTTTCCCCACTTAAAGAACACTCCCCCTCCACCACTTTAAAAAAGGCCATTTGGTAAAATCGTTTCTGAGCGTTACTGTCTGCTGCCACAGTAAGTATGCATCTCTTTTGGACGTCCATAGGTTTGTTTTTTAACACATGTGACTCATATTCAGTGCAGAGATAATAGAAGAAATTGTCCTTTATAGTCAGTTAATTTGATTTTCTATATCAAGAGCATCACTGCTTATTTTTTGTGATTCTTGGTTTAAATAGGGTTTTATTTAATTTATAGTTTGTGGTACTTGCACTTTTAAGAGAAAGAGATAAATCACAGAAAAATGAAAATATGCCGCAAAATGCTAAAATAAAATCACCAACAGGATACTTGTTTGGTGTACTTACCAATACAGAGAGGCTAGACGAATAATATTTTAATAGTATTTCCAACAATAAACAACAAGAAAAGGAATTTTTGCTTAATCCAAAGCTAACCAGGAAAATCCCTTTTATTCAAATAACTCTTACATATCGCTCATCAATTTCCAGTACTTGAATTTTTCCTGAACCCCTAAGCACCATTTAGGATACACAAAGAAGGCCAATGTGCTGTATTCTTCTCTGTTACCTGAGTGTGGATACAACGGTTTAACTGCTTGCTCTTTGGAGACACTGGGAGCCGTTTCTATGGAGTGGCCTGGGGAAGGATGGCAGACGTGATCTGGAGCAAACACTGCAGATGCTCTGCCCCAGGTTTTGTGAGCAGAGGTGTAGGGAGGAGAGTTGGGATCCCTGCAGGTCTTGGTGTCTGTAGCCATGTGCTTCACCCACCCCTGCAGGGCCCCCCGCCTCCCCAGAGACCATGGCCGTCTGCGTGGCCAGGCTCCTGTGACCGGCTGTGGAGCAAGCTCTTAGAACTTGACTTTATGTCTAAATTGAGTATTGCTCCTTCAGTGTTTATTTCGTTGATTAAAAATTTGGTATGTGCTCTGGGTGGGAGCGAGAAGAAAGAGCCAGCAGGGATGCGCTTTGAAGAACTTACCTGCTGTCACTCACAATAATCTCTTTTTGCATTTCCCCTGCTACCCCTGCCCCATAAGAATTTGTAGATGAGGACAAGGACCCCTTTGTCTTTTCCAAGCTCTGCGCAGGTAAGCCCTGCTTAGGTCTCTGCCTGTCCTCTTTGGTGCTGCTCACGATTAACAGAGGAGCTGCCTGGCAGGTAATGCAAGCTTCACCCACGCCGCGCTCTGTCTTCACTGTTCTTGCCTAAGCATACATAGGTTAGTTAAAAAAATAAGAATGATGACGGGAATGGGAAAGAAGAAAAGTACTATCAAAACACTACTTAATTTATGTTCTGAGCAAACATGAGTTGATTTTCAGCGAGTTTAAACAGGATTTGGAGCTGGGGAAGTTCACCTCTCTTTCTGCCCAAGCCAACAACTACACAAGGTGGAAGAAAGCTTCCAGCACAAGCCCGTCCGAGATCCAGTCAGTCCCGGCAGACAGAGGTGGGTTGAAATGGAATCGTTGTGGAAAGTCAGATTTTCAAAGTTAGGCATACATACAGCATTGGTTTCTAGGGTTGATGCTGAGATCTTCCAAAACATTAACCTTTGGCTAAATAGATGAAGATGAATCAGTCCTAAGCTGAGAAGCAAGGGCTCAGCCTGCAGAAGGTGGACTAGATGTAGACCTGCAATTTCAAAAGCATGAGCGCTGGCCCGTGCACACACACGTATACGTGATGTAACATTTATCTTCAAATTGTATCTCCATGAGACTTCACTCCTCTTATTCTTCTGTCTTTTGATGATAACAGTTCTTGAACATAAGAGTGCTAGAGTTATCAGGAATGGTCAAATAAATGCACAAGATATATCTTACTACCAATGAATGCAAGGGGTCAGGTTGCACGGTGATCCACCACATGTGGCATGCTCAGACGGCCCCAGCTGCAGGGAGAAACAAGTAACGTTGCCCGATGTCGTGACTGAATGCAGTTGTTTGAGCCCAGAGTCTCACCATGCTCCCTGAGGTTACACTTCCTGAGCGCTTCCTTTATCGTGTTTGGGGGCCGCTTTCATCACCCTTTTCCCATTTCCAAAGGCATGGAATATGTTTCTGGTGAAATTTTGAACAGTACCATCTCTGCCGCCTCTTGCTATTCTTGAAAAGTAATTTTTGTAATGGAAGAACTTCGCCTTCTGCAGTGCGTCTTCTTTGAGGGTAGCTCTGTGTGGCCCAGGAACAAAGCTACAGAGTGAACGGAGACAACATAGGAGATAGGTATTACCATGGCAGCTGGAGCAGACTCAGCATTAACCTGTCTTCCTAAATGGTCGTGGACCTGTCCTTTGCTTTATCCTTCTTCAGGGTAAGTGCATTAAGATGATTCAGTGGGGGAGGAATAAGACACCTTGTCAAAGTGCCCAAAAGTATAACTTTAACAGCAACATTTCTTTTTCATGGAGCAGGTTCTACCCAGAACTTTCGGCTCCTGTTCACTCAGATTGTGGTTCGATTGGTACCTCGTTAGAGACTACCGTATGTATAGTTGTCCCCGTCCCAGATACTCAGCACTACATACTCTGACTTTTTTCCTAACACTTAACCACTATCTGAATTTTTACTTGTAAACTTCTTTGTGATTTCCCCACCCTCCCACCACCCCAGACGGAAAGTGTCGTGAAGACATATCTGGTCACTATAGTTAGCCCAGGAAACTAGAGGCGTGCTTAGCACACGTTAGCTGTCAATATTGATCCAGTGAAAGCATGGGTGAATTCCTCTTCCCCCTTTTTTCCTCCTGTTTCCCTCCCACCCCTCCATCATCCATCCCTCCAAAGGTTCACGCTCTAACGACAGCACCGGGTTAGGTACAGTGGGGGATACCGACCTCGCGCCCAGTCTGGCAGGCACGCAGGTGTTTGGTTGGGAGTCAAGAGTAATCCAACAAAAACATGGAGCTAGGGTCAGACTCGGAGAGGCCTTGAATGCCAGACTGGCGAGTCAGGCAAGTCAGAAGCCAAGTGCTGCTGACCACAAGTCCTAGCCTGTCCCGTCGAGCTCTCTGTGCTGGTAGAAAGGTCCCGTGGGCTGCACTGGCCGGGCAGCCGCTGCCCCTCGTGCAACTGAGCACTTAAAATGTGGGTAGTGTGAAGAGGAAGTGAATTTTTAGTATTTTTTTTTAGTTGAAAGCTGGTGGCAACAGAAGTGGACAGTGTGGAGAGGGAGCTGTCTCAGACCTTACCTTACAGGGAGACCGTGGAAAGAGCCGTGGGCCCTGAAACACTCTTAGTCTAGGTCCTCTAGGTATTGGCTGAGCAGCCCACTTAACTAGAGGGATCCTTGTTTCTTCAGGTGGAAAGTCAGAATACAAACCACCAATGCTGTGATTGACAAAGCCCCAAGGTGTCAGCTGCTCAGACATGAGTATGGGGCTCATGGGAGGCAGAGCTGAGGCTACAGCCAGATTCTTCTGAGAGGAAGAGTCCTGTGTTACTTCCGTGAAACTAGCTTTTTACCCAGGAAACTACGGAGGACTCTCATGATATTTGGAATAAGAAAGTGAAAGAATGAACGTCATGCTGTCAGAAGACCTGGATACACGGGTGCAGGGCTGCAGGAAGGCAGGTTGCCAGGGCAGAAGTTAAGAAGCTATGAACTCTTCATGAATACTTTTAAATTAAAAATGAGAGGGGCCTGGTGGCATGAGAGAGGCTAGCTGTGTTTTGACTGCGGAAGAGTCGTACATAAGAGCCGCAAAACGTTGGGACCAGGAGGACAGTCTCACCACAGTCACCACGGGCCCTTCCTCTGCGTTTGGATTTTTCTGCTTTGTCCAGCTGTCAATCCGATCTCTCTCACAAAAGCATCATGATTTCGAAAATGAGTAAGTGAAGGATGTAAAAACAAGTGAAACTTATCTTGCTGTCCCCTTTCTCTCTCTCACACACACACTCACGTTTTCTTCTTTCATCTGTCGTGGGTGTTGGGGGTAAGGGAGACATCAGACCGACAGAGAAGCCCTGTAACACAGGCCCCGAGGCCGCCGCACCTCGTGTACAGCGTGTCTGGGCTTCTGTCCTGCTTTCATGAATGTGCTGTGTTGATTAACAACTCCTTCAGTCACCAAGAATGGCAGCCCTGGCCCAATTCCAGGGCAAACGCCATTTCCGCACACCTTCCCCTGTTGTGCTTTTCTCTATGTTTTCTTGTTAAAGTGAAAAGTGAAAGTGAAAGTCGCTCAGTCGTGTCCGACTCTTGCAACCCCATGGACTATACGGTCCATGGAGTTCTCCAGGCCAGACACTGGAGTGGGGAGCCTTTCCCTTCTCCAGGGGATCTTTCCAACCCAGAGATTGAAGCCAGGTCTCCCGCATTGAAGGTGGATTCTTTACCAGCTGAGCCACAGGGGAAGCCCAAGAATACTGCAGTGGGTAGCCTATCCCTTCTCCAGCGGATCTTCCTGACCCAGGAATCGAACCGGGGTCTCCTGCACTGCAGGCGGATTCTTTACCAACTGAGCTACCAGAGAAGCCCCATTTTCTTGTTAACTTCCAGACTAAATGTCATGAATGCAAATCCTCCAAAGAGGTAACTCTGTATGCACAAACCATGGCCCCGCGATAGCGAGGGGACATTCTCTCAGGCCTGGGACACACTGTCCACGGCTGAGTTTACCTTGCCTGTACCGCTTTCTCCCCTTCAGCCTCACGCTCTCCCTTTGTATTTGATCCTTTTCACAGCAAATTTAGTTGTCTTTGTCTTCCTCCTCCCTCTTTGTTAAGAAAAAGTTAAATTCCTGTACAGCATTGTGATGCTACTTTCCCCCCTCAAATATTTTTATTCTTAATAGGGTTGGACATAATAAACTCTATATCGCTGAATCTTCCATCTTTTCCACTGTATCATATGTGCAGTTTGTAATTGGCTAAGCGCTCGATAAGAATCATTTGATTATTCCAGGAATCATAGAGACTTGCTGATTTTCTTTCTCTTATTTCTATGTTGTTCAGATACTTCTTTGTTGATGGGTAATTTCAACAGCATGTAGTCAAGAGGAAGAAACAGGAATGAAATACTGTCCATTCATTCTGCAGTTGTGCCCAGCTCCAGTAAAACTTGGGAAAGAAAAATGGGTGGGGCTAATTGCAGATTTAATTCCCCGTGATCACAGATTCCATCAACTATGCAGACAACCAGGAATCAGTCAAGCTGCATTTATTAGTGGACTGGATGCAGTGGCGTGGAAAATGCAGACGAGATGGCTTTTATTTCAAGAATTCTTTTCATCTGACACATTTTGTGCGTCTAGAAAACACACATTGGAAATTAGAATTACAACAGATGTGTATTCACATGGCCCTGGTTAACCGTGCCCATTTTAACAGCTCAATTGTTCTGGTTCTGGCCTGCCATCGCTTCCAAGTCTGGCAGGAGTGCTTGCCTGCCTAGATGAGTAGGCAGGTGGCTTTCGGTCTTTTATTGTCTGAGTGGATGTAGGTGCTTATGTAGAGGCTGCCCTGCAATCTCTCCCTCATGGGCATCTGTTTCCTTGGTTGCTTGCGATTTGGTTTAATGTCCACACCCCCCTGCCCCCAACCACCCCACCTTTGGAGAAGAACCAGCTTCTGTCTGTATTTCTCAGAATCTGACAGTGGAATGACCTACTTCTCATGCAAGTCATTCTGAGGATGAAGGAAGTCATCCTGGTGGCCAGGCCTCTTGCTGCCAGGCATTCTTGTCTCCCTCAGTCGCGTGTGCCCAGTTCATGAAAGGCTCAGGCAGGGAGTTTCAGAAGCAGCCACATGGCTTGTTACCTTTTATTACAGCCTTTGATGACTCAGGAAACACATGGGGAGTCTTGGTTGAACACGCTGTCAGAGAATCACCGACGGCAGTGTGGATTCGTCTCCTCCGTACACCCCAGCATTTCATGACATCTCACCCTTCCAGGTATGCAGGAGAATCCGAGCAGGGGACGACAGAGGACGAGATGGTTGGATGGCATCACCGACTCGATGGACATGAGTTTGAGCAAGCTCTGGGAGTTGGTGATGGACAGGGAGGCCTGGCGTGCTGCAGTCCATGGGGTCACAGAGAGTTGGACATGACTGAGCGGCTGAACTGAACTGAGTATATGTTAGGGCAAAGTGCAGAAGCGGGAGGAAATGCAGGGTGGGAAGGTTTTCCAAGAACGTCTTTAATTTTGATAGGCTGGCTCCCGCATGTGCCTTGCAGTTATCTGTAATATACGAAGCCTGGTGCACATGCAAACTCGAGGGCCCTTTCCTCACGGACAGACACCGCAGCAGGGGGCGCCCTGCCCCTCCCGGACTGACCGCGCCGGCTTACTGAACCTGACTTCAGAAGCATTTGCTGCTGGACAGTTCCCCTGCCTCCCAGCAAGGTGAGGAGCCTCCAGGCAGAGGCTTCTTGCAGCTTCTGGCGCCGGATCCGGAGGGCTCTCCAGCCCATCACTGCATGAGGACGCGCCCTCTGCACATCGAGAGAAGCCATATGCAGAGACGCCTGCCTCAGCCTCACCCTGGGGCACTCTGACTTCAGCTGTACGTGGGGAACGTGTGTGTTTGTACAGTGTGATTTACACTGAAACAAAAGAGACACTAACTGCTTGGTTTCAATTATTTCTAATTAAAAAAATAAGTAATATTTGTACATGCAAAGGATATGATCTATATGTATATTATTGTTTTAAAATAACTAACTTTTGCCTTTGTTGCTGGCAATTTTTTAAATTAAGATATTTTTAAAAGTATGTTCTACTCTCATTCCATTCTTTGAGTATTTCTTTTTTTATCCTATAACACTTAAAAAAAATTTTAAATTATTTTTTAATTACATTTTTACATCTTTAAAAAAATAGAAGTATAGTAAATTTACAATGTTGTGTTAGTTTCTGTTTTTTTATTGAAGTATTTTTTTTACTGAAGTATTTTTTTACTTTTCAATTTAAAAGTTTTTAATTGAAATATAGTTGATTTACAACGCTGTGTTAATTTCTAGCAAAGAGCAAAGTGATTTAGTTACACACACACATATATATGTATACACATTCTTTTTTAAATATTCAATATAATATTTAAATAATATTCCTTTCCATTATGCATATCATAGGGTATTGAATGGGCTTCCCTGTGGCTCACTGGTAAAGAATCCACCTGCAATGTGGGAGACCTGGGTTCAGTTCCTGGGTTGGGAAGATCCCCTAGAGAAGAGAAAGGCTACCCACTCCAGTATTCTGGCCTGGAGAATTCCATGGACTGTATAGTCCATGAGGCTGCAAAGACTCAGACATGACTGAGAACTTTCACTGAATATAGTTCTTTGTGCTATATAGTGGAATCTTGTTGTTTAATTTTTTTTAATATATATTTTCTATTACACCTGAAGAGCAATGTCTGGCTCATTAGCTTTTAGAGTTTAAAAGATTCCCGAACATACCATGGAAAAGTGTATGGTGGTTCCTCAAAAAATTAAAAATAGAACCATCACATGATCCAGCAATTGTACTTTTGGATATTTTCCTGAAGAAGATGAAAACACTACTTTGCAAAGATGTATGTATGCTCACTGAAGCACTATTTACGATACCCAAGATATGGAAGCAACCTAAGTGTCCATCGATAGATGAATGGATAAAGATGTGGAATTTATACACAATGGAATATTACTCAGCCATGAAAAGAGAGAAATCTTGCCATATGTAACATGGGTGAACCTAGAGAGTGTTATGCTAAGTGTAATGTGTCAGACAGAGAAAGGCAAAGACCATATGATTTCACTTACATGTGGAAGCTAAAAAGCAAAGCAAATGAACAAAAAACCCAGAAAAAGATTCATTAACACGAAGTGGTGCTTGCTAGACAGGAGGGTGTGTGGGAGGATGGGCCAAACAGGTGAAGGGGTTTAAGAGGCACAAACCCCTCTAGTTATAAAATAAAGAAGTCAGGAGGATGCAACATACAGAATACAGGATATAGTCAGTAATATTGTTATAATTGCAAGTGGTGACGGAGAATAGCTAGACTTACCATGGTGATCGTCTAGTAATGTATATAAATGTTGAATCACTGTGTGGTACAGTGAAACTAATATAACATTGTATGTAAAGACATTTCCCTAACACAAGAATTAAAACTATGAACTTTGCTGAAATATGAATTCTGAAGCAAGCATCCCACAAAGTTTGCATGTAGTATTTTTGATCATTATGTAGTTCTAACAATATTTCTAAGTTTTATTATGAATTTTTTCATTAGTTATTTAGAAATGTGATTTTAATTTAAAAACATATGGACTGTGAAAATATTGCATGTATGAATTTCTAACTTGATTGTGATTAATTTGGACTGTATGAAGCCAGTTCTTAGAGATTTGTTGACAGTTGCTTTATAAACAAAACTGCACAGTAGACATCTGTACAATCTCTACCCTGATGGAGAGTCAGTAACATTCCATTTGTTCAGAAGAATGTCTCATTTTCCTGTGCAGAATTCTATATGAGTCTATTCAAGCTTGTTGCTGCTGCTGCTGTTGCTAAGTCACATCAGTCATTCCGACTCTGTGCGACCCCATAGACGGCAGCCCACCAGGCTCCCCCGTCCCTGGGATTCTCCAGGCAAGAACACTGGAGTGAGTTGCCATTTCCTTCTCCAATGCATGAAAGTGAAAAGTGAAAGTGAAGTCGCTCAGTCGTGTCCGACTTATGATTAAATAACTTTAATTTTTGTCTGCTTGACCTAACTATTCAAACTGATATACTAAAATCTCCAACTCTGATATTTTAATGGCAACTACTCCTTCAATTTTCACTTTGTATATTTCAGTATTACTTTATGAAAGTGTTATAATCACTTCGTCGAGTCTCACTATGCAAACCCATGGATTGTAGCCCACCAGGCTCCTCCATCCGTGGGATTTTCCAGGCAAGAATACTGGAGTGGGTTGCCATTTCCTTCTCCAGGGGATCTCCTAGACACAGGGATTGAACCCAGGTCTCTTGCATTGCAGGCAGACTCTTTACTGTCTGAACCACCAGGGAAGCCCCTCATATAAGTTTAGAATTGTTATATCTTCATCATGAATTAAACACTTTATCATCATGTAATGATCATGTACTCTATCCATACAAAATGGTTTTGTTTAGAAGTACATTTTATCTGACTTACTTCACTTAGAAACTAATACAACATTGTAAATCAACTATACTTCAATGAAAAAAATAAAGTATATTTTATTGGATATAAGGCTATTCCAGTTTTCTTTTCAAAATATTTGCCTACTATACTTTTTTCCATAAGTTTACTTTCAACTTTCCCATGCCCTTATCTTGTAGCTTGTCCTTATCTTAAAAACAGGTATAACTGGATTTTATTTTGTTTTCTTAAATCTACTAACTGTAACTGGCATGCTTGGTCTGTATATTTTTATTATGATTGCTGACATACAGAAATGGATTGGATTCTGCTGTCTTACTTTGTGCTTACTACTTCTATTTTTTCCTTTCTTGCGTTTTCAGTTTAAAAATATTATATCGTTTGTTTTCATTCCATTTTCCCTCACTGAACTGAAGCTCAAGGCTTCATTTTTTAATAACTGAAAGATAATTGCATTGTTCGGTATCTTTTCTCATGTCTATTGATAAATAATAAATATTTAGCAACACACATTTACAGTCTTAGTACAACTTGGTTTTTTTCTGTTAAAAATACTGAAAGGCAGTTTTTCTAAGCTGGCAAGATTTTCCTTCCATTATTTAGAAGGTTCTCAATTGTTTTGTGGCTTCTACCACTGCTACTGATTATTCAGCTGTCAGCCTACTTTTGGATTCTCTGTGGATCTGCTCTTTCTGGCTGCTTTTAACTTTTCTTCTTCCTGAAGTTCTGCATTCCCCTGCACCATTCTAACTGTTATTTTTTTTTTCTATTTATCCTGCCCGTTACACCTTGCATTTTTTTTTATCTTTTAATTCATGTCTGCCATAAGTTCTTTTTTATATGATTTTCTTTTTTTGGCTATGCTGGTCTTTGTTGAGTAGGCTTTCCCTGGCTGTGGCAAGCGGGGGCTGCTCATCATTGGAGGCTCCTCACTGTGATGGCTTCACCTGCTGCATTCTGAACAATTTCTTTAGCTTTATTTTCCAGTTCTTTATGTTTCTCTTCAGATGTGTCTATTGCTCTGTTTAATCCAGCCATTGAATTTTACAAGTTATCTTTTTATTTTGAAAATGGTCAAATTTGTAGAATATTGTAAAGAACAGAGAACCATGGGTAAATACCAATATATCTTTCATCTAAATGGTTTTCCTACCTATTATCACCTTGTGACCCTGTGTGTCTACACACATATACATTTGGTTGTTATTCACTTGCTAAGTTGTGTCTGACTCTTTGTGACCCCATGGACTGTAGCATGTTCTCCACCATCTCCTAGAGTTTGCTCAAATTCATGACCATTGATTCGGTGATGCTATCTAACAATCTCATCCTCTATCGCCCCCTTCTCCTCCTGCCCTCAATCTTTCCCAGCATCAGAGTCTTTTCCAATGAGTCAACTCTTCGCATGAGGTGGCCAAAGTACTGCAGTTTCAGCTTCAGCATCATTGCCTCCAAAGAAATCCCAGGGTTGATCTCCTTCAGAATGGACTGGTTGGATCTCCTTGCAGTCCAAGGGACTCTCAAGAGTCTTCTCCAACACCACAGTTCAAAAGCATCAATTTTTCGGCGCTCAGCCTTCTTCACAGTCCAACTCTCACATCCATACATGACCACTGGAAAAACCATAGCCTTGGCTAGACAGACCTTAGTCAGCAAAGTAATGTCTCTGCTTTTGAATATGCTATCTAGGTTGGTCATAAGTTTCCTTCCAAGGAGTAAGCGTCTTGTAATTTCATGGCTGCAGTCACCATCTGCAGTGACTTTCAGTTCAGTTCAGTCACTCAGTCGTGTCCGACTCTTTGCGACCCCATGAATCGCAGCACGCCAGGCCTCCCTGTCCATCACCATCTCCCGGAGTTCACTCAGACTCATGTCCATCGAGTCCGTGATGCCATCCAGCCATCTCATCCTCTGTCGTCCCCTTCTCCTCCTGCCCCCAATCCCTCCCAGCATCAGAGTCTTTTCCAGTGAGTCAACTCTTTGCATGAGGTGGCCAAAGTACTGGAGCCGCAGCATCATTCCTTCCAAAGAAATCCCAGGGTTGATTTCCTTCAGAATGGACTTTGGGGCCCCCCAAAATAAAGTCTGACACTGTTTCCCCATCTGTTTGCCATGAAGTGATGGGACCAGATGCCATGATCTTCGTTTTCTGAATGTTGAGCTTTAAGCCAACTTTTTCACTTTCCTCTTTTACTTTCATCAAGAGGCTTTTTAGTTCCTCTTCACTTTCTGCCATGAGAATCATTATTAACTTTCTATCTGAGGTTGTTGATATTTTTCCCAGCAATCTTGATTCTAGCTTGTGATCATCGTCTGGTATTTTGCATGATGTACTCTGTGCAGAAGTTAAATGAGCAGGGTGACAATATACAGCCTTGTCATACTCCTTACACACATACGTACATATATATATGCATATATGCTTATATATGCATACACACACACTTTGCTTCCTTTTATGAAACCATCTGAAAGTAGGTTGTAGCCATCATGCATGTTACTCTTAAATACTTTCCAACCTACCTCTCTCAAGAACAAAGACATTCTCTTATACAAACATAATTATCACCATGCATAAGTAAATTCACATGAATTAAATCACCCAATATATTTTCATCCTCAAGTTTCCCCAGTTATCCCCCAAATGTTGTTGTGTGTGCTCAGCCACTCAGTTGTGTTCAACTCTTTGTGACCCCATGGACTGTAGCCCGACATGCTTCTCTGTCCACAGCTTTTTCCTGGCAAGAATACTGGAGTGGGTTGCCATTTCTCCAAATGTCATTAATATAGGCTTTTTTTTTTTCCTGCTCTAGGATCCAACCACCCCACTTGGCCATTTTGTCTGCAGGCTCTCCCATCCTAGGACATTACCCCATATCCCTCTGAGGTTCATGATGTTGACACCTAGGAAGTACAGGTCAGCTGTTTTGAAGGACAGTTCACATTCTGGAATTGTCCCCTGGTTTCCTCATTATTTGACTTGGGTCAAAGCTCTCCAGCCAGAATCCCACAGTTGATACTGTGTCTCCCCTTCCTCCCCTCAGGAGATACATAGTATCAGATCCTGGTTGCAGTGGGTGTGGCCAGACCTCAGCAGGAAAGGGTACCTTCCCTTGTTTGTAATTAGTAAGTGTGGGAAGGCTTCTCTGGGGCTGGGTTTAGCATTCCTTGATTCTTGCCTGACTCAGTTATTAGAGCAGGGATTACAAACTTGTGGTTTTCTCATTCTACCACTTCTGCATTTATTAGGTACTATACTTGTGTAAGAAAAGAACATTTCCTCTCCTCCTCTCTTTTTGGATCTCTACATAGAGCTGCAGATTTTTAAAATTCAGTGCTGTAATCCATGACCATCATTATTCTTTCTGATGTTCAAATAGTCCAAAATCCTGCTAGTGGTAAACCCTTTCAAGACAACTCATTTGCCCTTTTGACATGACTGTTATTTATCTTATTATTATTATTATTATTATTGCTACTTTCTTGCTTTCTGGCATAATGAATGTTCCAGGCTCACCTTGTACTTTCCCTGTTACAGCCTAGGATTAGTTGTTTCTGGAAGAAACCCTGATTCCTTTCAATGGGAATGATACTTAGAAACCAAGATCTGGTTATTTGGTGTGCTCATTGCCACTGGGGTGTCCCATTGGTTGTTTTAGTTCAACAATTAGATTTTCTATTTTAAAAAACTCTGTTTTCAGATGGACCTGCCATTTTTTATTATCTCTTGTTCCCTCAACTTCTATCTTATTATCACATAGTGATATATTTTGTCCAAATAGCATAGAGGAAGAGGGAGAAAAGAAGGAAGGGGAAGAGGGTAGCACATTCATTGTTCAAGTAAATACCAAGCAGGTTAATACCTTCTCACAAACTGGAGTGGGGGCTGCTGTGGCTCCGTAGAGCTGAGTCTGTTGCACTTTGCTTTGATATTTATTGGTGGATATTTGTTGATTGCACCTAGGAAGAAAAAGAAATCTGTGAGGAGACTCTTATTCACAGCAATTAACATGACAGCAATCTGCTTTGCGTACATCACTGGACTCCACATCCATGAAAGAAAGACACCAACTAGGGTGGCCACATGAGATGAAGCCGATTTCTCACCAGACTCTCTAAAACTAGGCTGAGAAAATTCACAGCTGCCAAATGTGTAAGTAGAGAATTCAACTTACTTTGCAATAAGATACTCTTAGCTGCCAAAGTCCATTAAACGTTAGAGAGAAATCATGAGCCCATCCTAAGAGTCTGGCCTCTAACCGACCTGAACTAATCAGAATAGTTATTTTTTATTTGCTCCTTTGAAATCCCAAATTGCAAACGGAAAAGAACATTCCCTTTACGTTCTCTGTATCATTAACAACAACAGTAACCGTGGTCCATTTGGGGTTTAATTCATTATGATTCACTTCCTCTGAAATATATTATTTTTTCATAATATTAACGCATGCTTCTTCCAATACTATTTAAAACATGAAAAAGCCTTTTCTGTTGAGAAACTTTAAAAAATGCATGATTTATTTCCTTGAAGCTTTTGATTCAATTGTATGTTAAACATGATTAAACCTCTTCCTGATGACCCTGGGTCACCGTAAATTGCAAGTTGGTCCTGGGCTGTGACCCAGCACCATCTCCTGAGCTGCTGTTGCAGACTGGGCTGTGTGCTTCTAGAGTGAACGGCCAAGCCTGGGCTGTTTCCTTTATGTGCATTTGATGTTTAGTTATCTGTCTTCACTCTAAGTATCAGCAATAGTTTTGGTCAGTAGTAGTTTTGCTTAGAAAATATGTCTATTCTGATGTGAACTGTGTCTGGTAACCAATTCTGTCACAGTAGCGTGATAAACAGGAGTTACTTAGAGAGGGAGCTGGATGCACATACCTGGGAGGGTTGGGACCAGATCTGTTTGGTGCCAAACAAACAGGGTTAAGGGTTGGGTCCCTGCTTGCGCATGCCTGGGAGGGTTGGGACCAGATCTGGTTTGGTCCCAAACAAACAGGGTTAAGGGTTGGGTCCCTGCTTGCGCATGCCTGGGAGGGTTGGGACCAGATCTGGTTTGGTCCCAAACAAACAGGGTTGAGGGTTGGGTCCCTGCTTGATACCCCTTCCCTCAACAGTCAGTGGCTCAAAGCAGGTGCCTAATGTGCTGAGTGCCTGTTTGGTCAGTTGTCTCTGACTCTTTGTGACCCCGTGAACTGGAGCCTGTCCTCTGTCCATGGGAGTTTTCACGCAAGAATGCTGGAGTGGGTTGCCATTTCCGCCTCTGGGGGATCTTCCCAACCCAGGGATGGAACCCACATCTCCTGCACTGGCAGGCGGACTCTTTACCTCTGAGCCACCTGAGAAGCCCCCACATATGTGTTAATATTGAAGAGGTGCGTGTGGGTCCGGGGGCCTGCTCTGAATGGAGGATGTGGGATTGGATATGATTATGTCAAAGTCATAGTTTGGCCATCTAATGCTAAGAACTGACTCATTGGAAAAGACCCTGATTCTGGGAAAGATTGAGGGCAGGAGGAGAAGGAGACGATAGAGGATGAGATGGTGGGATGGGATCACCGACTCAATGGACATGAGTTTGAGCAAGCTCCGGGAGTTGATGATGGACAGGGAGGCCTGGCCTGCTGCCGTCCATCGGGTCACTAAGAGTCGGACACGACTGAGCGGCTGAACTGAATGTCAGTCTTCTCAACTTTTTGTACTTTGAAAGCTATAGTTTAAATGTTGGAGATTTCTAGATACTTTTTAGAAAAGTAGGGTCATGACTATAGTTTTTCACAAGCACTTTATATATTTCTCACCCACCTCAAGTAATTCTTCTTAAAGTATCTCCTCCCCTTTCCCTGGGTGGTGGTGAGGGTGTCATTTATCTAATCATACAGTTTGACTAGTTACCGTGAAACAGCACTAGGAATTTTGTGGGGCCAGGGAAGTAAATTCTACCTTAACCTCCTTTCAACTTTTTGCCTTATAAGGAGTGTTTCTTGACAAATTTCTCAGTCTTTCAAGGTGGTTTCTGTTCGGCTTTTCCATGAAAATGGGTTTTTTGGGGATCCGCAGACACTTGTAATTCAGGGTCTGGAACCGTTGCAAACCACAAGCAAGTTGCCACATAGTAAGCACAGGAGAACACGTTTGCAGAGCGGAGAAGAAAGGCCGGCGGGGCGAGTGCTAATACACAGAGGCCGTGGCTTTTCAGGGGCTGAGTTTCAAGGTGCTCTGTTGTTTTACCCTTACAAATCCCTCATGAGCTCTTCTTTCCAAATGACCCCTGGCCTTCATTTATTTTTCCCCCTCATTTTCCCAGCTCTTCTTTCTGGTTTCTATTCCAGAACCCATCCACAGAAATCTTACTCTAGGAGCATATGGCTCGTGCATCAGTGTTTCTCAAACCATATAATGTATATAGGAATCACTGAGGATCTTGATAAAACACAGATTCTGGAACAAAACGTCTGGGCTGGGGCGGGAGAGTCCACATTTTTCACAAGCTCCCAGGAGATGCTGGGACGTTGGTCCTAGACTCACACCTAGAGTAGCAGAGAGCTCGAGGACACAACGTCAGCACCCCCCGACCATTCCCCAAGGCCCCTCAGATCTCACCGGCCCTGACCAGTCAGGGTCTTTGCAGCCCTAGCTGGTCTCATAGTGAATGTCAGTGACAAGTCTGAGACGTAGGATGTGGCACTGGGTGTCCTTTAGCCTGCGTGTTCACTTTCCCTTATGTGAACTCCAAAAGTAAAATGATCAGAAGTCTGACAGTGCTTTTCGACCTCCATAGCCATATCAGGACCATGTCTGCCTTCTCTGAATCCATCCTGCTGCATTCAAAATGAATTGCATACTTTCGAGACAAGTTCCTACCGAGAAATATAACCCACGTTTCTTTTTTTATGGGCAACAGTTACACTAATTACTGGCGTCATAAAGAATCATTAACAAAACTAACGAAGTTTTGCAAGGATGCATCTTTCATTCTGACATGTAAAGTGGTGCCTCCTAAAACTTCGAACTCTGCCTTTAGAACTTGTAAAAGCAAAGCCAAGGATTGTTGAATTTTTCTCTAGTTCTCTCTCGGAGTGTTAACTGGTCAAACTTTCCATCAAAGGGCAGCATGATAATGTTACATGGCAAGGGTTTCTACGTTGTAACTAGTATCCCGGCTGTGACTTCACACTCCCAGACTATGGTGCTCCCTGCAGACAGATGTGTGAGTAGCTGTTTGTTATGGCTGCTTCTCCATAGGAACCAGAGGCATAAAAAAGAGGAGCCAGAGAACTCAATGCTTAGAAATCACAGGCTTCCTCCCTCCACCATCCATTATTCCCTATTTTCCTTTCTGACCCTGCAGCGCCCTTGAAGACAGAGGCTTCCAAGAATCCATGTCAGTTCATCAGCCCTTCTTTGGGGAATACAAAATATGCTGAAATGTGCAAGAAAGAATAAGATTTTATGACTTACGCCTGACTGAGCTTATAAAAGCCTTCACAAACTTCACGCCATATCTGTGGTCAGGTTTATGAATGCGGCCTAGCTGGACCAAGTGGTGATCCAAAGGGTAGCTGGCTAAATCTTCCAGTTCCTGGTCATTCCAAGAAGGCCCAAGGGAAAACACGAACAGGGTATAACCTTGACACTTGGCCCTCAAGGATTCTTTCTTTAAGGTTTCCCTGTCCAAGTGACTGGTTTCCCCAGCAGATATCACAAAAATGACTTTATTTCTTCTCAGATTGGGTGTCCTTGAGAAGACATTGTCCAGAGTCCACTGTAGGGCGTGACCAATAAAAGCATCTCCATTTAGCTGCTGAACGGATTCTTCCACGTGTCTCTTCATGAGGCGTTTACTCCTGTAGGTGGTCAGGTTGAATTCACTTCTAACAGGGCTCCTCTGAGTGTCGGGTAGGAAGTGAGGGGGACTGAGGCTTAACAGGGCCACCCGGTCTCCGGTGACAGAGGTCTCAGGCTCTGGGGTGACTTCAAAGTGATCTAGCAGTGCTCCCAAGAATCCTCGAATGTCTTCAAACTCTGCGCTTCCCACATGCCGGGAGCTGTCCAGAAGGAAAGCAGCGTCCACGTAAGACTGCACAGGGGGTGGTCTGGCTTGATCGCAAGAAGCGTCCGGCTTGCATACATCTGCGGACCGAAAAGTCATTTAGGGTTACTAAACAGAAGCAGACAGAAAAAGAGAAGATAGCATCTCAAACATTTTGACATTTGGAGGCTGCATGATCTTTGATGTTAATATAGTAACTAGATGACTTTGAGGTCATCAACAGAAGATCTCCTAGTATGTGGTTTGCACCCTGACCCCTAAAGTACAGATTTTTATACTCAGCCCATGTTTTGAGTTCCATTCACTGACGCAAGTTTCATCTTGGCTGCGTTTTAAGTTTATAAAGATTGACCTGGACAGTTGATCTCACGCTTGTATGTGTGTTTACTGTATCATGACATAAACAGTAATGACCTCTCTAATTGATAATATACAGGTTAAACCAAGGGCCCCTGTCATTCTACACACACTACCTTATTACGAAAATAAATCTGCTTAAAATGTAAGAGTGCAAAAAAGCAATGCATCTTTTATTTCAATTTAAATACAGGTTTATAACTTAATGTCTTTTTTTTTTTTTTTTGTAGAGACATTAAGGACAGAGCCACCACTTATATTTTATACCTATCAGTTGAAAGCTCAGTATGTATTCATTAAATAAATGAATATAAATACTACATGTTAATGGGCTTTCATAAAATATGAGGTCATTTTAATGTGTGCATATCTCACTTTTTAAAGAAGGTGTAGTAATAAAACAGAGAGTGCATTTTACTGAATCTGACCACAGTACTCAGAGGAACCAAAAAAACTTGGAAATTAAAGGATCTTAGAGGTCATCTAATCTTCTAATTTTACCAAAGAGCCTGAGGGCAGGAGAATAAAATCATTTTGCCAAAGGACACACCAGCATTTCTAGAAGTATCTGCATATGAAGTCAGTGTTGTACTGTTTGAGGCAAGGCCACACGGTACAACAGGGTGGGGAGGCCCCTTGGCCTGAAAGTCAGGATATTTGGGCTCTGGTCTGGCTGTCCATAGTAACAAACATGCTGTGTGCTCCTGTCCAAGCCGCCACCGGGCCCCAGTTCCATAGAACGAGATAGTCGGGTTAGATGCACCTAGAGAGCTCTTATAGAGCCAACACTCTGCAGTCCTACATTTTCAATAACAGTTGATGGTTAAGGATGAGCATTAAAGAGACTTTTGTCTTTAAAAACCAAAGAGAAATGACAAGCCACGCATGTGGACAGCCAGTACTTAGACAAGGGCCCAGCCATGAATAAAAGCGATTAGATGAAAGATTAATAACCAGGGTGCAGATCCTTAATGGATGGAGCAAACTTCAGAATTCCAGTCTTGCTCACGGACTCAATAAAGATATAAACTGTGGGAATGCCCCTGATGGTCCAGCAGGTAAGACTTATGAGCTCCCAATGCAGGGGGGCCCAGGTTCAGCCCCTGGTCAGGGGACTATATCCCACATGCTACAGCTAAGAGTTCGCGTGTCACAACTAAAGATCCCGTGTGTTGCAACTAAGACCCAGCAGAGCCAAACAAATAAATACATATTTAAAACCAGGGACAGCCCCCTGCCCGTTTGCTCAGTTTTGTGGGGTTTCTTAATTGCGGGAAACAACAGCCAAAATACCTTCCCTTATGTGCCTTAGGGACAAAACAAGGCTCTAAGCCAAGAAATGGAGCCCAGATCTATCTCCAGACACACGCGGACTACTTCTGACCACAAATCACACAGGCACATGTGTCACTGAGGAGTCTGATCCCACAGCTGAGAACTCGAGGGGGAAGAATCTGCCCACAGTGTGGTGAAATGACTGATCAGAGGGCAGCAGAGGGCAAGACAGCAGGAAGAGAGGGTTGTTAAGAGAGAATCCTGCTTCTCTCTCAGAGTCGCCACCGGCCCATGAGTCACTCATATGGCCAGAAGGAGCATCTCATTGACACACGTGGAGAAGGAGAGGATTTAACTGCTTACTTCAAGGCCAGGTACAGAGTCTCAGGGAACAGTATAATGTGATCTGTGTTTCTCATAAACCGCAGGTGTATTAAAACCAGCTTTTTTGATTTTGATTTGGCTGTGAGCAAATTATTTCACCTCATCTGTAAAACGGATCTAATAATCATTCAAAAATTTTAGGGCCATTATAACGATCAAATGAAACCATTAGAAGGGTGTTTGAAACGCATTCCTTGTGGTTCAGCTGGTAAAGAATCCACCTGCAATGCAGGAGACCTGGGTTTGATCCCTGGGTTGGGAAAATCCCCTGGAGAAGGGAAAGGCTACCCACTCCAGTATTCCGGCCTGGAGAATTCCATGGACTGTAAAGTCCATGGGGTCGCAAAGAGTCGGACACGACTGAGCAACTTGCACGGCACTGCACTTGGAATGCATTAAACCCGGTAGCCTGAGTATTAAAAATTATCATCACCACCATCACTGTCACATAAAGCAATTAGAACAGTGCATGGCTAATAATGAATGTCTGATAACCGTTAGCTATCACACCCACCAGAAACTTCAGCGGCTCCCACTCTTGTAATTATTAGCATGTTCAAATTATTAGAACACTCAAATGCAGGTTTTGGCCAGTTCTCTAGCTAGAACTACATACTGTGTGTAAAGCAGTCACAGGCAAATTGGCATCACAAATCTTTCAGATCCCTAACATTTGGGGCTTTGAGAAAGCCTCTTTCCAGTGAGAAATCCATTTCTGCTAACTTCCACTGCCACCGTAAAGCATTTCTTTGGGACTGTGAACATCTGAGGTTTAGAAAGCTCATAAATGTATTTCACCACACAAGGAAGTTGGCCATGAGACAGGCTGAGGTTTTCTAAAGATGATTCCTGTTTCCCAGAAGGTGCATGAGCTGAGAGGCTCCATCTGTGGACGAGGCTGTGTGGCAGGGTGAGCCCCGGGGAGACCCTCCCAAGACCACTCATGTCGCTGCCAGCCCCTCCTTTTGATAGTGACTCACTGTGCTGCTGAATGACCTGAGCAAGTTACGCATTCCCTGGGGGTCTCACCGTAGCAGAAAGTACACCGCTGGAGTTCCTCAAGTGCTGGTGCAGAGTCAACTCCAGATGGGATAATGATGACTTGGAATCTGCCTGTGTCATCAATCTGCAAGAAGCAAAAGTGAGAAGAGCTTCATGGGTGGGGCTGCGGAAACTCCCAGGATGGTTCAGAGTGCTACAGAGAGCAAAAGCACCCCCTTCCTCTCAGAGGGGCCCCGGGGAGGCAGAACGCCAGTGGGGCTAAGAACGCTGGCCTGGGTTTAAATCAGTGACTCTCCCTTTAGCTGGAGGACAAGCAGCTATGCCTCTGTTTTCTCATCTGAGAAACAGAATAGTCACGTTACTCTTTAAAAGGGCAAGTGTGCACACAAAATGAGTTCATAAATGAAAAGCATGTTACTGGTATCAGGTAGATACCACCGAAGCTACCTTCGCACCAAAGAATTGATGCTTTGGAACTGTGGTGTTGGAGGAGACTCTTGAGAGTCCTTGGACTGCAAGGAGATCCAACAGTCCATCCAAAAGGAGGTCAGTCCTGGCTGTTCACTGGAAGGACTGAGGCTGAAGCTAAGACTCCAATACTTTGGCCACCTGATGCAAAGAACTGACTCATTGGAAAAGACCCTGATGCTGGGAAAGATTGAAGGCAGGAGGAGAAGTGGGGGACAGAGGATGAGATGGTTGGATGGCATCACTGACACAATGGCCATGGGTTTGGGTGGACTCTGGGAGTTGGTGATGGACAGGGAGGCCTGGCGTGCTGCAGTCCATGGGGTCACAGAGAGTCAGACACAACTGAGCGACTGAACAGACTGACTGTATAGCACAGGGGACGCTATCCAATACTCTGTAATGGCCTGTTTGGGAAAAGATCCTAAAATAGAGGGGTTATGTGTGAATGTGTAATTGATTCGCTTTGCTGTATGGCAGTAACTGACACAACACTGTAAGTCAACTACACTCCAATTTAAAGAAGAGCCTGTGATGGTCGGGCGGCAGAAAAGGGGTGGGCAGTGAGGGCCAAATGGGGATGCTTTGTCAACAGGAGCCTGTGCGCACAGGGTCTTGACTCTTGCCTAACCCACCAGCAGACACAATTAGTCTTTATTAATTATTAACAACTCATTAATGTCTTTTAATTACTAGTGGCTTTTAATAGGTATCTGGGCAATCTTTCCAGGGAATCGTGTCATGACCTCGTCTGTGCTGTGATCAGGGACCAGGAAACCACATCCAGAGAATGTGGATCAGACCATGTGACAGGGGCAAAGTCAGCTCTTCCTGCCTACTGTCAGGGTGCAGGGAAGCAAGTCACAGAACGCTTGGGCCAGAAGGAATCTCAGAAGCCAGTTCCACCGTTTCAGCGATGAGGATAGTGAGCCCAGGGGAGGGTGGAACAAAGACGCCTCCAGCTTAAACTTCGCTTTCCCCACATAAGACCTGCCTTCCACTCTCTGCCTGAGCTACCTGGATGACTGCGGTTCTGTATCAAGGGTTCAAACCTAGCTTAGAACACAGCTCTCACCATGTCACCCAGCGACTGCCGCCCTTGGTGCTCGAGTGTGTGTTCTGTGTGTATAAAACGTGGCAGCTAGTTGATTACTTAGGCTTCACGTTCAATCCTGTGGCAACATGGTGGTGTCAACCTAAAGCCATACTTTTACTCACCGAAGCTAGTGCATGTTTTTTTAAACATGGGGGACCCCAGGGGGTCTGTGCTCTCCCCTCTCCCTCCCCCAAGTAATCTCCTAATCAATAAAGTTCAGCAGATGTGGTCTTAGAGATCATTCATCCTACCACACAGCATTGAGCAACTACTGTTAGCCTACTACCCAAGCTGAGTCGGGGATTTTAAATAAAGGTATCCTATGGCTCACTTTTCTTTTTTTTTTTTTTTTTTTTTCACTTTTCATTTTTAATTGGGGGGAAATTGTTTTAAAATGTTGTGTTGGTTTCTGCCATACAACAACACAACTCAGCCATGATCATGCATATATCAGTTCAGTTCAGTTGCTCAGTCATGTCTGACTCTTTGTGACCCCATGGACTGCAGCATGCCAGGCCTCCCTGTCCATCACCAACTCCTGGAGCTTGCTCAAACTCATCACCATCAGTCAGTGATGCCTTCCAACCATCTCATCCTCTGTTGTCCCCTTCTCCTCCTGCCTTCAATTTTTCCCAGCATCAGGGTCTTTCCCAACGAGTCAGTTCTTTGCATCAGGTGGCCAAAGTATTGGAGCTTCAGTTTCAGCATCAGTCCTTCCAGTGGATATTTAGGACTGATTTCCTTTAGGATTTCCTCTAGGAAACAGCTCAACTGGAGGTCATGGGATTTCCAGCTGAGCTATTTCCTACATAAATCATGTCCCTCTTGAGCACCCCACCCCTCTAAGTCATCACAGAGTGCCAGGCTGGGCGCCCTGCATGAGGTTCACTTTTTCGATTGCTCAGTATCCTGTGGATTCAAAGCTGCACCAGCTTGGATGGTCCATAGGTGGGCAATGTGATCTTTAGTCTATGGTTCTGGGTGATACCTTGCTCTTTCCTTTCTCAATATCATGGGGCTCCAAAAATGTGTGCATTCGAGAAGATGCGATTAATACTCTGAGTACTCTTCTTTCTTTAGACAATTCTCTATCAACAAAGGAAATCCTTCAGAAAATAAAAAGCGTGGGTGCTCAGAGTGCTGAAGTTCCCCACTTCCCACAAACCCCCCCCCCAATTTTACCTCTGCCTCATCACTAGAAAAATCTGTGATGTCAGCTATTACATCTAATGTTTCTTTCACTGGAAATGCTAAACAGCAGAGTAAAGGAAAGAAAATAAGGCTAGCCAAAAAGGATATATTTCTTGTAAGTATATTGTAAAGGGAGGCCCATTCTACACTAGAATTCTTCACATGCAGCGGAGAAGGCAATGGCACCCCACTTCAGTACTCTTGCCTGGAAAATCCCATGGACGGAGGAACCTGGAAGGCTGCAGTCCATGGAGTCACTGAGGGTCGGACACGACTGAGCGACTTCACTTTCACTTTTCACTTTCATGCATTGGGGAAGGAAATGGCAACCCACTCCAGTATTCTTGCCTGGAGAATCCCAGGGACAGGGGAGCCTGGTGGGCTGCCGTCTATGGGGTCGCACAGAGGCAGACATGACTGAAGTGACTTAGCTTAGCAGCGAATAAAAGTTCACCAGAATTAAGAGGTAATTGCCCAACAAATTATAAGAAAAAACCTTTGGGACAAAACAAAGCTGAGGTTAAAGTTTTTTCAATCAAAATAGCCTTGCGTTCCAGAAGAATGAATGGCTCATCACTCAGCTTCACACTATCGTGAAAAATGTCCAAGATGGGGATCACACAATCTGTTCACTCAGAAACACAGGGAAATGAGCCCGTGTTGTCAGAGCAGCTGTGTCTGAGACCTGCCATACACATTCTACACCGGTTTTGAATTTCAGTTGGATTCTGCTGAACTCTCAGACAAATGGAGTTGTAGAAGAGTCACAATGGTTACGAAACAGATGATGGCTTTGTAATATGGCCTCCAAATAAAAATGTATCGTGTCATTAAAATTTTGAGCTCTGCTCCTAAAATGCTAACAAATGACATATTTATGGCTGATTCATGTGTCTATATGGTGGAAAGCATCACAATAGTGTAATTATTCTCCAATTAAAAATAAATTCAAAAAGAAGCTGAGGGGAAAGTAGTAACATCATCTCTCTTGTGCGATGTCCGGTATTCGGTTCCCATCCATTTGTTCTGAGCCCTCTGGACAGCCCTGCATAGCTCCATCCCTCCAGTGGGTGGGGTCTTTTGGTTTTCTACTTACTCTTGTGTTCCCAGGGTCTCGGATGGCACCTGGTATATTTCAGTTGCTCACTCAACATATGTAGGATGAATGAACCTTGGAACCAAGCCTGACTTCTGTCTGCATGTCTTAACTCTTTTTCTACCCAAGGGATGTTGAAGCCAATACTGCTCTAGTTTATGAGGGTGATTGTCAAGAATTTGAACCTCCACTGATGTTCTTCTGAGATAAACTCCTTCAATATAGGAGCAAGGAGTCTCTAGGTGATTTGGGTAGAAACTCTAAGTGGGATTGTCAGTCCTCCAAAGCTTAAAAGAAAAACTCAACAAAATACATTTTTCTTAAGTTGTATGCGATGCACATACCTTTGAGAGGGAGGGTGGAATTGTGTCTGTTTAAATTTGTATCACAGGTACCGTCGATTATTTGAGTCGGGATATTAAGTTGCCTTTTCTGTGACTAAGTAAAGTCAAAGGACAATGGGGGCTCCCAAGAAAGGAGGACTCTGGGCTTCCCTCACAACTCAGTTGGCAAAGAATCCGCCTGCAGTGCAGGAGACCCCGGTTCAATTCCTGGGTCGGGAAGATCCGCTGGAGAAGGGATAGGCCACCCACTCCAGGATTCTTGGGCTTCCCTAGTGGCTCAGCCGGTAAAGAACCTGTCTGCAATGTGGCAGACCTGGGTTCCATCCCTGGGTCGGGAAGATCCCCTGGAGAAGGGAAAGGCTACCCACTCCAGTATTCTAGCCTAGAGAATTCCATGGACTATACATATATAGTCCATGGGGTTGCAAAGAGTCAGGCAGGACTGAGTGACTTTCACTTTCACTTTTCTTTTGTGTATCCACTCACAGAGCTTTTGAGCCACTACTTCTCACAGCAACTTCATTAGCGTAGGCTGGTTCCAGCTTCTAATGTGCAAGCATTTTATTTTGTGAGTCTCATACACCAGCCTATTTCTTTTCGTAATTCTGAGTTTGTTCAAGGATGCTAATAGCAGTTTCAGCTCCTTAACAATGCAGACTTTAATACTATTAAATGGAGTTCAGTTCACTATCAAGAAACTGGTAACAGTCCTAAGTAAAACAAGAACTACCATTCTTGAGTGTTTGCTATACCCCAGGGACTGGTGCATGGAGCGACATCATTTCATCTTGGCACCAACTTCAGGAAACAAGCACCACTTTCTGCATTTTATGGAGGAGTACTATGTTTTGGTTCTGATCTGCTTAGCTTAGCACTTTCACAGAAAATATTAGGGAGCTGGATAGGGTCTCTAAAAGGCCTCTTAATCCTGATTCTCCAGGACAGATGGAGGTCACCCTTGCCAGGCGAGTGACCACCCCTAGAAAAGGCCTCAGAGAAAGGTGGCGTCTTGCCCACTTACATTTAGTCACCCAACGGGTGACAACATCCATCAGTCTTGCCTTCAGAAAGTTCCTACTCGAGTCTAAACTGGGGTTTGCCACTGCTGTGGCTTCCAGTTTCTCTGATGGGAGAGCTTGCTTTCTTGGAGTCGGCTGGTTAGTTCTCTGCAGATCCCTCCACACACCTGAAGGCAGGGGCTCAGCTGCTTCTCACTTCCCTTTCTCTCCATGAAATAATTTTCAAACACCTGTCTTCCTGGCTCAGGTTGTATTTCCCAACACCCTTTGCGGGTGCACTGCGGTCTCTCCTCACGGCTCTCCCATGAACGGAGAACAAACCAGCTCGCTGGGTGGACACCGATGACCAGAAGGACACTGTGCCCGATCCAGCGGGTGTGCTTTTTTGTAAAGAACGTCTGCCATACAGGCTCCACTCACAGGGAGTTTTGGACATCACTGGGATACCGGGTGGTTTATCTAGAAATGCTACACAGCGAATTTCCTGGCGGTCCAGAGCTCAGGACTCTGTCGCAGCTGAGGATGAGGGTTCAGTCCCTGGTCAGGGAAGTAAGATCCTGCAGGCTGCTGGGTGCTCAAGAATGAAAACTAAATAAAGTGTCAATAGAAATATCACACGGTAAGATTTTTAATCTTCAACCTAAGAAGCTGTAACTGGAATGACTCTTCCTTCATAAAGGGAGGATAACGATCGGTAACGTTATAAACTCGGTCGTTATAAACTCGGTCCGTGGGGTCCCATCACACAGCAGAGACCAGCACGCTGGCCACCTCAGTGACATCCTTGAATGTCTATTGGCCATCCAACTTGGTATCTATACACCAGAGCCAACTCAGGGAGTCCTGGAGAATAGAGGCCTGGATCCAAGCCCTGACTCCGCCAGGAGGCAGCTGTGTGAACCTGGGCCTATGGGTCCGCTTCTGCAGACTCGGGCTTCCTCAGTGGCTCAGCGGGTAAACAGCCCGCCCGCAATTCAGGAGACCCCGGTTCAAATCCCGGGTCAGGAAGATCCGCTAGCGAAGGGATAGACTACCCACTC
Organism: Oryx dammah; assembly: GCF_014754425.2. Classification (NCBI taxonomy): domain Eukaryota; kingdom Metazoa; phylum Chordata; class Mammalia; order Artiodactyla; family Bovidae; genus Oryx; species Oryx dammah. Next base: position 5,823,102 of record NW_024070186.1, on the reverse strand, counting down.
CAGTATTGTTGGGCTTCCCTAGTGGCTCGGCTGGTAAAGAATCTGCGGAGACCTGGGTTCGATTCCTGGGTGGCGAAGATCTCCCGGAGAAGGGAAAGGCTCCCCACTCCAGTGTCTGGCCTGGAGAATTCCATGGACTCTATAGTCTATGGGGTCGCAAAGAGTCGGACACGACTGAGCGACTTTCACTCACTCACTCTGCAGACTCAGTGTTCTCATCGACACAATGGGAATAACAGTGATTCCCATCTCACACACGCTGCTTGTGTGAACTACACAGGAAGGTGCATATCCAGGGCTTGGCATGCTCCTGGTACATAGTAACAAACACTTCTCGCAGCTCCATGCTTTCCTGTACATGTCCCTGAACACGGGCAGAAAGACAGAGAAGACTTCTGAGGCAGGTGGCCCTTCTTACCGCAAACGATCGCCGGACGGCGGGCACCTGATTGAAAGCGATCACCACTGGGATGATGTCCAGGGCGCTGAACTCCATGCCAGCGGTGGTGATGGTCTGGGGGTCCACGGACGGGCCACCACTGAAGAAGGTAGCGATTCTCCTGGCGTGAGACCCCGGGAGCATCCGCTTGAAGACGTGCCTGGAGACAAACCTCATGGCCTTGCCGATGTCCCTGCTGGCCATGGAGCGCTCGTAAGGGAGGGCCTCGATCTCTCGGAGGAGTCGGTCCTTCCTGTAGGTGTCGGAGAAGCGGATGAGGAGCCTGGCGTGGGAGTCGTAGGCCAGCACGGCCACGCGCGCGCCTGCGGGGCAGTGGTCCTCCCGGACCCGCAGGCTGCTCAGCAGGGAGGACAGCATCGCCTTCATCCGCACAAACTCGGGCTCTGTGACGCTCCGGGACTGGTCCAGCACGAACACCAGCTCGGTGGGGTACACTGGGCACTGAGGCGCTCCTAAAAGGACAGAACAGGCGCCTTACCGTGAGACCACTCTCTTAAAATGGAAAAAAAAAATATGCGTACATAGAAGGCTAAGTAATTTTAAATGTTAAACAGTAAAATATGGAAACAACTAAATCATTAAATGTTAATAATTCAAATAGTAAAATACATACTTAAATATTTTAATCTTGAATAATTAAGATTATATTCTAAAAACTGACTTTGCTGTCTTAAATAAAGCAAAAGATGAACTCATTTATGAGACAGAAACAGACTCACCGACATAGAAAGCCAACCTATGCCTACCAAAGGCGAAAGGGGTTGGGGATAAATTAGGAGTTTGGGATTAGCAGATACACAATATTATATATACAACAGATAAACAACAAGGTCCTACTGTATAGTACAGGGAACTATATTCAATATCCTGTAATCGACCACAATGGGAAAGAATCTGAAAAAGAATATATATATACATACACACGTATGTATGTCTATAACTGAATCACTTTTATGTACAGCAGAAACTAACACAACACTGTAATCAAATATACTTTGGCCACCTGATGTGAAGAGCTGACTCACTGATGCTGGGAAAGATTGAGGGCGGGAGGAGAAGGGGATGACAGAGGATGAGATGGATGGATGGCATCCCCGACTCAATGGGCATGAGTTTGGGTAAACTCTGGGAGCTGGTGATGAACAGGGAGGCCTGGCGTGCTGCAGTCTGTGGGGTTGCAGAGTCGGACACGACTGAGTGACTGAACTGAACTGAAGCTTTAATTAAAAACAAATACAGTATAAGAAGAAATCTATAATTCGAGTTTTAATGAAATTACCTTCATAGGCAAAAGGACTAGTAAGAATAAATGTTCAACCCCTGAACTGTGCGTATCAATGGAGAAGGGCAGAATCTACTAGCTTCTAAGTCTAATTTAGTTCATTACTAAAACACCTAAATAATAAAGAGCTCACGGATATGCCATTTTACCTATGGAGACTGGCTCGATGGTATAATGTGTTTGTCGCTGGAACTTTGTTAAATAAACAAAAACATAATTTTTTTTTTTTTACTTAATGAGGAAATTTAACAGGGGTTAAAAAGGGGTGAATGTTGAAAGTTCTGTTGATAATTTTAGATTGGGACTCACCCTCTCTGTGCCTCAGTTTGCTCATCTATAAAATGACAGTCCTCACAGCGCCCACTGTCTAGGCGATTAAGTGAATCAGCACAGGTAAAGACGGTACTTAGGATTATAGTGCCTGGCACACACCAGACGCTCAATTAATGTCTGCCATTACTATTATTGTTACTGACTTACCCATTGTGAGAGAGAACAGCTACATTACTTAAAAGAACGAGGAGAGTGTTAACTGATGAATTTTTATTTACGTTAGAAAAACAAACTTAACCAATAAGTATGCCTTCTTACTTAGAGAAACTTTAAGGCAGTTAAATTGGAATGTGTCAAGATTTATTCACTGATTGCAATTCATTCATTCTAATCCCAGTATCCTGCACTTATCACAGTCAGAGATTTATATTTAATTATCTGAGGAACGTTTGCCTCTCCCACCACTTTATGAAGTCTGGAGACAGAGACGGTCTCTCTTGATCTGCCAGATTACTAGTCCCTGCCATGTATCTGGGGTCTCATAAAGGTTGAATGAAAAAGAAGCAAACGAAGGACAGTTCTTTGGAACAGGGACAGGAAGAAGAACAAAACTTTAAGGATGGATGAGATGCCTGGTGCTGAGATGCATGTCGATAAAGAGGAAAGTTGGGGGATGTCCTTCCCTTGGAGGGGGCCCTCGTCTCGTTCAGAGGCTAGCAAGTCACCTCTTCCCAGGCGAGCTTAGGACTCTGACCCACAGGGGCTGGCCAAGCGGGCCCAGGAGGGGGTCACCTTCTCAGCTGGTCCACCTGGACCTCATCACCTTGGTGGTGATTTAGTCTCTAAGTCGTGTCCAACTCTGTGACCCCATGGACTGTAGCCTGCCAGCTCCTCTGTCCATGGGATTTTCCAGGCAAGAATCCTGGAGTGGGTTGCCATTTCCTTCTCCAGGGGATCTTCCCAACCCAGGGACTGAACCCAGGTCTCCTGCATTGCAGGCAGATTCTTTACCAACTGAGCTACAAGGGAAGCCCCATCACCTTAGTGCCAGGCTATCATCTTCTAGTACTTGATGCTAGGACCTTCATAGGCAAAAGGACTAGTAAGAATAAATGTTCAACCCCTGAACTGTGCATATCAATGGAGAAGGGCAGAATCTACTAGCTTCTATCTAATTTAGTGGGCTGAGCAGAAACTTAAAATTTTCAGAAATTTCAAAAAATCAAGGTCACGTCAATTTTACAATAAAAACTGAGTAAAATTGTGACCAAACACAACAAAGTTTCCACTCGTATTTTGTTTGGGCGGCTGTCTCACATGGGAGCATCAGCAGCAATAACAACATTGCAGCCTCAGCTCTATAAAGGGGAGAAAAGATACAAGCACACTGGCTGATGATAACAAAAAATTCAAGTTTTTCAAGAAAAATCCCTCAAGGCTCACCAGCATGCTGCCAGGACCCCGAGGATTCTGAGGAACAATGGGCTGGACTGTGGAGGCCCTGGGGAGGATCCATCCAGACGTGAGTCCTCATGTGGAGGACCGATGTGCTGACGGTCACTGCCAGGCATGGAGCAAGTGACAATGAGGACGGAGGGAGGTGAACCCAGTCCCCACCAGGGGACCACCACCCAGCAACGGAGGCCCGTCCAGGCCACTGCCAAGCTGGCCTAGAAGAGCCCCACACAGCCCCTCCCTCTAACGTGAGTCCTTTGGCTTTTACACACACCTCCCTACAAGGCTTCCCCGGCGGCTCAGTTGGTAAAGACTCTGCCTGCAATGCAGGAGACCCTGGTTCAATTCCTGGGTCTGGAAGATCCCCTGGAGAGGGAATAGGCTACCCACTCCAGTGTTCTTGGGCTTCCCTTGTGTCTCAGCTGGTAAGAAAATCGGCCTGCAGTGTGGGAGATCTGGGTTTGATCCCTGGGTTGGGAAGATCCCCTGGAGAAAAGGAAAAGCTACCTACTCCAGTATTCTGGCCAGGTGGCAAAGAGTCAGACACGACTGAGCAACTTTCACTTTCCCTACAATCCACTCTCCCACAGCAGCCAAAATAAACCTTAAAAGCTTGTTCATCAGTTCACGTTTACAGCTTCAATACTTTTAATGCCCTCCCATTCCATTCTGAATAAAACCTGGCCTCCTAACTGTAACCTTCAAAGCCCAGTGGGATTAGGCCCCTGCTTCCTTCTCCACTTCCTCATATGCCACGACCCCCTCGTCATCTTCTCTCGGCGGCCGTGGGCTTCCATCAGGAACTTGAAAACACCTGGGTCTCTCTTGTGTTGTGGCCTTTGCACTAGCAGGATTCCCTGCCGGGATCTTGCAAAGCCAGCGTCTTTTTCATTCTTCATCCAAACTTCAGTATCATTGCCTCATTGATGAACCCGCCCTTCAAAGGCATTTCTCCCCTCCTCTAAGGTTATTCTGTGACAGAATATTCCATTCTTTATCTCTTTCATAGTAACTAAAGGATTCTGTAATTCTTTTGCTTGTTCACTTATCTGGATCCTCTACAAGAATGGAAGCTTCCAAAGAGAGGAATTATGCCCCTATTAGTCAGCACTGTCTGGGACAGAGACTGCAACCTAATGGGCTTCCAATAAATATTTGTTGAATGAGTGAACAAGCAACCAGAGGGCACAGACTGAAGCGTTTATATAAAAAGTATAAGGATATAAAGGTATGGAGGGCCATCGCCCTCGGGGTTATGACAGAAACATCATGTATCCAGTTTTTATAATATTCCTGAAAACTGGCCCAGGAAGATATTAAGCCACTTTGGTAATTAACATCAGCCATGATCTCCATAGGTTTTAGCACTATCTGAGCTACACATGTAGCTTACTCGCTATCTTATCATCCCTAGCTTTATTCCGTGCACTTTTGCCCTTTGCCCTTAATCCTTAAAAACTAGACTACAGACATAAATAGAGAAAAGGGAGGGGAAAATATTATTACAAAAAGTCTATTGGTAAGGTAAATGGTGCTGGGAGTCATTAAAATGTTAATAATTAAAAGATCAAACACTTAGTTGACAAACAGTTGTGAGACTCAGCTTAAACGTGAGTGATTTATTGGAGGCGGGGCTACGGCTGTACTACCAAGAGGGCTTAGATAAACTTTTTATAATTTGGCAGGCAACACAATGTTCTAACTCATCTTTCCAGATGTGCGACATTTTGGAGCTTGATTATAATATGCTATAAATAAAATTACTCACCCTGTCTGCCAGCTGGGGAAGAAGAACAAAAGAAGTTGGGTTATTATTTGGTAGGAGAACAGCGTTCTGTATTGTGTAAGAAATCATGGCAACCGAGACTCTACTTTATGAGCTTTTTGTAGACAACTCAACAAATCAAGGCCACAAATAGTGTTTGAAGATATGCAGACAGATCAAGCATCTTGGTCAAAGCACAGGTCCTTCCACAGAGAAACAGGGCTGGAGGCTCGGGAGGGCCATAAGTCAGCAGCAGGCAGCCAGCCGTCAGACAGAAAGGCTCTCTGCCTGGGAGGGGACGGCACATTGCAGAGAGGCACCGAATTTGGAAAGTTAAAAGGTCTTAACCCCTTTTCACTCTAAATTTCCCCATGTAGGTATCTGTAGCTATTGATTACATATAGGTACACATATATACATATTTATATACGTGTGTGTATATGTAAACACCCTCGATAGATTTACTCATGAGTAAATGAAGATTTCTCTAGGGATTTGCGTTGAAAACAGAATTTCTGGGACACAGAGTATCATACATCTTCAACTTCAATAGGTGTTGCCAAATTACTCTCTGATGTGTGTTTCCCTAGTGGGTCAGTTGGTAAAGAATCCGCCTGCAAGGCAGGAGACCCAGGTTCGATCCCTGGGTCGGGAAGATCCCTTGAGAAGGGAATGGCTACCCACTCCAGTGTTCTTGCCTGGAGAATCCCATGGACAGAGGAGCCTGGGGGGCTACAGTCCGTGGAGGTCAAAAAAGAGTCGGATGCGACTGAGTGACTAACACACACAAATGAAGCTTAAACTTTAGGGCCACACTGTTCAATAAGAAAGCCACTAGTCTCACGTGACTATCGACATTTGAATTACTTTAAATTAAATGAGAAAATTAGTTAGCTTTTCACTTGCACTAACCATTCATCAAGGCTCAAATTCCCCTGTGGCTAGTGGCTGCATGTTGGACAGTGCAGTGGACACTTCCCATCATTGCAGAAAGTTCTGGGCAGCGCTGTTGCCAACCTCTCACCCAAGGGGCCCCTGGCAAGGCCTTGAGAAGGGCCCAGCCATGTGTTCACATAATCACATACTTTTATAACAGGCAGAAGTCATTGGCTGTGATTTCCCTTCTTGTTCTAAATGATACTTCTGACGCAGTTTTGTACCTCGTTTTGGATTTATAATTCTGTATTAAATCGCTCACATTTTGAAAGCTCAGATCTCATCACACTTGGGTCTACCCTTGAGTCAATATAGGTCACATGGCTCCAACATCAGAAAGCCCACTCTGTTAGTCCAGCCTCAAAGCAAGCAATCTTCGTGATCAAATGCACAGATGTGATGCCGAGAATGGATGGCTCCATTCCGCCACAAGGCAGAGTTAAGATCAGCACTGCATTCAAAGCTTTGGAAAGTCTGTCTTTGAGACCCATACTCTCTCCAGAAATGGGATCTTAATTTGTCTGTTTTCTCCTCCCAGATGCCTTGAGGGAACTGTGACATATTTTTCAGTCCTAACGTTTATCTAGGAAGGCATTCGTAGGTGAACATTAAGCAACCAAGTCTCATCTTGTCCATGGCATTCCTTTGATGCTGCTAACACGTGTTTTGATAGAAGACACTGCTCTAAGGGTCTCAAAGCAAATTCAAAAGAGCCTTTGCCAAATCAAAACCCATTTCTCGCTGTTAAAACTTTGAAAGTAGAGAAAATACAGGCAGACTGGGTAATTTTAGAAGCAAATGAGTCTAATTCAAGGTAGTCAAGCATGCCTTCTCAGGGAATGATAAACAAACGTCAGAGTTCCCACCTGCCAGGATACCTCCTTGCCACGGCTGGCTCTTTCACAGCAGCTGAGTTCGATACTTAGCTGTTGTCAGGGGTTAATAATTTTAAAAAGTTTAATGTGACTCCTCACTGGTTGATTTCACCATCAGGAGAGTTCTGACCTCATATCTTCATTTTTTCCCTGATTAAAAGCACTAGGTATATCTTTCCTTAGTGTTGGGACGTGTTTCAGCAGCCATGCTGGCAGCCGGCGAGGAAGTTAATAGACATCAGTCTATGCCGCCTCCAAATACACACCGTGACATCGCTAATTTTAAGAAACTGTCTGGTAACCAGTCTCAATTTTGAGTGCAGAATTTGCTGCTTTTCCTCTACGAATGCTGACACCCGAGGTGATCATCCTAAGTGCGGTACTTACGACTATGGTCCCGCACGTACTGGATGAGCTCACATGTCTGCAGTTCAAAAAATAAAACAGAATGAATTAACCAACAGACTCCAGGTCCTGCAAGTTGAGAAATAAGTAAATGTCACGGGATGCTCGGGCTCTGTTGGAGTCAGCAGATACGTACAGAGAATGAAGCCAATCCCTTGGCCCCTTTCACACCCTGGGGAAACAGAAAGAGTGTGGTTTCAGGGTTTTGGAAGCACATCGCAGGAGCCAGAAAATGCATCAACATTACTCTAAGAAAAAGATAGCTTCTTAACCTTTTTATTCTCACTAAGAGGGAGGAAAAAACTCCCCGTAGGATACTCATCACCAGATTCACGATAACATTCTAAGGGGAGGAAACTGTACGAAGTGAACCTCCAGGGGCCACTGTCCTGCTGTATCTCTGGACGATAAGGGTCGTCCAGAAGATGAAGACGGAGCTGGCAATGAGGCAGTGGCCCCAGAGCTTTGAATCAGATCCTGGGGCTAGAACTAGGTAAGGCTGAGCCATCCCGTGCTGGTGCCTTAACGCAGAGGTATCGAGTTCCCCAAACGTTTTGCCTTGGCCACTGGGCAGCCGCTGAGCAGAGCCTGAATCTGTGCCCATCATCGGCTGGATGACAAAGGGACTAGACAGGCCAAAGGCCTGGGACGGTAATCTGCACTGTCTTCCAAATATGAATATATATATATATGTATATACATATGTATATGGCCATATATATGTATATGGTCATATATGTATATGGTCATATATATATACATATATATGTACCTATCTGTCTATCTGGGCAGGGGATAGAAAGAACAAAGTGGAATTATTTTGTATTTCATCTGTTCAGTCTCAAGTTGGAACAGGAAGAGTCTGGCTGAGCTCAAAGAGACAGGGAAAAATGTGACGGCGCCCCACCCAAACTCCTCAAGAAAATAAGTTCCATGTGAATGCACTGTTGGTAACTTATTCACTATTTGTTAATTTCCTCTCCCTTTCTTTCATTCACTGATCACTGACTGTGAGAAAAAAGGCAAGGATTGGTCAGATAAATAAAATTCACCGATCATTAAGAAACCTCATTCTAGATGAAATAAGAAATCTCTTTTTGCTTCCTTCCTCGGTTCCCCCCACCACCCGAGAAATGGCAACTGCTATTTAATCTGCATTTTTTTTCTTCCTCTCCCTGAGGACGTTGAAGGTGAAAAAGTGGTGGAAATCATTGCCAAGCTGCAAACACAGAAAGCCTACACATTTGGATAATGAAAACTTCGGGCACGGACTTTTTATCTGGAAAAGGAGTTGATGTGATTGATGGGTTTTTGATTTACCTTGCGTCCAGGAGGTCCCAGCTCCCCAGGGGATCCTGGTTCTCCGGGAAGCCCAGCAGATACCTTAAAACAGAATTTATTTATCTTAAAATTATACATATATGTTTGTGTGCTATGTGGGGGTTTAACATTTCAAAAGCAATACACTTTCACTTTAGAAAACAGATTCCCAAAAAGCACACAGAAGGAAAAACATCCTCAGCAACCTCTTCTCCCCCAGATAATACTCGCTGACATTTTGTTATTTCTTATTCTAGTCTTTTACTTATTTATCCTCTTGGTGTTAATCTATATATATCTTTATATATATATATTTAGATTAAAATCATGGTATTTATTTTTAATTCTGAAGAGTATTTTTTAAAAGCAATTTTAGGTTCAGAAAACAAATTAAGAAGTTACAGACATTTGCTCTATATATCCTGATCCTTCACACTCCTAGATGCCCCCAATACTAGCATCCTCCACTGAAGTGGTACATTTGTTACAACTGATGAGCCTACATTGACATCATAATTGCCCAAAGTTCATAGTTTACATTAGAGTTCATATCTGGTATTTTACATCCCATCTTAATATATTTATATATTTTTATTGCTACCTTTTAAACTAAACATGTATTTCTGGACATTTTCATATAACTAAATATTCTTTCACAAAAATTGCCTTTCATGGCTGCCATGCTGCTGCTGCTGCTAAGTCGCTTCAGTCATGTCTGACTGTGCGACTCCATGGGCGGCAGCCCACCAGGCTCCTCTGTCCCTGGGATTCTCCAGGCAAGAACACTGGAGTGGGTTGTCATTGCCTTCTCCATCATGGCTGCCATAGTATTCTATTAAATGAATATCTTATTGTTGGCATTTAAGTTTGCTGTTGTTGCAATAAGCATGCCACTATAAAGTCATATGTGCAATTCTGATTATTTCCTTAAGAAAGATCGCTAGAACTAGAATTGCTGGGTCAAGGGAGAAACTTTCATCTAAATGAATTTTTATCTCAATTTATCTGAATTTAGTAGGTGACTAAACTAACAAACATGTGAAAACAACAATAACAAGAAAACTCAGAAAAGCAAAAATTTAAATATAAAAACCCTTGAAAGAACCACCAGATAGCATAGAACACCTGGCTGGAAATATTTGTAGTAAAATGGGGAATAGCAGCAGCAAATAAAAACAACAGTTGTTGACTACTGACCTTATGTGTGTGCATTCAACAATATAATTTATCATAAAGAAAGCTAGAATGTAGTTTTAAAATTAGGACAGTATTTCTTTGTTCATTCATAATGTCATGAGATGTACAAGCTTTATGGGAGTGAAAAACAGGTTGTTTAAAATCAACTTAGTCTGTAAAACCATTGCCTATGAAATAGCAAATAATTACTAAATGGCCTTTGTGTCTTCCAATGATATGCACAGCATGCTGGGTTGAGTGAAAAAGCAAAACAAAATGCAACCTTACTATTTTATTTAGAAGATACAGATTAACCTCCAGGGGTAAAAAAGGTATATTGGACATAAGTGTTTACTTTTGTTCCCTCCAGTGTTTTACCAAAACAATACTAAACAGACTTTTTTTTTAAAGACAAAAAATAACAGACATGGGGGGAATGAGAAATGAGACAATAGCCTTCAAACTGAAAAGCATTAAATGACTTAGAGCTGAAAAAGCTGAAGCCTAGGCCAGCAGCAGGGAAAGCTAAGGGGCTGAGTGTTTTATGATGCATTCTCAGAAAGTACCTCTAGAAGTGGGGGTGAAGGAGAGAGGGCAAATAAGGCAGCTTGGTTGGGGAATCCCCGAGTTTCCTCCCCATTCTCAACAGTTGAGTCGAATGTCCCTTCTTTCCCCTTGATGACAAAGGTGAAACTGAGATGGCTGCACCCCAGGAAACGCCGGCAGGGTTGAAGGTTGGCGGTACGGTCCAGAAAACAAGGCAATCAAGTGAAGCTGTGGAGTAGATGTGAGACCCCAAGAAAGCTGGGGCTCCCAGAAAGCTGCCAGCCAGACCTTCACCCTTAGGTGGAAGACTGAAAGAATCTTTTCAGGGGAATCTGACTAGACAGAGAAGAAAGACCCCAAGATGCTGATCTCAAATGTTTGATAAGTAGCAACTCACTCTTCAGGGAAACTTGTAGTTGACAAGCTCCAATCATTTCCTTGGGGCTTCCAGGTAGATTCTGCATCCTCAGCTCTTCAATAGAGAGACACGTGAGCCACAGAGAGTAGGGCAGAAAATAACACTGCCGGAAACAGGCTATGTTGGGCAAACGAGACTTCAAAAGTACTAATTCATATCCTCAGAGAGATGGGATGTTTCAACCATGAAACAGAAATAGATAGTTTAAAAAACAATATTCAGGCAGCAAAAAAAAAAAAAAAAAGAGTGCTTGAAATTTAAACTGTGAGAGAAGCGTTGTAAGATAAAGTCAAAGAAATCTCCCAGAAAATAGAGCAACAAGACAGCTTTTAGAGAAATAGGAGCTACATGGCAGACAAGTTGCCAATTTTTCATACTACACCTTGTGAAATTAGTTGACTCTCTAAACCAGCGGTCCTTAACTGGGGGGAAGTCTGTGTCTCTCAACCCTGACTCCTGTGGGGACATTTGACAATATCTGGAGATATTTTTGGCTGTCATGATTGGGGGGCGGGGGTGGGTGATGCTGACTCTCGCGGGTAGAGGCCAGGGGCCCTGCTAAACATCCTGCAATGCGAGGAAAAACCCCCACAACGATTATCCAGCCGAAAACGTCAGTGGTGTTGTGGCTGAGGAACTCTGCCTTGAAGGGTGTGCACGTGTAAAGTTGATAAAAAGTATAAATACAAACATACCTTTATACTTTATACCCCAAACAAGGCAGGTTAAAAATTATGGCAGATTCAAAAAAACAAATGCTTCAGTTGGGGTGAAAAAAGGTAAAGATTTAGAAAACTTAAACTAGGAATGTAATCATTCCAAGAGAACTAAACAGATACTCAGAGCTTTATTACCAAAACCCTCCAACGAAAACTTGGAAGTTTTTCAGTGTCTAAACTTCAAACTCAAAAATACAAGTTGTAGAAAAAGGCAGCTTGGCAGGTGAAATAAACAAGTTGAAGATAGTGATAAATTGTCTAACGTGGGAAAAAAAAATGAAGTAACCAAAGGCCAAGAGAAAAAGATTATATATTCCTCATCAGCTTTTTTTTTTTTTAGCTTTTTTTTAAAGTGATGAATATGTCACTGGGCGCTAAGAGAACCCAAGAAACTGCTGGCCGTGTTTGCGTGCCTCCAGTGTTCAAGGCTAAACTACCTCATTAACACGTCGAGGGAAAAGATCCAGATGTATTTCAATGCAGATGACATCTAGATTAATTTGAAGGTCTTTTCTAATTATCTTTCTTTTATCAGTCTTTTTTTTTTTTCCTTTCGAGAGCAAAAATGTTAAGGGACAGTCAACCAAAAACATATATAAAGAAGAGAATTACAGCCAGGAAACAGGCCTCTTGGGAAAAGCAGGATGGAGGGAAAGAAGTTTCTTTACTTCCTACCCCTAAAGCCCTCATGAATAGTCTCTTCGCATACAGGTTTTGCTATACTTTGTAGGAGAAAACAGATCAGGGTCAAACTATGGTGACAAAACTGAAAAGCTGCCTCAAGTAACAGCTTTTTTTTTCATCAGACTTTTTGTTTTTCTTATCCAGAAATTGACATGGTATCAAGATCTATTTACCTGATTGGAGTTGTTCTGATGAAAAGAGATAAAGTCTCAGGAGATGACTGTCATAAGATTGTGTCTTTTATAAAGCGACCATCTCACTTTTGCAACGTATGGTAAATAAGAGTCAGCAAAGGCAAAAGCCACTGTTAGCCTACGAGAACCCGAGGCAAGCTCGAGTTGCAGATGCTTCTGAGGGTACGGGAGATGGGTGGTTATTCTGAGTGGTCCAAACCTTTAGGCACCGTCTTACAGGATAAATGAAAACTTTCTCAGAGAGCTCAAGAGGCACTTTCCTGAGCTAAGTTGGGAGAGGATCACCTCCTTAAAGTAGTTAGACGACACCTTAACAAGGGAGACAAGACGCTGGTGGGGAGTACGTTACATGAGGTCTGCTGAGGGACTAGGGTTAAATGGGTCACATTTGGTGGTGCAAACACTGTTTTGGACCACAAGGATTCCTTAAGAAAAAAAAAATGCACAGCTTATTTCCAGTGTTAAGAATGGTACCTTTTCAGTCAGATGAGATGAACCTGGTCACTAAGAGCCAATAGTTCATTGCCTTATTGCTGGCAAAGAAGGAGCAAAATATCCATTTTCCTGCCCGAAGTTTGCCTTAACAAAACTACATGTTTTACAAGCTTTTGGGACCAAGTGACAACTTAGACGACTGTAAGAGCCTGAGAAAGGACTTCCCATGGTAGTTGAGGTTATAAGGCTTTTACGACCGACGAAACTCACCGTCTTGCCTCTAGCGCCCTTGGGTCCAGCTTGTCCTGGGCCACCAGGGTCCCCGATCTCACCCTAAATAAGTTCAGAAAAATAAAACAAAACGGCTAGTATATCTCAGTGTGTTTTTATACTGGTTCCAACATGAAGACATTTTTCATATATATTTTCGTCTTTCATAGCCTTCTGTGAAGCGTCTTTGCCCTGATAACCCCATTTTCTGATTCTCAGCACACCCCCTATTTTATTTCTCTGTCTCTCCAGATGGAACACAGCCTCCTTGGAGATACGGACTGTGCTTTTTACTTTGTCCCCTGATCCTATCACAGGAGCTGGCATTTACTGAGCTCAGTCAGTGTTTCCAGTCGGAGGTGACTTACAAACACATTAGGAGAACTGAGGCAAGTGAGATCAGGTAATTTTGATTTTTCTCACATTTTATTTCCCTTTGAGCAAACAAGAAAATACATATGGTAGAGGGGGAGGAGGACACATGAGGAGAAAAATATGGATGATTTCTTCCTCATGAATTAAAAAGCTAGAAATAAAAGATTATTTTTAAAAGCCTGCTTCTTTCTTTTCCCCTAGCTCCGTAAAGCTTTCTTTTTATTCATTTATAGTTAATTTTTCTTCTTTTGTCCTAGAACTCATTTCACAAACCCAGGAGCATCTCTGATCTCTAGTTAGCATGAAGTACACAGTACCTTAGGTCCGATTTCTCCAGGGAATCCTTCTTGCCCCTATAATTGAGAAAATTAATATATGCACATATCACTGGTGTAGGTTTAGATTGAATTTAATTTTGCCTGCTGCCTTATTTATTTTAAATGCCTCTGAACCAACAAAGGGCCAAAATAAACTGTACTGCATGGCCTGAAACACTAACTCCAGTCTCTAAATTAAACTATTGACTGGTCTCACCAAAGCATCACGACAACCTAAGGTCAATGGGTAAAACGCACACCTTAGCTCTCCTTCAAATGTAAACATTCAGCAGGAGAGCTGGTGATCTGACCATGTGTTTCTTAAACTGTATTTCAACTTTGAGGGAAAAATCGGGGACGCCTGCAGACTAAATTTAATTGTTTGTTTTCTGGTACTCTGTTTGCCTTACTTTGGCCACAGGCTACAGTTGTAAACGTATGATAATCTTAACTTGATGAAAAAAATATTTTATTTAAGATAATGTTTGTTTTCTGATCATTAAAAGTAATATCTCCTCAAATATATTTAAAATAATAAAAAGACAGAAAGAAGAAAATTCACCCAAATTTCACTTCCCAGAACCATTACTATAAAAATTTTGCCATATTTTATTTAATCTTTTAAAAATGCATTTTAGCACAGTTAGGATACATGTGTTTTTTTTTTTTTCTTACTACCTTTTGATTTTTACTTGACACTGTCACCTAAGTTCTATCTATTGTGTATAAAAACATTCACATTCATTTTAAAGAGTGGCTAATATTTCAGTGGCTTCCCTGGTGGCTCAGATGGTGAAGAATCTGCCTGCAGTGCAGGAGACTCGGGTTCGATCCCTGGGCCAGGAAGATCCCCTAGAGGAGGGAATGGCTACTCACTCCAGTATTCTTGCCTGGAGAATTCTCATGGACAGAGGAGACTGGAGGGTCACAGTTCATGGGGTTGCAACTGAGCTTAGTCACAACTGAGCAACTAGCACTATTAGTATTCCAGGGCTGCTGCTGCTGCTGCTGCGTCGCTTCAGTCGTGTCCGACTCTGTGCGACCCCAGAGACGGCAGCCCCCCAGGCTCCCCCACCCCTGGGATTCTCCAGGCAAGATTAACTACTTAATAGTTCCACTTTTACCAAATACTAAGGCTACTTTCAATGAAAGTTTCACTGGAAATCCTTCATTCATTAGGGTTTTTTAAAAAGAAATTTTAGCTTTTGGGGGTTTGTTTATCCTTCTAGACAGCCTCTTACATCATTCTCATTGGGATTTCACTTGAAATTTCATGGATCCTTATAATATTTTAGACTTTTCAACAAGTATTTGGTATGTCTCCAATTATTGAAACTTTATATCCCAGTAATTTTTGTTATGGAGAAGGCAATGGCAACCCACTCCAGTACTCTTGCCTGGAAAATCCCATGGGCGGAGGAGCCTGTTATGGGTCTTGAATATTTTTGTAGAAAGGATATTCTTAACTATATTATGTTTTTATGGATGTTACTATGATTTCTAAGTGGTTATTGTTGATATATAGCAATCACTGCTTTTGGTAAAGTTATCTGTCTTACTTCTAGCACTTAAGTATTCAGTATCAATGTTAAGTTATAATTCTGATATAAAGTTATGAGGTTTAATCTTAAAATTACTGCTTGGCCCATTGCATTTGGAAAGGCCCTATAGAACTTCTCACAAATGGTTAAACATATTCAGAGGACATATTTTGGAATATGTCTACAGCTCTAGATTAGATGTGTTCAGGCTGGAACCAGTCAGCCCCTGAATGTGCATCTCTGCAAAGAACTGAAAATTAATTTAGAGTTTCAATTGTTGCATGCCCCTTAAACTATCAGGTTTTTCCTACCCTATTCTCCATAAGATATTGTTGGGGGCCAGCGTGAGGAACTCCGCCCATGGCAAAGGTCATGAGGAAGGAGGCTTGGCATACGCAAAGGCGTGATCAAGCCTCAGGAAACCCCCTGTTCCCGAGCATCTACCCCAAAACCAGAGTCTGTTTTATGCTCTCGCCTACACCTCTGACTTTACGGGGGGCTCTCCCCCATAACCATTTCTCTTGGAGAAGGAGTAAACGTGCAGCTCCAAGGCAATAAAAATTCCTGGGCGTGACAAGAATGTTATCTAGTTCATCCGGCCACATGTGATTGTTTACAGCCTCCCAGTCTGAGAGGCACGAGATGTTTTAGACTTACAAAAGGCAAATTCTTCTGGGGAGTTAGAAATTATTAATACAGTGGGTTGGTTAGGAATTATATTGGTGAGGGGTTTTTCATTTGTTGTGCCAATAATTGCTGCTAATTCCCTACCCTGGGTGGGACAAGGATGTCTCAGGTCAAACCTCTGCTGACAGACTAGCTTGTGTGACAGGATTATCCATACTCCTGCCACAGGATTGTTTACTACCCCTCAACCATAAACAGCACAGAAAGTTTTGGAGTATTTTGAGAGTCTTAATTAGCATAGGGCTTTTTCTTCTTCTTGAGTCAATGATTGCCGCCAGGCCTCCATATCCTTAGGCACCTGGGAATATATTCAATGTATTTGGAATATAGAAAAGGAAATATAGTGGTTTTTAAGGTTAGCAATACTAGACTTTTTGAGTTAATGAATTTTCTCTTTTGTAATAGATCACTGTGTCTTTGTTATGTAAAAATGTAACTTTATCGCTATCTTAAGACTAAATAGATCTTAAGGGGAGCATTGATGAAAGGATTTTCATTTGTTGGGCTGATGTTTGCTGCTAAATCTCCATATTCCCTGCCCATATAATGAATATAACTAACATATAGGAGAAATAAGTATTAACCTTTAAGCATATAGGAGAGATAGGTATTAACCCTTAAGATTAATCCTGTTAACCTTGGGTTAAATAAATTCCTTTCTTGATTGTAACTCACTACACCCTCACCCTATAGGAATGCAACATTATCTGGAGGGTGGTGCCTGGTTTAAGAAAACACACCCTTGGAGGAAATAAGGTTTCTGGTTATCAGAAAGAAAGGATCATAGAATGTCAGCAGGTCTCACTCATGGCCAGAAGATGATGTAATATCCCTAAGACCCCCGCGTGACTCTGTATTCATCCCTATGTGTAACAAAAGGTATATAAGCAAACCCCAAAATAAAGAAATCGGATCAGTTTCCGGAAAGACTGATTCCACCATGTCGCTTCTTTCTTGCTCCCGTTTCTCTGGCTGACTTCAGCCTCTTTTCTCCACTAAATCTCCTAGTACACTATCCGTTTCTAATCTCTCTCTATATCTGTAATTAAATATGTATTTTTCCAAAGTCCCCACCTTCGAATTCCCTGGATCCACCGGGGCTGGACCCCGGCAAGATATCATCAAATAAATGATCAAAATCTGTCTCCAAAGATCTAAGACTACCTTATTTACTCCTTTTTTTCTCTTAAATGTGGCAAAAAACAGCAACAACAAAATTGAAAGTGACCACTTTCAGTCAGTGCGTCTTACCTTTGCTCCCTTACTTCCAACACTCCCATAGCCTGGGTTGCCATCATCACCCTGTAAGAAGAAGCAGTTATTTACAAACATCCCCAGCTGCAGATGGTGACAGGCTTCTTCACAAGGGAATTAGACAGCCAGTTTTTTGTTTTGCTTAGGAAAAATTAAGCAGCAGGATTCGCCCTTGGGGACAGACCACTGACACAGTGGCACTAAACGGAACTCTCAACAGCAAATGCAGATCAGGCAGTCACTTAGTCTCACTTGTCTAATCATAGAGGAAAAATAATAATTACACCTGCTCATCGTGTCCTGAGAATGAAATGAGAAAATTTCAGGTGTATAATAATCTTAATAAAAGAAGGTAGAAGTGTTATCTCTCCTGGGTAACATTTGTATTTATATAGAGATATACCTTATATCTGAAGCATTTCAGTTTGCTGGATAAAAGAAAGATCTCCTAAGTGTCTGGGTATTGGCTGCTGCTGGATCCTTGCACAGGCCTTAGTGAGAAGCCCCTAGCATGGGTGGAAGGGTGGACTGGGTTTCCCATGAAGGGGTTTGGATGAGACGAAAGAGTGGAAGCAGGTTGGAGGATGTCAACCACAGGCTTTGTCCCTTTTGTCATTTGGCTTTAAGAGCACCCTTGCCCAGGATGCTTGGTACCTGGGAAGTTGTCACTTTGGAAAAGCTGGCCAAGACGAAGATGAAATCTCAATTTCTAGAAAGTTCTATAGCTACATTGGGCTATTATCTTCATCACACTCTTTAGAGAACCACTCTAAAGACTTTAGAGACTCATAGTGAGAGAAAGTGAAGGGCCCTTCTTCTCACATCAAGAGATACCTATTGAGCTAAAAAGAGTCCAACAGCCAGATCAAAAGTAGGAATAAAATGCAAACCGGCAAGCCTCGAGGACCCCGAAGGCCAATGGTTCCCTTTATCCCCAGATCGCCAGGTTCTCCCTGTCAAACAGAAAAATGACATGTGTCTTTATTAGGTTGCTTTTGTAAAGGACATTAGAAATGATGAAACTAAGACAAGAATTTTCAGTTGCATCCATGACCATGGGTTTGTGGCTGGGACTGAGTTTGTAAGCAATTCAAGAGGTGCTGCTGGTGGTGAGTTAAGTCTCCTCCATTGATAAATGAAGCCCTGGCAAGTCTGACATATTGTTTGGTACAAGTTGCCATCTTAGCAACTCGGGGCCATGAGCCGCACCCTTGGAAATGTCTTACCATGAGTCAAAGAGGAGGCTCTGGACGGTTTTAAAAATTAACAAAGCTGTTCTCTGTGAGGAGCCATACAAATGGTCTGGATGCTGCAGAAACAACTGACTTATTAATCGAGTTTTAATCAAGATAACCAAGATAGCACGACATGACTGGCAAGAGTTTCTGACTTCTGACTAGTAGCACGTCTACTGTGGGTTATAAATCAGTCTCAGCCTCACACTGAGGAAATACAGCTACTTGGGAAAGTTAACATAGGTTTACAAAAGAAGGTTAACTCCTTTTTGTTAAAAAAAAAGCTTTTAAAATCTCAATTTTAAATTTACAGCAATGTTGTGAAGGCAGTATAAAGGGTTCCTATACACACCACATCTAGCCTCACCTATTGTTAACTTCACATTAGTTATATTCATTGGGAATATTTGTCACAACAAACCCATGGCTATTAAATCATTCTTATTAACTAAAAGGAAAGGAAATTTCATTGCACAGTCATGTCTGACTCTGCAATTCCATGGACTGTAGCCGGCCAGGCTCCTCTGTCAGATTCTCCAGGCAAGAAGTCTGGGGTGGGTTGCCATTCCCT
This sequence comes from Oryx dammah, assembly GCF_014754425.2. NCBI lineage: Eukaryota > Metazoa > Chordata > Mammalia > Artiodactyla > Bovidae > Oryx > Oryx dammah. The sequence goes on along the minus strand of NW_024070186.1, from coordinate 5,803,909 downwards.
TCTCCAGGGGATTTTCCTGACCCAGGGATCGAACCTGGGTATCCTGCATTGCAGGCAGATTCTTTACCAATTGAGCTACTAGGGCAGCCCCAAGTCCATACTTTATTCATATTCCCTTAGTTTTTACCACCAAATCTCCTTTTCCAGTCCCAGGATCCCATGTCTCTGTAGGTTCCTCTGGATGGGGACGGCTTATCTGATTTTCTGGTTTCTGATGATCTTGACAGTTTTGAGGAGTACTGATCACATATTTTGCAGAATGTCCCTCAACTGGAGTTTGATGTTTTCATCATGATTATGCTATGTTTTATGAGTTTGGGGAGAAAAGACCCATAGTGAGAGAAAGTGAAGGGTCCTTCTCACATCAGCAGTCTATCCTATCAACGTGGCGGACACTATTGACCTTGGCCATCTGGCTGAGGAAGGCTTGGCTAAGTTTCTCCACTGTCTCGTTATTCTCCTTTCCCTTTCCAAGAGAGTGGAAGTGTGCGCAGCCCACACTGAAGGAGTGGTTAACTCATTGTTAAGATTAGAAAGACCACACAGTACATGTGAGGGTCCAAATGGGCAAATGTCCACCAACACTGATCCCTGGAGGGATACAGAGACCTGGGCTCCATGGAAGGGTGGCAGAAGACGCCCTGCCTTGCAGACTTCTTTCCAGGGCAGTGGCCCCCAAAGTGCGCTCTGGAAGCCAGCTGCCTCCTGTATACCTAGGGTCCAGATGCCAAAGGAAATTCCTGGGTCCTCTGGTGGTGGAGCCCAGGGACATGCCTTTATAAATAAGCTTCTCTGCTGATTCTCACTCACACTGAAGTGAGGCCATCTGCTTGAAGATAGGGAGATAAAGGAAACCATAAGGCTTGTTCAAGATCACTTTGTTACTGGCTACAGCCAGACACCGGGCCTGGGATAGACTGGTGGGTTGTTGCTCCCCTGGGAACCTGAGCTTAATGGGATAAGACAGGAGTAAGTGTCTGGGGCTCATCTCAGACTTGGAGAACTCGATCCATCTTGAGGTTCCCAAAGGGTTTGGGTTGGCACTGAGGGCACTTGCCTCCCAAATTCTTGCCCCTCCCTTTCAGAAATCTCTCTTACTAACAGTGATATCCTTTGGCACAACTACCCTGCTGCTATCTACCTCCTTGCACATCCCTACACTCTTACCTACATCCACTCTAGGCCCCTCCGTCTCTGTCTACCTCTGTCTTGGTCTCTTCCGTCGCTCCATCATGTCTGCCTTACTGAGATCTCCATCCCATACACACTGTTTAGTCCTATGCAGCTGGCCAACTGCTGCATTGGAATCTATTCTTTGATGCATCTTGGCCGCCAGAAGTGGTGGCTTCTCTAGTCCTTTCCTCCTTCCCTACTTGATGCCAGCGGAGGCTCCCAGCTTCTCCAAGACTCTCCTTCTCAGCATCCAATGTGCTTCTTTCCCCTCCTTTCCAATGATTCCTTTTCTGCCTCCTCTTACCCTTCTTACAGAGTCATCACCAAGAGCCTTTTTTAAGTTCCAGTGAATCTGAAACCTGCATCTTCAATCAGACTCTCTGCTCCACCCGCAGACCAAGGGGTTTCCCTCACCCCTTTGCCCCCTCTGCCTTTCCCACTTCTGGGATGGGGTTCCCACTCAAGTTGGGGGCCCAGAGTCACCCAGCCTGTCCTCTGTGTCTCAGTCTGCTCCTGGGAGAGCTCCGTAGGCCCTTTGTGGGTCCCTCCTGGCCCCACCCTGTTAGGTCACCCACTCACGTTTGTCTTGGAGCCTGTGAGGGGCCAGCACTCCTCCTAGCTTACAATCTCTCCATCTTCAAAATATTCCCACACCGAGTTGCCTGTTTAGAAGCTTCCAAACCTGACTGTGTTCACACGTGCTGATCACAACCTGTAAACAACACTGTACTGGCTGCCTAGTCGGTCAGCACAGACGTTCCTGCCCTGTGATCCCCAGGAGAATTGTCACCCCCAAACACCTGCTTGTGGCGTTTTTCCAGTCCTGTGTTTTCCTTGATTTAGTTCTTCAGTATTTGTTGAAGAAATGTTATTTCTTCAACATTTATTTCTCCAACATTTATTTCTTCAATATTTTGTCAGTAAATTTCCCTGCCCTTTCTCACTCCTTGCCAAACACTACTTATCTTCCAAAGTCTGCTCAAAATCTGTATCCTTCTGATGCCTCTTTTTCCAGTCTGGAAATACTTCTATGAACACTGTGTTTAAATGTCTAGTTCAGTCTCCTATCCCTATGCCATAGGTTCTTGCTCTTATAATTTTATTTCTCTACTTTTGGCTGTGCTGGGTCTTCTTGGCTACCCTGGCGATTCTCTAGCTGCCGCGCACAGGCTGCTCGCTGCAGCGGCTCCTCTCCCTGTGAAGCACGGGCTCTGGGCGTGGGGTCTCAGGAGTGCAGCTCCTGGGCTCTAGAGCACAGGATCAGTAGTCGCAGTGCTCGGGCTTGGTTGCTCTGTGGTGTGTAGGCTGTCCCTGGGTCAGGGGTGGAACCCGTGTCTCCCACATTGGCAGGTGGATTATTCTTCACCTCTGAACCACCAGAGAAGCCCCATCATAGACTCTTGTCTTGAACATTCTCTCAATTTTGTGGGGTTGATTCTATTCAACCCAGAAATTCTTTCATTCAACAGATATTTTCGAAGCACTTATGACATGCCAGGTACTATTCAGAGCTCTAGGGATGCATCAGTGAGCAAAACAAAGACCTCTGCCCCTTCGGAGCTGACGTCAGTCCAGCTGAGGGCCAGCACAGTGACTTTGTCTTTAAAGGTACTCAGCAAATGTTCGTATGAATGGAGGGTAGAAATGAAAGAAGAGAAGGAAGGGGTGGGAGTGGAGAAAGCAGGAAGGGCTGTCCTAGAAGAGTCCCCCTTCCCCGAGATTCTCAGATTGGGTGGAGCCCCTCATGAGCTGCGGCTGAGCTGGATTCCCTGACCTCATCTGGGTCCACACCCACGTCCTTAGATGTTGCTGGCTGTCTAAGAATCAAGCCAGGGTAGAGGGGCAATGAGATATGTTCTCTTCTGTGTTGAAAGGGCTTTGGCTAATGTAACCAGACACATTTCCCTTGAGAAGAAAACTTCAGCTTTCATGGGTATAAAGAATGAGACCTACTTTATTTCCTTGGCTTCCCAAACGGCCTTGACTCCCTGCCTCTCCTGCTGGTCCTGGAAGCCCCTGAAATAAAAGAAGGATTGCAAATATAGCAGAACATAAAGCAACTTTCCTTGAAACCCTCTGTATCTCTTCTAAGAGGAAAATGAACCACAGATGGAGAAAGAGTTACAGCTTTATTGACTCCCGCTCTGGAAAAAAGTACCACAACTGTCAAATGAAGACCAGTAAATAAAAGAAAATTAATAAAGTAATTCAGACCAGATGTTGCCTAAATGACTGTGTTTCCCGGGAGTCTTCTCTTCCAAAGAGATTTTGGGTTCTCAGTGTTTTGCGCTTAGAGCAGAAGTTGTCAAAATGTCTAACATTTGAAGAAGGCATTCCAGATGACATTCGCCTAGAACTGTATTCTTCCTCGTTCCGAAAAAGTGTGTTGTTGTTGTTAAGGTAAACTTATCTTTGTTTGCAAATAATATGATTAGTATGATAGAAAACTCAAGAAACTTTACTAAATATAATTAACACTCATAAGACATGTTCAGGTGGTACAAGATAAACATTCTGACATTTTTTTTCTCTTAGATAAATCAGAAGAGTAAACCTAAATAAATTTCCATTTACCAAGAAGAGAAAAAAAAACTGCAAAATACTCAGGATAAATTTAACAAGAAATATAAAAGATCTACATAAATAAAGTTTTAAGATTTTATTGACAAACATAATAGCAAAACAAACCAATAAGCATACTCTGTGTCAATATGGAGAATCTATTTGATGTGATAGAAGTCTCTCCAGTATTCTAGAAAGCATGCATGCTTTCTTTTTTTTTAATTAATTTATTTATTTTAATTGGAGGATAATTACTTTATAATATTGTGGTTTTTGCCATGCATTGGCATGAATCACCCATGGGTGCACATGTGCCCCGTCCTGAACCCCCTCCCCCCTCCCACCCCACACCATCCCTCAGGGTTGTCCCAGTGCACCGGCTTTGAGCGCCCTGCTTCATGCATTGAATTTGCCCTGCTCATCTGTTTTACATATGGTAATATACATGCTTCAGTGCTATTCTCTCAAATCATCCCATCCTCGCCTTCTCCCACTGAGTCCAAAAGTCTGTTCTTTGCATCTGTGTCTCTTTTGCTGCCTTGCATATAGGATCATCATTACTATTGCTCTAAATTCCATATATAGGCATTAATATACTGTATTTGTTTTTTTCTTTCTGAATTACCTCACTCTGTATAATAGGCTCCAGTTTCATCCACCTCATTAGAACTGACTCAAATGTGTTCTTTTTTATAGGTGAGTGATAGTCCATTGTGTATATGTACCACAACTTGCTTACCCATTCGTCTGCTGATGGACATCTAGGTTGCTTCCATGTCCTAGCTATCGTAAACAATGAGCATTGGGGTACTCATGTCTCTTTCAATTCTGGTTTCCTCCGTGTGTATGCCCAGCAGAGGAATTGCTGGGTCATATGGCAGTTCTCTTTCCAGTTTTTTTAAGGAAGCTCCACACTGTTCTCCATAGTGGCTGTGCTAGTTTGCATTCCCACCAACAGTGTAAGAGAAATATATAGTGGAGAAAAAGAAAATCTCTTTAACAAATGGTGCTGGGAAAACTGGTCAACCATGTGTAAAAGGATGAAGCTAGAACACTTTCTAACATCTTACACAAAAATAAACTCAAAATGGATTAAAGATCTAAATGTAAGACCAGAAACTATAAAACTCTTAGAGGAAAACATAGGCAGAACACCCTCTGACATAAATCACAGCAAGATCCTTTATGATCCACCTCCCAGTGTAATGGAAAAAAATCCAAAAATAAACAAATGGGATCTAGTTAAACTTAGAAACTTTTGCACAATGAAGGAAACTAGGTGAACAACATCTAGTTGTTAAGGTGAAAAGAGAAAATGACAGCAAATGCAGGAACTGACAAAGGACTAATCTCCAAAATATACAAGCAGCTCATGCGGCTCAATACCAGAAAAATGAACAACCCACTCAGAGTGGGCCAAAGGACTGAACAGACATTCTCCAAAGAAGACATACAGATGGCTGACAAACACATGAAAAGATGTTCAACATCACTTCTTATTAAGGAAATGCAAATCAAAACCATAATGGGGTATCACCTCACGCCGGTCAGAATGACTGCCATCAAAAAGTCCCCAAACAATAAAGGCTGGAGCGGGTGTGGAGAAAGCATACATTGTTGGACCAGCTTTAGAGCGAAACGTTCAAAGATCCCAAGCAGCCCAACTGCCTTCCTATGTTATTGACACTTGAGATTGAACTTCGGGATTTCCAAACATATGGCAACAGAAATCTCTTTTGGTTAAACTGTTTACAGGTACTTGTAAATAATCCAAACACCAGTGAATTGAAGTCATTTTCCCATTTTTTTTTTGCCATGGCTACTATAATTTAAAAATAAACAAACCAAATCTGTGTAATAAGCATGATACTAAGTTAATTTTGTTCAAGATGAAAAAACTAACATTAACTTTTCATTATTTAAAAAATTAAAGATTTGATAAGATGGACATAAAAAATTTCCTAATAGGAAAGACTGCTGAACAACGAATTCATTTCTAGGGAAGACAATAATAATTTTCCTACAACCCCAAAACAGGGAGAGTCTCAATTTCTTCACCCTCTATGGCTCTTATTCCTTTCCCTTCTAACTTTTACTTCCATTGCTGCACGGAATTCCCATGACCTGTGTGTTCAATCCAGTTGACTTTATAATGTTATCTTATTCGAATTTAATACTGTGTTCTTTGAAGCTTTTCCATTAACGTTTGTAACACCCAGTTACCATGGTTTTCCTGTCTCCTCTCTGGTTCCTTCTCAGTAACCACTGAAGACTCCCTGTCTATTGGCCTCATAAATCTCCATGTACCCAGGGCTCCTCTGACCTTATTTTTTTACTTCATCTGCTATTCCTGAGGGACAGCCCCATAGATTCACAAACCACTTCCATAAAATGATCCTAAATATATGATTCTGGTCCAAACCACTCAACTGGCCAGCAGATTCATCTATTAAGATGCCTATTGGGTATTTCTGTTAATCCAGTATTCTTGCCTGGAAAATCCCATGGATGGGGGATCCCTGGTGGGCTGCAGTCCATGGGGTTGCAAAGAGTTGGGAACAACTCAGCAACTAACAGTTGGATATTTCATAAAAATTGATCACCAGAGATAGTTATATTCACCACCAGTCACGCTCAGTCCTTTTCATAAGGAATGGTGCCAGGCTGACTTCCCTTGAAACCCAGGTCAGAAGCCTAAGAACCATCCTAGACCCCTCCCTCCAGATCATCTTTCAAAGCCATTCAGCCACAAGTCCTACAGATTCTATTTCATTTCTCTGTCCATCTCGCTTCCATTCCCAAGGCCATCACCTACTTTCAGGTCCTTCTTGAATTCTCGCCCCAATTCCCAGCTTCCCTAAATGTAGCCTGGCCTTGCTCTAATCCATTCTCCTTTCTTTCTCCCTTTTGATTTAAAATGTCAGGCTGACGACGCTCTCACTTTGTCTGACATTCTGAATTCTAAGTAGGTTTCACAGTAAAGCTGAAGGTCTTTATTGACGTTTGAAATTCCTCCAAATGTGACTACTGCACACTTGTGCATTCATCCGTCACTCTAGGGTCATGCTCGTCAAACCACGTGAAGTTCTCAAACTCTTCTTGTCTTATGGCTCCACACTTGGGCAAGTTGTTACTTTAGCTGTTCCATTTTCTGTCTAGGGAGAGGTACAATCTTCCTTTCCTGAAAAATCTTATTTTTAGCATCACTTTTTCAGGAAGATCTGAATCCCCTGGATGAATTGGACCTCATAACTGTCCCACAGATTCTTCTACTCTGTATGTAGTTGTTCATTTATTTCTCTCCTCCACTAGATGCCAGCCTGGACACTCCTTGAAGGAAGGGACATGTCTTACTGACTTTGTATTTCTGGAACTTAGTATTGTATGTAGACCCAATTGGTCCACCCATCCATGCCTCTATCCATCCATCCACTTATCCAAGAATGGTCCCCAAGAGGGATGAAATAATGTGCTTCCCTTGTTGGTTTTCCATATGAAATTTGTATGTATTTCACATGTACATGAAACATACTTCTAAAGTAGAATTTTTATTTTTCCTTGACAATAGGGATATTTTGGAAGTCTTTTTTAAGAGCTCATTTTTTGTGTGTTTCCCCTAGACATAAAGAGCTCTATGAGACAAAGCAGACTTCTCAGAGCTACTCAGGTATAGTCCCTATAAGCACACACAAGCACAATGGGAGATTATCCTGTTTGAAAGTCATTCAAAGTAAAAGATTTCTTGGATGGATGAATGGATGGATGGATGGGTGGAAATGGACAGATTTGTAATGAGAACACCAGAAAACCTGATGCTATTTCCTGGGCCAGATCACACACACTGGGGTCTGTGACTGCTTGAGTGGGGCTCAAGCTTCATTGGATTGGTACCCAGAAATCTCACCTAATCAAATACTGCTGATTGTAAAAGGGACATGTTTCTAAAGGCAAGAAGGAAAATTCCCTGTGACTCCCAAGATATTGAGTCAAAAAGCTGACTCGATCCGAGATGAAGAGCAGCTGTGGAGAATAAAGAGGCGCCCGGAGCATCAGGCCACTGGACATGAGTTGGAGCAAGCTCTGAGAGCTGGTGCTGGACAAGGAAGTTTGTTGTGCTGAAGTCCATGGGGTTGCAAAGAGTTGGACACGACTGAGAGAACTAAACTGAACTGAAAAGGAAAGGACATTGGTTAGAGGTCAAATCTCCATCGGGTTTGCTGTAAGCTTGGACTTTTATTGAGCATTTATTTTGGGCAAGGCATTGTACTGAGATGAATATATTCTTTGCGGCTCCATGGACTGTACCCCTCCAGGCTCTTCTGTCCATGGAATTCTCTAGGCAAGAATACTGGAGTGGGTAGCCATTCCCTTCAGGATATTTATATATAGACGTATTCAGTCCTTACAACAGTACAGTGAGATACATGTTTCTAACACCATTTTGCCAGTTAAAAACAGATTCTCAAAGCATTTAACCCCAAATCACTCAGTTAATAAGAGGATGAGATGGGAACTGAACTCAATCTGTCTCTAGAGACTGAACTCCCAGCCACCCTGAGGCCCATGTTTTAGATAGGATTTCAAAACTCTGACTGTATATGTACCATCTGAGATTGGAGTTTTAAAAACGTGAATCTCCAAACTTGATGCAGGAGGCTGGGGCAGATCTAACCTCCAACATGGGCGATCTAACAGGTTAGAGAGATCTAACCTCCAACTCTGACAGAGAGTCTTTGGCAATCACAACTGCTTAAGTGAGGATAGAAAGGAGATGCTTAGAGCTTAAATGTTGTTTTTTCTTTTTTTAATGTCTTAGGTAGCATCTTATCAGAAAGGGTTCCACTAGGAGTTTGGGATAAATGGTTGGGACGCTGCCAAGAACATGTTGACTTTGGACAGGCTATGACAGGCAGGGGCAGAAGACGTGGGTCCTTTCCACACTGAAAAGAAATCCGTCTCACTATTTTTATGGGGGTAAAATTCTTTCTACACTCACAACCAGCAGATATCAGGCCGGGATGGAATACCTCAAGGAGATAAAATTCTCAACTTCTGGAAGAGCCAGATATGAGCTAAGTCTGAGAAAATGAAAATCAAGAGACCAGCAAGGGGAGGGTTAATGTAAGAACAAACGCTGAGACACGTGAGAAGATGCTCACCTGGACAGTTCTAGTCTAGGAGATGGCCCCCGCGCTCAGCTGCTGATCTTTCTTGGTATACCCTACACTCTTCTGTATTCTGATCTTTCTTGGTACACCCTACACTCTTTGTATTCTGATCTTTCTTGGTATACCCCACACTCCATCCACATCGAACCATTTATGGCTTCCCAGATTCACCTTGATCTCTCCTTGTACAACATGGTTCCTTTCCCATGCCTGCCTCTCCCTCCGTCACCTGGAAAACACCACCTTATCCTATAAGAGCTAAGCCACTGTCCTCCTTAAACTCCACCCTCTCTCCCGCCGCTCCATCCCCTGGGTATAATTCTATTTTAACATTCAGCATGTCACCTCTCAACGATGTGTTTGCACGAGTTTCCTCTATGAGATTGGGAGCATCTGAGGCTAGGGTCTGTGTTTATCTCAGCCTTTATTTCACTATCGGGCCTGACCCACGGGAAGTGTGTGTCAGTGCTTGTTCATCAAGTGAGTGAAAGAAATGGTCGATGATCTGACCTAGATTACACAGACTGGTGAAATTCAACCATTGCGAGACAGATTATGTACTGACATAGAGGTACTACTATTACGGCCTTGCTTGGATGGGCATTAGCGTGCCTTGGGTATAGAATGTACCTGTGGATAATGTTGATACAATATGGTAGTAACAAACATTTATATGATGCTTATTGTAATGCAGGCATCATTCTAAATTCCTATATATATTAAACCATTTAACTTTCACAACAATCCAATGTGGTATTATAACTATTATCATTATATAATTATAATAGCTATTATTACTATTCTCATTTTGCATCTGGGAAAGTTGAGGCACAGAGAGGTTAAATAAATTACCCAAGGCTACACAACTAAGAAGGTACGAGTCTGGTGATCTAACCCAGGCAGCTTGGCTCCAGACTCTGTGCCCTTGACTACTATGCTAGGCTTTGTAAAAGCTACAGTAGAAATTACATTTTGTATTCCAAATTTGCACTGGATAATCTCAACCTTCCTCGATATTTCATATGATGCTAGTGATTATCTCACTAATAAGTCTAAGTATTCAAGGAATAGTGCCAGTTCTAACTGGAATTAGTATTTTGCATCTATTTTCCATTTCTTTTCTAGGCATTGGTTACATTAGCAAAGGGCTTAAAAGTAAACCAAACAAGAAGGGAACAAAGGAAGGTACAAAAGCATATGCCATTCCTTTCAAAGTTCTTTCTTCTTTTTCATTATGCTATGGACTGTATTTCTTTTATCACATATTCCTGACTGCATTAGCTTGTTTGATTTATGCAGAATGCTTCAACAGTGCATAAATTAAGTCCGCAGGACACAATCAACAAAAATCACATCCCTTTTTCTAACTGTATATCCTAAGAAAAGCTTCAAAAGACTGCAGTTAGAAAACACTCATGTACTTCCATTTGAGACGCTGGTCCTTGTGCTGTAAAACATTGTGAAGCCCGTGTCGGTGGATTTATAGAGCCAATAAAGAATAACTTTCTCTTGTTATTGGATTGTTTGTCTCCCGTGGTTTTCCTCTGAAAGCAATAATTTTGAGATCCAGTTCATCACATCCTAAGCATAGAAAATTTTATACATTTTGAAATGGTGTTTTCACCGTGTTGACAAGGGTGTTTTAAGAAAAGCAAAGAAAGAAAGGAACCATACTTTCCAGGCAGATAAACAGAAGAGCTCAGCTAGAGGGAGGTGGTGCCTTTTGACTAACTGGCAATGCCAAGAGGCTGTATGATTTATGATATGGCCAGTCCTGCCAAGGCGAGGTTAAGGGGCACCCAGTAGAAGTATGCTACATGGCAAATGAAATACCTTATTTGAGTAATAGCCTCTTGGATAAAATTTTGGATTCTAGAGCAAGGGAATTATCAAGCTCTGGATTTCAACCAATCTACCTCTCAATATTTCACATAAACAGATGATATAATCGCCACATATATATATTTCCTTTGGCACTTACTGTTATTTTAAAATCCCAATTTGTGGTGCCAGCAAGCTTTTTTAGATTCAAGGATGTGAATGCAAAAGAGTTACTTTTCATTAGTTTCGTTCTACATGAAATTTTAAGGTTTTCATGCTTTTCGAAGGGGCACATTCATCAAAATTAGGAACAAATATCATTATGAACAGTAATTAATATGCTTTTAAATATTGTGTCATTAGATACACATTCACGCAAAGAGGTTCTTAAAATTTTTGAAGATGAACATATCCACTTAAATGTTGGACCACTGCCCAGTTTAACTAATGGACACGAAGTAATGGATTTGCTTTATCCTCATGTGAGCCCTGAGCACAAGTCCCCACTGAGAATCATTCATTCATTTAATAGTTGATTCATTATACAAATATGCATTCATTCTGTTGTGGGGCAGGGACAAGGTCTGGGCTCTGGGACAAGGTCCTAGCTCTCCCAGAGCTTCCACTTTAGAAGGAAAGACAAAGAGCTAGTCCAGTTCAGTTCAGTCGCTCAGTCATGTCCAGCTTTTTGCAACCCCATGGACTGCAGCATGCCAGGCTTCCCTGTCCATCACCAACTCCTGAAGCTTGCTCAAACTCATGTCCATCAAGTCGGTGATGCCAGCCAAATATCTCATCCTTTGTCATCCCCTTCTCCTCCTGGCTTCAGTCTTTCCCAGAATCAGGGTCTTTTCCAATGAGTCAGTTCTTCCCATCAGGTGGCCAAGGTATTGGAGTTTCAGCTTCAGCTTCAGTGCTTCCAATGAATATTCAGGGTTGATTTCCTTTAGGATGGACTGGTTAGATCTCCTTGCAGCCCAAGGGACTATCAAGAGTCTTCTCCAACAGCGCAGTTCAAAAGCATCAGTTCTTCTGCACTCAGCCTTCTTTATAGTCCAACTCTCACATCCATACATGACTACTGGAAAAACCATAACTTTGACTATATGGACCTTTGCCGTCAAAGTAATGTCTCTGCTTTTTAATATGCTATCTAGGTTGGTCATAGCTTTTCTTCCAAGAAGCAAGTGTCTTTTAATTTCATGGCTGCAGTCACCATCTGCGGTGATTTTGGAGCCCAAGAAAATAAAGTCTGTCACTGTTTCCATTGTTTCCCCATTTATCTGCCATGAAGTGATGGGACCGGATGCCATGATCTCAGTTTTCTGAATGCTGAATTTTAAGCCAATTTTTTCACTCTCCTCTTTCATGTTCATTAAGTTGCTCTTTACTTCCTCTTCACTTTCTGCCATAAGGGTGGTGTCATCTGCATATCTGAGGTTATTGATATTTCTTCCGGCAATCTTGATTCCAGCTTGTGCTTCATCCAGCCCAGAATTTCACATGATGTACTCTGTATATAAGTTAAATAAGCAGAGTGACAATATACAGCCTTGATGTACTCCTTTCCCAACTTGGAACCAGTCTATATTTCCATGTCTGGTTCTAACTGTTGCTTCTTGACCTACAGATTTCTCAGGAGGCAGGTAAGGTGGTCTGGTATTCCCATCTCTTGAAGAATTTTCCAGTTTTTTGTGATACACACAAAGGCATTAATGTAATCAATGAAGCAGAAGTAGATGTTTTTCTGGAACTCTCTTGCTTTATCTATGATCCAATAGATGCTAGCAATTTGATCTCTGGTTCCGCTGCCTTTTCTAAATCCAGCTTGAACATCTGGAAATTCTCAGTTCACACACTGTTGAAGTCTCACTTGGAGAATTTTGAACATTACTTTGCTAGTATGTGAGATCAGCACAATTGTGTGGTAGTTTGAACATTCTTTGACAATGTCTTTCTTTGGGATTGGAATGAAAACTGACCTTTTCCAGTCCTGTGGCCACTGCTGAGTTTTCCAAACTTGCTGGCATATTGAGTGCAACACTTTCACAGAATCATCTTTCAGGATTTGAAATAGCTCAACTGGAATTCCATCACCTCCACTAGCTTTGTCTGTAGTGATGCTTTCTAAGGCCCACTTGACTTCACATTCCATGATGTCTGGCTCTAGGTGAATGATCACATCATCGTGATTATCTGGGTCATGAAGATTTTTTTTGTACAGTTCTTCTGTGTATTCTTGCCACCTCTTCTTAATATCTTCTGTTTCTGTTAGGTCCATTCTGTTTCTGTCCTTTATTGAGCCCATCTTTGCATGAAATGTTCCCTTGGTATCTCTAATTTTCTTGAAGAGATCTCTAGTCTTTCCCATTCTGTTGTTTTCCTCTGTTTCCTTGCATTGATCACAGGAAGGCTTTCTTATCTCTCCTTGCTATTCTTTGGAATTCTGCATTCAAATAGATGTATCTTTCCTTTTCGCCTTTGCCTTTTGCTTGTCTTCTTTTCTCAGCTATTTGTAAGCCCTCCTCAGGCAACCATTTTGACTTTTTGCATTTCTTCTTCTTGGGGATGGTTTTGATCACTGCCTCCTAAACAATGTTACAAACCTCCTTCCATAGTTCTTCAGGCACACTGGCTATCAGATCTAATCCCTTGAATCTACTCATCACTTCCACTGTATAATCCTAAGGGATTTGACTTAGGTCGTACTGAATGGCCTAGGGGTTTTCCCCACTTTCTTCAATTTAAGCGTGAATTTGCAACATGGAGTTCATGATCTGAGCCACAGTCAGTTCCTGGTCTTATTTTTGCTGACTGTATAGAGCTTCTCCATCTTTGGCTGGAAAGAATGTAATTTGTCTGATTTTGGTACTTAGCATTTGGTGATGTTGATGTGTAGAGTTGTCTCTTGTGTTGTTGGAAGAGGGTGTTTGCTATGACCAGTGCATTTTCTTGGCAAAACTCTGTTAGCCTTTGCTCTGCTTCATTCTATACTCCAAGGCCAAGCTTGCCTGTTACTCCAGGTATCTCTTGACTTCCTACTTTTGCATTCAAGCCCTCTATGATGAAAAGAACATCTTTTGGGGGGTTAGTTCTGGAAGGTCTTGCAGATCTCCTCAGAACCATTCAGCTTCAGCTTCTTGGGCATTGGTGGTTGGGACATAGACTTGGATCACTGTGATGCTGAGTGTTTTGCTTTGGAAAGGAACAGAGATCATTCTGTCATTTTTGAGATTGCATTCAAGTACTGCATTCTGAAGGAGATCAGCCCTGGGATTTCTTTGGAAGGAATGATGCTAAAGCTGAAACTCCAGTACTTTGGCCACCTCATGCAAAGAGTTGACTCATTGGAAAAGACTCTGATGCTGGGAGGGATTGAGGGCAGGAGGAGAAGGGGACGACTGAGGATGAGATGGCTGGATGGCATCACTGACACGATGGACGCGAGTCTGAGTGAACTCCAGGCGTTGGTGATGGACAGGGGGGCCTGGCGTGCTGCGATTGATGGGGTCGCAAAGAGTCAGATACAACTGAGCAACTGAACTGAACTGAACTGAATTGCATTTCAGACTCCGTTGTTGACTATGATGGCTACTCCATTTCTTCTAAGGCATTCTTGCCCACAGTAGTAGATATAATGGTCATATGGATTAAATTTGCCCATTTCAGAAATAGCTAAGCTAAGAAAATATAGTCTATGATAGCAGGTAGGAGACTTACTACTCAAAGTGTGGTCTAGGGACCAGCAGCATTGGCATCACCTAGGAGCTTGTTGGAAACGTAGCATCTCAAGCCCCATCTCACAGCTGCTCAACCAGAATCTGCAGTTTAAGTTCTTTATGTTTGTTCACTGTCTTGAGGGTGAAGAAGTGTTTATGCTGGACAGTCACTTCCAATACTGGGTGTATATGTTAGAACCACCTGAGGAGAATTTGGATTTAAGTGGTCTGGAGAGGGTGTTTTACAGTCCTCCCAGGAGATTTTTATGTGTGGTTAGCTGAGGACCACTGAAGTAGTTTGTATTCTGAGTGCAAGGGTAAGCCTCTGAGGACTGCGATTAGTGAGTCATGTGACCTGATTTACATAAAGAAGGAATTCTCAAGGTCACAGTAATGGCTGAGCTGTCATCTTTCGCCTCTGTGTCTGACATAATGACACCCACTCTGCAAGGTAGTGACCAGAACATGATGCGGCCACCATATTGAGCGCCAAGGTCAAACCTCATACATTTTGCTGGTTCACAGGCAGTAGATAACTCCGTCTGAGGAGAGGCAACCACAAGGACATCCACATGCAAGCCAAGATCAGAGCCAGATGCAGTCACTGTCTCTCATTACATACCTGGGGACCTTTACTTCCCAGACTTCCTTTTTCTCCTTTCATACCAGCTTCTCCTCTTGGACCCTACATATAGAGAATTAACATTATTTTCTCCCAAAAAGAGAACATTAACTTAAATATTAAAAATGGAAATGCTAAGTCAGTAATGTGGACAGAAATTGAAAAGAAAACTCCATTCATGCCTTTGGTTCTGTCTTGATCAGTCGAATTCTCCTTCTCTCCAAGGCATAAGGATCCAATCTAGTGTCTAAATGGCTTGGCATTTTTAGTTAAAGTGAAGAAACACTGAACAGCTCAATTTTCCAGTATTGCCTTATAATTATTCTAAAGGATCTTTGTACTAAAGTTCATGTATCTGTTAGTTTAAAAGTAATTTTTACTTATGTAAATCTGAAACTGGAATAATTAAGTGGATTTTCTATTTAATAACCACACTACAGATTCGTCATAAATAAGACTTAGCACACTGTAAGACAAGATTTAGATAATTGTACATCTGGAGTATTATGTTTTCTATTAATTTTGGATCCCATATGTTATGCAGAGAAATCTTCATACCGTGTTTGGCTTTTGCATCTCATTTTAAATTATGTCATAAAAAAGCAACTGCCTATAAAATGGATGAGGAGATGTAGTATTACTTGTTTAGCATGAAATAAAGCCAGCCAATCTATTGAAATGATTCCCTACAATCCCAGTGGCAAATATTTCTCACTTGAAGGTAAGAAAAGTGAACATTTCTCAGCTGCCAAGTAAGACAAACAAAAGCTAGAAAGCAGTAAGAGGTCTAAGGGGTAGACTGTTTACTGCTCTGAAATGTGGATTAACTTTCTCCTCTGATGTTTAAGGATATATTGCCCAACTTCCATGCAGTAAGCTGACAACATATAAAAGTTACTTCCTTTTTAAATTTTGTTAGCTACATAGATTACAACCTTGAAAACCTGCAGGATCATTGCTGTCCTGTATTTGCCAAAGATTAAATTTACTTCTCAAGATTTCAAAAGTAAAAGTTTAGAGAGAAAAAAATATTTTAACTTTCTTATTCCTGACCTTTGTTCAGCATTTCTGAGGACTTCCCTTCCCTTCTCATGATTGCTTTAGGCTACATTTTGCTCTTTCTGGCATGTTTCCTTACCCCTCATGTAACCAGTGTTAAGAGCCAACCATGGCTTGTTCTTTGCAAAGGAAAAAGTGCTTGAGGCAGCTCCCTAGAGAAGTGAGCTAGAAAGATGACTATACATCACCCCCACTGAAGACCTCAGCTGTATTCTTTGCTAGGGGAGAGCCAGTTTTTCTACATTACAGGCATCCAGTTACACAGCTAAATTGACCAAAATTCCCAGTTTTGAGGCCCAGCATTTTATTTGGCTCAAGGTCTCCCTAGGATTCACTAGTCAGCCTGGACCATTGTGCAGGGACTTCTGCCCAGACTTCATTTCCTTTTCACCTCCTGACTGGGAAAAACTCTTTATAAATATTGTAAGTTCATGTATATCACCAACATGTACAAACGCTGTACAAGTCAAGACAGTGTTGCTTCCTTAACTTCATTACTCTGAAAACACTTGAAACATCTGTACTTCTGCAAGGAGGTTGTATTCTATAAGGGTCAGATTCTTCCTTCTGTTCTCATAGCCTGATTAGTCTTGTTACGTACCTGAGGGCCCTTAAGCCCCAGTGACCCTGCAAGTCCATCTGGACCTGGGAGGCCTGGTTTCCCCTACGGGGAGGGAGAATCAAACTGTTAACATTATTTTCTGAGAAACTTTGTCTTCTTTATGTGCAAGTTTCTAAATACTTTTTCAATCATAATGGCAATGCAGGATCTTTGCAAAATAAATGTAAATACAAGAAGGGAAACAAAAATCTTCTATCATCTCATCAAGGGGAGATAACCGCAGCTTAGTATGTTGGTGTAGTTACTTTCATTCTTCATACACCTCATGTGTGTGTACATACATGCACACACAAACACATACACACTCCCTTCTTTGCTTGTAACACTGGTTATATACTGTACCAAACTTGGGTGTTGAACTAAAAAAAACTCACAATTCACTTCACATTTTTTTAAAAGATCTCCATGCATCTATCTTACATTATATTTATATTCAAATATTTAAATATCTAGGGATCAAAAGTTGAGCATTCCGTTCACATTGCCTTTGTACTGTGTCACAGATAAGAATTTCAAATAAGATTAAAATATTTAATTTAGACAATTGGATAGCCGACATTTATGTCTCAGTGGTTACACAGTTAGATGAGATTAACCGTCCCTCACTGGTGCCTTTTCCTAGAAACAATAAAGAGGAAATTTCTCAACACTTTCTCTCCCCAATCTCATCTCATTCACTTCATGCTATTTTTTTTGGGTGGGGGGGTGGGATTTGCTATCCATTTTGTTGCAATCTAACCTTGAAAAGTAGGTGTGTATGTGGGTGTGTGTGTAGCATCTGTGGATAGTAAATTCTTAGTCTTTGTCTACCTGGAAATGTCTTATAATCACTCATAGTATAGCTAGGTATAAAATTGTAGGTTATTTTTCTTCTGCACTTGGAAAACATTACTTTGTTGTTTTTGGCAAGTATTATGTTGAGCAGAAGCCTGCTGCAATTCTAATTGGTTATTCCTTTCATGGGTAAAAATGTGTTTTCTCTCTGGTAGTGTTTGCGAGGTTTCCTTAACATGCTAGAGTTTTACCATGATGTGATTGTGAATGGATTTATTATTTATCCTTATCATATTTTCAATCTGAGGATGTGTGATTCTTCAATTTTGTAAAACTCTAAATCCCTACTCTTTTATAAATATTGTAAGTTCATGTATAATATATCACCAACATGTACAAAGGGGACATGATATGACAGCTGGTATGGTCAACTTTTGAACAAAACATTCAGATTATCCAATTTGTATTAAGGTTTTATTGTGCTCTCTTGGTTAAAAGGGGTTTATGCAAATTATGAATAAGGTTTCAGAGTTAACTGAACAAAAATTTGAAAGAAAGGGGTGTGTGTGTAGCATCTGTGGATAGTAAATTCTTGGTCTTTGTCTATCTGGAATGTCTTATAATCACTCACAGTACAGCTAGGCATAAAATTGTAGGTTATTTTTCTGAAAACAACCTGAATTACTAGAGTTTGTATTTGAAATCCAAACAAAGTTAAATTTAATACTAATTGGGCCAAGTATTGTTTCTTATCTTTAATATTTAGAGTTTTTTTAAATCAAAATGCCCATATTTAATTGTCTCTAAAGATTTGAGTTCTTTAAGTTATAGCCTAAAAGTTTTCCCAAATTTGATTCCACAACCAATATTATCAAAAAGCAAAATAAATTTAGACTTTCCAAAGGCTTTGTTCAGGCTCCTTGACTGGACACACATTGTTTATCATTGGAATTTTAGAAAATAAAAAAATAAAAAATAAAAAAAAGATCTCTGTACCTGTGGGCCTGTATGTCCCCTCTGGCCATGAGCTGCCTACAATAGGGGAAAAAGTAGATATCATTAACCCTGAAAAATTATTTTTAAAGTTTAACTGAAATTAATAACAGACCCCTTGGGGAATTGACACTAAAACAAAAAGTTACCACATATTGCTTTAAATTACTGACTGCACCATGAAAGCAAAATATTGCCAACTCTGAATTTCTATCCTAGGTCAATAGATGAATAAAGCCATAGACAATGTAAATCTATACATACTTGTTGGAACAGATTGGGTCAGTAATTCATCCTCTACTAAATTACTACTAGAACTTAGCATAAGCACCAAAATTGGCTGACTCAAATTGTATTTTTCACTTTTCCAGAGTGCTACCAAGTAAGCCAGCAATTAAGTGTAGAAATGGCCAAAAGGCAGGAAGCCAGAGGAAACACTCGGATAATTCATCAATATTATTATAGATTGACTTCAGAAGTGAATGATAGCAGAACTAAGTTTATCCCTCTTCCCCTTCAAGAATTCAGATATGCTTATCTGTCAAAAATGAAAGATCAACTTAAGCACTCAAGATTACTTAATTTAGTATGTTAACAAAATACTTGATCAGAAAAAATGGCTAGACTAAATGGAATTTTCCTGCTACTCTCATATATAATGTGAAAATCTGAGTATTTCTAGATCAATATTTCATAAATCTGGGAATCAAGAGATAAAGACATTTTATTGTCTAACTCAGATTATAGCATGACTGATATCCAGGATTTGTAAAATCAGACATTTTTGTAATGGAAACTTATTTGAGATAGTCAAGTCAGATTTCTTTCTTTTTTTTTTTATAATTTATTTATTGAGATAGAATTCACATATCGAACACACACTCTTAAAGCATACAATTCAATAATTTTTAGTATTTTGCAGAATATGTGAGGCTGGTCTTGAAATTTTTAAATTCTTCTAATTATGTTTCAGTGAAAATCTCTTGTTATTTAGGAAAGAGACTATGTGTCTGGGATATGATTAGAGGCCTATTTCTTTAACACCAAATGATGACTGTCAAAATGTCCATATCAGAGGGATGAAGAGCAGTTTTCTCTACTCCTTTCACACAAGGGTTTATCTTTTCTGGTTCAATTCACAGCAGTTTCATTCAGAAAAATATCTATCCAACATCTACTATCCACAAAGTATATAGGATGGGAACTGTAGTATCATAAAGGTGACATAGAGTTCTTGACCTCAGAAGGTCCTCACCCCTTGGGTTAGTGGGGAGGAGATGAATACTACAAATATTTACAAGGCAGAATATATCAGATGCCATAAGAAAGGGGAAGACAGAAATATGGGTTTCTCCCAATTGAAAAATGACTTAATAGACATTTCTCCAAAGAAGAAAAACAGATGGCCAACAGGCACAAGAAAAGATGTTCAACATCACTATTTACTACCGAAATGCAAATTGAAATTATAATGAGGTACACTTCACATTGTTAGATCATAGAAAGAGCAAGGGAGTTCCAGAAAAACATCTACTTTTGCTTCACTGACTGCACTGAAGCTTTTGACTGTGTGGATCGCAACAAACGGTAGAAAATTCTTAAAGAGATGGACATACCAGAGCATCTTACCTGCCTCTTGAGAAATCTGTATGCAGTCATGTCAATGTATGGCAAAACCAATACAGAATTGTAAAGTAAAATAATAAATAAATAAATATTTTTTTAAAAAAAGAAGAAACACTTAGAACGGGACATGGAACAATGGACTGGTTCCAAATTGGGGAAGGAATGTGTCAAGGCTGCATATTGTCACCCTGCTTATTTAACTTACATGCAGAGTACATCATATGAAATGCTGGGCTGGATGAAGCACAAGCTGGAATCAAGAATGCTGGGAGAAATATCAATAACCTGAGAAACGCAGATGACACCACCCTTATGACAGAAAGTGAAGAGGAACTAAAGAGTGTCTTGAGGAAGGTGAAACAGGAGAGTGAAAAAGCTGGCTTAAAACTCAACATTCAAAAAGCTAGGATCATGGCATCTGGTCCCATCACTTCATGGCAAATAGATGGGGAAACAATGGAAACAATGACAGACTCTATTTTCTTG
Organism: Oryx dammah; assembly: GCF_014754425.2. NCBI lineage: Eukaryota > Metazoa > Chordata > Mammalia > Artiodactyla > Bovidae > Oryx > Oryx dammah. The sequence continues at coordinate 5,783,284 of NW_024070186.1, read as the reverse complement.
GGCTCCAAAATCACTGCAGATGGTGACTGCAGCCATGAGATTAAAAGATGATTGCTCCTTGGAAGAAAAGTTATGACCACAAGACAGTGTATTAAAAAGTAGAGACATTACTTTGTTGACAAAGGTCCACATAGTCAAAGCTATGGTTTTTCCAGTAGTCACATATGGATGTGAGAATTGGACCACAAAGAAGGCTAAATGCCAAAGAATTGATGCTTCTGAACTATGGTGTTGAGAAGACTCTTCAGAGTCCCTTGGACTGCAAGGAGATCAAACCAGTCAACCTTGAAGGAAATCAGTCCTGAATATTCATTAGAAGGACTGATGCTGAAGCTTTGGCCACCTGATGCAAAGAACTGACTCATTGGAAAAGTCCCTGATGCTGGGAAAGAATGAAGGCGGAGGAGAAGGGGACGACAGAGGATGAGATGGTTGGATGGCATCACTGACTCAATGGACATGAGTTTGAGTAAGCTCTGGGAGATGGTGAAGGACAGGGAAGTCCGGTGTGCTGCATTCCATGTGGCTGCAGAGTCAGACACGACTGAGTGACTCAACAACAACCACTTCACACCAGTCAGAATGGCCACGATTAAAGAGTCTACAAATAACAAATGCTGTGGAGAGTAGGAAACCCTCCTGCACTGTTAGTGAGAATATAAACTGATGCAGCTACTATGGAGAACAACACGGAGGTTCCTCAAAAAACTGAAAATCGAGTCGCCAGATGATCCAGCAATCCCACTCCTGGGCATAGATTTAGACGAAACTATAAATTCAAAAGCATATGTACCCCAGTGTTCATTGTAGCACTACTGATAATAGCCAAGACATGCAAGGGACCTGAATGTCTATTGACAGATGAACAGAAAAAGATGTGGTACATATATACAGTGGAATATTAGCCACAGAAAAGACTGAAATAATGCCATTTGCAGCAACATGGATAGACTAGAGATTATCATACTAAGTGAGGTAAGTCAGAAAAAGAAAGGCAAGTACCATATGATATCATTTATATGGGAACCTAATCTTGGAGACAAATGAATCTATCTATGAAACAGACTCACAGACATAGAGAACAGACTCATGATTGCCAAGGGGGAGGGCACCTGGGGGAGGGGTGGGCTGGGAGTTTGGGATTAGCAGATGCAAACTATTATATAGAGAATGGGTAGAAAACAAGATCCTATTTTATAGCACAGGGAACTATGTTCAATATCCTGTAATAAAACCTAATGGAAAGGAATACGAAAAGGAATATACATCTATATACATATACATATAACTGAATCACTTTGCTGTACAGCAGAAGTTAATACAACAATCGACTGTATTTCCACAAAATAAAGTAAAACCTCTAAAAAATAAAATAGTTGGCCAGTATCTGTCATCATGTGTGGCTTGAAGTTGTGGTCATATTTTGTTAATTCATTTTAAGTTTTTTTTTTTATTGTTTTTGGTGAGTTGCATAGAAGTGGAGTAGTATTAAAAAAATCCCTTGACTTTACCATCTTTAGGTGGAATTCTGCTTTTACTCCTGAATGACACTGCTGAATCTATAACTCAAGAAGGGGCCATATTTATCAGGAGTTGTGTGGTTTAGCTAATATGTGGTGATATTGCCTTATCCTCCAGAGAGATTATAGCCTCTATAATGTAAGAAAAGTTCATCTCCCATGCCAGGATTTTTTGGATGATATTCTTTAAGTTCAAAATACTTTCCTGGGGTATGTAAACTGGCTACACCCTTTTAGAAAGTCAAATAAATAGCAAATGTACTTTTTAAAAACTTTAGATGCATTAGAAAGGGCTTTCCCAACAATTAAATTCTGCAGGTTTTAAGCATAATCCCTGTTCTTATTTTTCTCTGTCCTACAAAGAAGAAAAGTATGTTCCAACATATAAAAATATTTTCCTGTTGGAGTATAATAGCTGGTTTTATGAGCTTCTGCTCAGAAAATACAATGCATAATAATGCAATGTGTTAAACTAGTTTTTATTTGTCCTCAAATTTAAAACGTTAAAATAGTATTAGTTTCAGATGTACAATGTAATGATTCCATATATGTATATATTGCAAGAAGACCATCATTCAGCTAATAAATCTAGTTAACATCTATCACTATGTGTAGTGGGAAGGGCAGGATGAAGGAAGTTGGAAAAGGCTGGATAACTAAATAAAGAATGAAAAGAAAACGTTGCACCATAAGAAGAGACACTGGGTTCAGAACCCAATGCAGGCATTTAAGTATATTTTATTAAAGTTATATTTTCTTAATGGATAAAGATTTTATTTTATAATGTCAATTCTCTTCCAAGAAGTCAAGCATAGAAACTCTTTTAAAAAATACTTATTGAAAAAAATAACAACAAAGATCCCAAAAGGTTTCATAAGCAAGTGACCTAATTTTACTCTCAGATATGTTTTTATAGGCATATATTATATATAATCTCTTTAGCAGTACAGAGTATCCTCAAAAAACTTAAATATAGAAATACCATATTATCCAGAAATCCCACTTCTGGGTATTTATCAAAAGGAAACAAAAACACAAACTCAAAAAGATATACCCACCACGTGTGCTATACACACACACACACACACACACACACACACAGAGTGGAATATTATTCAGTCACGAAAAAGAAGGAACTCTTGCCACTTGTGACAACAGGGATGGACCTTGAAGGCACTACTGTTACTTGCTCAGCCATGACTGACTCTTCGCAACCCCATGGACTGTAGCCCACCAGGCTCCTCTCTCCATGGGATTCTCCAGGCAAGAATGCTGGAGTACATAGCCATTCCCTTCTCCAGGGGATCTTCCCAACCCAGGGATCAAACCCGGGTCTCCTGCATTGCAGGAGGATTCTTTACCATCTGAGCTACAGGGGAGTCCTGAAGAAATTACACTAAGTGAAATAAATCAGAAAAAGACCAATACCCTATGATCTCACTTATATGTGGAATCTTAACAAAATGAATAAACCAACCAGCTAAACTCATAGATACAGAGAACAGAAATGAGGAGTGGGGGGTGGTGTGAAATGGGTAGAGGAAATCAAAAGGCATAAACTTCCACTTAGAAAATAAATAAGTCATGGGATTTAATGTATAGCACAATAGCTTAGCTGGTAAAGAATTTGTCTGCCATGCAGGAGACCCCAGTTCTATTCCTGGGTTGGGAAGATCCCCTGGAGAAGGGATAGGCTACCCACTCCAGTATTCTTGGGCTTCCCTGGTGGCTCAGCTGGTAAAGAATCTGCCTGCAGTGTGGGAGACCTGGGTTCAACCCCTGGTTGGGAAGATCCCCTGGAGAAGCGAAAGGCTACCCACTGCAGTATTCTGGCCTGGAAAATTCCATGGGCTAGTCCATGGGGTCGCAAAGAGTCGGACACGACTGAACAACTTTCACTTCACTTCACATGATAACTGTCGTTAGTCGGACACGACTGAACAACTTTCACTTCACTTCACATGATAACTGTCGTCAATGATAGTATGTCGTTGTGTAGTTGCTGCGTTGTGTCCGATTCTTTCACGACCCCATGGACCATAGCCCACCAGGCTCCTCTCTCCACGGGATTTCCCAGGCAAGGATACTGGAGTGGGTTGCTGTTTCCTTCTCCAGGGAATCTTCCTGACGCAGGAATTGAACCTGTGTCTCCCGCACTGGCAGGCAGACTCTTTATTGCTGAGCCACTAGGGAAGCCCAATAATACTATATTGTATATTTAAAAGTTGCTAAGAGAGTAGAAGGGCTTCCCTGGTGGCTAAGTGGTAAAGAATCCGCCTGTCAGTGCAGGAGACACGGGTTTAATCCCTGGGTTAGGAAGATCCCCTGGAGAGGGAAATGGTAACCCTCTTCAGTATTTTTTTTTTTTCCTTCAGTATTCTTGCCTGGGAAATCCCATGGACAGAGGAGTCTGGTGGGCTACAGTCCATGGGATCATAGAAGAATTGGACACAACATAGCAACTACCCAACAACAGAGTAAATCTTAAAAAGTTTTCATCACAAGAAAAAAAAGAATCATAACTATGTGTGGTGATGGATGTTAACTAGACTTACTAGCTGAATGGTGACCATCTTGTAATATATACATACATGGAATCATTATGTTGTACATCTGAAACTAATATTATCTATCAAGTATATCTCAGTAAAATATGTATTTATAACATTTAAAAATTTAGCACAAATAAAAACTAGTTTAATATATTGCATTCATGATGCATTCTGTTTTCTGAGGAGAAGTTCACAGAACCATATATTGTAGTTCATCCAAGAAAGTATTTTTATATCTTGGAATACATTCCTCTTCTTTGCGAGTCAGAGAAAATGGAAAGGAGACCAGAGGACTCGCATCAGGACTGAATTTTCTAAGCAGTCATAAAACTTGGCAGAGGAATGGAGCCTTGGACTGCAAACCTCAGTGGGCCTAGTGAGCAGGCCAGACTTTGACTACTCTTCCCCTAGTTGGCTACTCTTGCGTTCTCCTTGGGCAGCGCTTTCCTCCGATGTGGTAATTTCCCTTGCAGCCAGCACCGTCTGGCCTTGGCTTCAGGGCCCTTCCTGCGTCCTTTGCCAGCTCCGCCCTGAGTCAGTTTTCCCCAGGGTAGTAAGTCCCGGGGAACCGCCCCGCCACCAGCCATTGCATCACCCCAGTTCAGGCTCCTCCAGAGCGGGCCACTTTGTCTGTGTGGGTCCTTACTGTCTTCCTTCTGGAGCCGGGAGTTCCAGGGGGCCCTGGCCAGCCTCTTCTTCCCTGTCAAAGGAACAGACAGAGGTTTGACGATAACGATGCGGCTCGGACACGTGCGCTCCTCAATGCTGGCTTGTTGCGCTCCCGGGAGGCTGGAGGGGGGCCCACAGGTTAGACTTGTCCTCCCTGAGGGATGAGGTCCTAACCTACCGGCCACAGACCACACCTCTCTGTGTGCATGAAGTAGCTTCCTCTGCTCATCACCACCGTCTAACTTGTGTTTGGGCTGTTAGTTAAGAGTATTTCAACCGAACTGTCCCCGCTGTGTGGCCATAGAATCATCCGTGTGATGGGATGGCTACAACTCGTGTGAATTTCTCTCTTCGAACTTCCTGTTCTGTCTGGCTAGCCTGTGTAACAGCCTAATTAGCACCCTAATCTGAAAAAAATCTCCCAATACACATCCTCCCAAGGTAGGAGAAGGGGACATAGAGTCTATAACAAGACATATACTGGCCACTTAATAAAAAACGACAGGTAACATTCTCTGGAAGTTTATGATGTGGAAGGCTCTCTCACTGAATTCCCACATCCCTTTCCAAAGCAGGTTACTTGTCCAATTTTGAACATGAGAAAGCAGAGGCTTGTAGAAAGTAGCTGAAAAAAGAACAGAGTCTGAAATGGAGGCTAGGCCTTTTCCCAAAGGGCTTTCTCACAGGTTGAATCACCAAAGAACTTCCCCACCGTGAATCCAGTGACACACATTTTCCAGACAATTGTTTTCCTAAAGTTCTGAAAAACAAGCTTACATGATCAGATTTAGATGTATGCTATCCCATAAGACTCATCTCAAGAGACTTGCCTTGAGAGTGTGGCCTGTAGATGTCTACCAGATCTTATTCTCTCTCTGCTTCTTTTTTTATAAAATCAGGTACCAAGTATAATATGATATCTTTTTAGGACATGTGTCCTCTGGATCCTGGGAAGGCCAGGAGTTCTTTTGCTAGTGCTTTCTATCAGCTAGCCCTACATTTTAAATCAGAGGTTAGATCTTTGCATCAGATTCAGAAAAGAGAATGTGTCTTAAGTTCCAGCATAGCAAATAAGAAGGAATAAATGAATCTTTCTGCTTCTAAAAATAGATTTTCTGTATCAGGTATATTCACTCTGATTCCAAATTCTTTATACGTATTTCATATTCTATCACTAAAACCCCGAGCCCACCATTGGCACCTATTTACAAAGTTACTTCCCAAAGCCCATAGTTACCTGTCTTCCAAGTTCTCCTTTCAAGCCCTTGGGTCCCTCTATGCTATTGTCAAATCCAGGAACTCCCTGAAAAATAGAAAATAATAGGCTTTGAACATTTCTCCTTAAAAATGTAATATGGTTGTAACATACCTGGTCACCCCCCAAAAAAGTGACAAGAGAAAGTTAACCCATTTGAAAGCAGAAGTAAGCTAAATTATAAATGGCTTATAAGTATCTTCCTTTCCTCCCAAGCTCCGCATTACCAGGAGAGCATGGAGACCTAAGGCAAGTGTGTGGGGCCCAAGTGAGAGCTCATGATGGAACACATAGCCGAGGAAGCAGGGCGACTCCTATCCTGGGTCTGGAGGTGTTTCCTTCTTGCTACTACCCTCTTTCTCGTAGCTTCTGGTCTTCTTTCTTGGGGCCTCAGCAAGTTTATATTTGAAGGTTGGTAGATTTTACCCCCCAGCCCCTGCCCTTGGGGAAGGCAAAGTTGTTTTTTTTTTTTTTTTGCTCATTTATTTGTTTTTATTGAAGCCTAGTTGATTTCCAACAGTGTGTTAGTTTCAGGTGTACAGCAGAGTGATTCAGTTATATATACATATATATATATATGTATATTCTTTTTCAGATTTTTTTCCCTTATAGATTATTACAAGATATTGAGTAGAGTTCTCTGTGCTATACAGCAGGTCCTTGTTGTTTATCTATTTTTTATATAGTAGTGTGTATATCCAGAGAAGGTAATGGCACCCCACTCCAGTGCTCTTGCCTGGAGAATCCCATGGACGGAGGAGCCTCGTAGGCTACAGTCCATGGGGTTGCTAAGAGTCGGACATGACTGAGCGACTTCATTTTCACTTTTCACTTTCATGCATTGGAGAAGGAAATGGCAACCCACTCCAGTGTTCTTGCCTGGAGAATCCCAGGGACAGAGGAGCCTAGTGGGCTTCCATCTATGGGGTCGCACAGAGTCAGACACGACTGATGCGACTTAGCAGCAGCAGCAATGTGTATGAAGAATTGATACTTTCAAACTGTACTGCTGGAGAAGACTTTGGAGAGACCATTGGACAGCAAGGAGATCAAACCAGTCAATCCTAAAGGAAATCAATTCTGAATATTCATTGGAAGGACTGATGCTGAAGCTCCAATACTTTGGCCACCTGATGCAAAGGGCTGACTCATTGGAAAAGACCCTGATGCTGGGAAAGATTGAAGGCAGGAGGAAAAGAGGGCAACAGAGGATGAGATGGTTGGATGGCATCACCGACTTAGTGGACATGAGTTTAAGCAAACTCGGGGAGATAGTGAAGGACAGGGAAGCCTGGCGTGTTGCTGTCCATGGGGTCACAAAGAGTCGGACATGACTTAGCAAGTGAACAGTACATAGTGTGTGTATGTTAATCCCAAACTCCTAATTTATCCCTACTCTGCCTTCGCTGTTGGTAACTATACATTTGTTTTCGATGGTTGTTGGTCAGTTGTACATAAGTTCATTTGTATGATTTTTTTTTAGATGACCCATATAAGTGATATCATATGATATTTATCTTTCTCTCTCTGGCTTACCTCACTTAATATGATAAACTCTAGGTCCATCCATATTGTTGCAAATGGCGTTGTTTTTTTTTTTTTTTTTTTTTTTTATGGCTGAGTAATATCAAAGGCAAAGATTTGTGATGGGCTCTGCCCCAAGAATGTGAGGACTCTGAACAGTGTTGAGGGCTTTATTTGCCACACACACTCTCTTTCTCCTCCTGGGTCCCTGGATACCTTCTAACACCATTGGTTTATTCCTACTTTTCCAGTTTTCAGAAAGTCTTGGAATCTTGAGTTTTTCTCAATATTTATACAGATGTTCTAGCAGGAGCACTGAAAACAGGCCCACATTATGGGATGTTATCCTAGGCAGGCCAAACTGAAAGCTTTCTCTCTTGGGTGGTTCAGACCACAAACAGCAGCCATGATGCCCGGACGATCAATTGAACCAGCCAATTCATCAGCAAATGAAGAGGGGAGGGCAATTAGCCACTCCTGCTGAGAGCCAGCTGCCTGGCTGCTTGGCTGATAGCAGACTAGATGACCTTCATCAACCAGTAAGTAATTTGAGATCACCAACAGGACCATAGCATCATTCCAGATACTTTGGAACCTATTTAAACATGCAGTTTCTATACTCACAGGGCTTAAGGCTGACAGAGTGGAAAAAAAAACAAAAACAAAACATGGGCTTAGAATTTATTTTACAACTGATAGCACTAAAACTTACATGAATAATTATTTCTCTTCCCCACATACCAAAGCCAAAGATTATTTCCTTACATCTTCTGTTTTATTCTTGTTTAATATTTATCTGATGAATTACAAGATTAAAGAGTTATATCTTCATTAGAACAGCAAGGAAGAAAAAGGAAGGTAAAGTCCCAAATTTTCTTCCACTGGGTATATACACTGCTTACTATAGTCCAACTCTGCACTATTTGATTGAAGAGATAGATGACATAAAAAATCATATGCCAGCACATTCTACAGAACAGAACGTCCTACTTTCCATGCAGACCAGCTGTGTGGTCAGGCTGAATATGATCTGACCCACTCTTTAAGTTTTTATGAAATTAGACAAAAAAGTATCATTTAATACAAATTTATGATTGAACTCCAGGAGTTGGTGATGAACAGAGAGGCCTGGTGTGCTACAATCCATGGGGTTGCAAAGAGTTGGACACGACTGACCGACTGAACTGAACTGAACTGATGCTTAAACATGGGCTTCTAATAATGATACGTTTTAGAATGATGAACCTTACTAAAATGTCACTCAGACAAATGTTCTACCTCAGCCTTCCCTCAAAGTACAAGAAATTTTATACTACAAGTATATTTAGATCAGTCTACCAAGACAATAGAAATAAAACAAAAAATAAACAAATGGGACCTAATCAAACATATAAGCTTTTGCACAGCAAAGGAAACCACTGACAAAATGGAAAGAAAACATACAGACTGGGAGAAGACATTTGCCAGGGATGAGACCAATGAGGGCTTAATTTCCAAAACCTATAAACAGCTCGTACAACTCAATAATAAAGAAACAAACAACCCAATCAAAAAATGGGCAGAAGACCTAAACAGACATTTCTCCAAAGAATAAATACAGGTGGCCGACAGGTGTGCGAAAAGACGCTCAACATTGCTAACAGAAAAATGTAAATCAAAACTATGCTGAGGTACTACTACCTTCCACAGGTCAAAACGGCCATCGTTAAAAAGTCCACAAGTGACAAATACTGATGAGGCTGTGGAGAAAATGGAACTCTCCAACACTGTTGGTAGGAGTGCAAATTGGTGCAGCCATTATGGAGAACTGTGTGGAGGCTCCTCAGAAAACTAAACAGTTGCTATATGATTTAGCAACCCCACTCCTGGGTGTATATCAGGAGAGAACTATAAAAACAGTTACATGCCGCCAGTGTTCACTGTAAAAGTATTTATAATAGCTAAGACATAGAAGCAACCTAAATGTCTATCAAGAGATGAACGGATAGAGAAGATATAATATATATACACAACGGAATACTACTCAGCCACAAAAAGAAAGAAAGAAATGCCACTTGGTGCAACATGATGGACCTAGTGATTAGCATACTAAGTGAAATAAGTCAGACAGAGAAAGATAAATATCATATGGTATCACTTATATGTGGAATCCACAATATGACGCAAACGAACTTACCTTGAAACAGAAACAGATGCACAGATGTAGAGAAAAAGCTTGTGCTTGCCCAGGGTAGGAGTCCGGGAGGGAAGGATTAGAAGTTTGAGACTGCCTAATGCAAACTATTATGTACAGAATTTGTAAGCAACAAGTACAGGGAACTATATTCAATAAGCGAAGTGAAGTCGCTCAGTTGTGTCTGATTCTTTGCAACCCCATGGTCTGTAGTCTACCAGGCTCCTCCACCCATGGGATTTTCCAGGCAAGAGTTACTGAAGTGGGATGCCATTTCCTTCTCCAGAGGATCTTCCTGACCCAGAGATCGAACCTGGGTCTTCTGCATTGTAGGCAGACACTTTACCATCTGAGCCACCAAGGAAATCCTGGACTATATTCAATGGCTTATCATAGGACTATATTCAATGTCCTGTGATAAACCATAATGGAAAAGAATATATATATATATATATCATAATCATTTTTCTATATAGCAGAAATTAGCACAGCATTGTAAATCAACTGTATTTCAATAAAATAAATTAAAAAATTATGTCACAATGGTAAATTTCAAGCAAATGAGCTTTTATGTGATCAAAAACTCTCTCTGAATAAAGCACATGTTTTCAGGAATTTGTGCCATTTGCATGCAGATTATACTTGTGTCCTATTTATTCTATCAATCTTGCTCTCCCCATATTTCCCCATATAGTAAACCCACCAAAGAATACACAGAAGAAGTAGAGAGAGCTTTCATCGATTTGAGATGTACATTCCCAAGTGGCTGGGAAGAGTTATTATTTACTGAAAAACCTTCGGAAGTCAGTATAGTGACAATACACCACAGGGACGCTCCCATGGGTTGAATTTTCTGTTTTTTTTTTTTTTAATTTTTTTAATTTTTATTTTTACTTTTACTTTACAATACTGTATTGGTTTTGTCATACAGTGACATGAATCCGCCATGGGTGTACATGAGTTCCCAATCCTGAACCCCCCTCCCACCTCCCACCCCATATCATCTCTCTGGGTCATCCCCGTGCACCAGCCCCAAGCATCCTGTATCCTGTATCGAACATAGACTGGCGATTCATTTCTTACATAATAGTATACATGTTTCAGTGCCATTCTCCCAAATCATCCCACCCTCTCCCTCTCCCTCAGAGTCCAAAAGTCTGTTCTATACATCTGTGTCTCTTTTGCTGTCTCGCATACAGGGTTATCATTACCATCTTTCTAAATTCCATATATATGTGTTAGTATACTGTATTGGTGTTTTTTCACCCATCTCAAAGTCATAGAACATTTCTCTTTAAATAAAAGTATTTTTACATTATTCAGATTCTGTTAAAGGTGTTACACAATCATGCAGACAATTAGCGGGGGTTCTGATTAAATTGAATTACAATTTTATAGCAACACCCCAAGTAAATTTTTGGCCATCGTATACCAATGACTGAAATGTCTTTGCATTTGAACTATTATTTCTTCATTACCCTTATTTGTGGATAGATTTTGATTTCTAATTAGACACTTTGAAGTTGTTAGAAACTCTTGCGTTATCAGAGCATTATCATATCTCAATGTCATCTTCACGTGCAAATTCCTCTGCTTTTTAAATAGTTATCTCCAATGCATACATAACATTGATATTTGTCAGTATGTATTGTACACAATTCTTTCTCTGAACAACCACTGTGTACTGGAGGAGGAGTTATTAAAGACAAAGTCCTGTGACATTCCCAGGCACCCCACACCCTTCTCAGCACTTAGTATTGTTAGTTTTATACATTTTAGGGTTTCTGATGGTTGTGGTACACTGCTTTGGTACATTGATAGTGGGAGTATAAATCAGTGCAAACTTTTTGGAAAACTGTTTGGCTGTAAAGATTTAAGTGAATATCATCCAGTCTACTCCCAAAGTATAGGCCCAGTAGAAATGTGTATGAAAGATACATACAAGAATGTATATATCAGTAATATTTATAAATGCAAAATCTGGAACAACTGAAATATCTATCAATAACAGAATGGAGAAACAGATCAAGGAATATTAACACAATAAAACATTCATTCATTCAAAAAACTAAGATCATGGCATTCGGTCTCATCACTTCATGGCAAATAGATGGGGAAACAACAGAAACAGTGACAGACTTTATTTTCTTGGGCTCCAATATCACTGCAGATGGTGACTGCAACCATGAAATTAAAAGACATTTGCTCCTTGGAATAAAAGCTATGACCCACATAGACAGCATATTAAAAAGTAGAGACATTACTTTGCCAACAAAGGTCCATCTAGTTAAAGCTATGGTATTTCCAGTAGTCATGTATGGACGTGAGAGTTGGACTATAAAGAAACCTGAGTGCCAAAGAATTGATGCTTCTGAACTGTGGTGTTGAAGAAGACTCTTGAGAGCCCCTTGGACTGCAAGATCAAACCAGTCCATCCTAAAGGAAACCAATCCTGAATATTCATTGGAAGGACTGATGCTGAAGCTGAAACTCCAATACTTTGGCCTCCTGATGCAAAGAACAAACTCATTAGAAAAGACCCCGTTGCTGGGAAAGACTGAAGGCAGGAGGAGAAGGGGACTACAGAGGATGAGGCGGTTGGATGGCATCACCGACACGATGGACGTGAATTTGAGCAAGCTCCAGGAGTTGGTGATGGACAGAGAAGTGTGGTGTACTGCAGTCCCTGGGGCAAAGAGTTGGACACGACTGAGTGACTGAACTGAACCTAACTCAGCCTAGTAGGACTGAATGAACTGCTGATATTCACCACACCGATTCATCTCACAAGTATATACTTGAGCAAAAGAAGCTGGGAATGAAAAGTGCATCCTGTATAATGCCAGTGAAAAGTTCAGTAATGGGTAAAACTGATTCATGGTCCTGAGACAGTGTGACTGCCTTAGGGAGGGCCGGTTGTGACTGAAGTACACCTGAGGGGGTTTGGGCATTATTCTCCTCTTGTCTGATGTTCTGTTTCTTTACCTGAGTGGTCAGTGCACAGGGCATTTATAGTCATCAAGCTGTGCACTCATAATATGTGTACTTTCTGATGCATGTTACAGCTTAACAGTAAAGTCAAGAGATCTAATGAATAGCATGGTGATTATAGGCTGTGATACTGTACTATACACTCCAAAGTTGCTAAAAGACCAGGTTTTAAATATTCTTACCACACAAAAAAAATGATAATTATGGACTTAGCTTAAGTTAAAGGACTTAGCTAACACTAAGGTGGTCATCCTAATATGTAAACATATCAAACTAACCTGTTGTACATCTTAAACTTATACAACGTTATACAGATATCACATTGTATACACAATTTTATCTCAACTTCTAAAGTTTTAATGAATGTTTAAAAAAACCTACAAAATCCTAATTCATTATGGTTTTCAAGATTGACATGTGGGTGATCAAAGTCCTAGAGTACTGATGTCCAGTGGACTTGGGATATCCCCTAGGCTGGCACGCGTCCTGTTTGTTTTGGTGTAGGTTACTTCCTGATGTTCAAGCTGGTTTTAGAAAAGGCAGAGGAACCAGAGATCAAATTGCCAACATCTGCTGGATCATGGAAAAAGAAAGAGAGTTCCAGAAAAACATCTATATCTGCTTTATTGACTATGCCAAAGCCTTTGATTGTATGGATCACAATAAACTGTGGAAAATTCTGAAAGAGATGGGAATACCAGACCACCTAACCTGCTTCTTGAGAAATCTGTATGCAGGCCAGGAAGCAACAGTTAGAACTGGACATGGAACAATAGACTGGTTCCAAATAGGAAAAGGAGTACGTCAAGGCTGTATATTGTCACTCTGCTTATTTAACTTATATGCAGAGTACATCATGAGAAACGCTGGACTGGAAGAAACACAAGCTGGAATCAAGATTTCCGGGAGAAATATCAATAACCTCAGATATGCAGATGACACCACCCTTATGGCAGAAAGTGAAGAGGAACTAAAAAGCCTCTTAATGAAAGTAAAAGAGGAGAGTGAAAAAGTTGGCTTAAAGCTCAACATTCAGAGAACCAAGATCATGGCATCCAGTCCCATCACTCCACGGTAAATAGATGGAGAAACAGTGGAAACAGTGTCAGACTTTATTTTTTGGGGCTCCAAAATCACTGCAGATGGTGATTGCAGCCATGAAATTAAAAGACGCTTACTCCTTGGAAGAAAAGTTATGACCAACCTAGATAGTATATTCAAAAGCAGAGACATTACTTTGCTGACTAAGGTCCATCTAGTCAAGGCTATGGTTTTCCCTGTAGTCATGTATGGATGTGAGAGTTGGACTGTGAAGAAGGCTGACTGCTGAAGAATTGATGCTTTTGAACTGTGGTGTTGGAGAAGACTCCTGAGAGTCCCTTGGACTGCAAGGAGATCCAACCAGTCCATTCTGAAGGAGATCAGCCCTGGGATTTCTTTGGAAGGAATGATGCTGAAGCTGAAACTCCAGAACTTTGGCCACCTCATGCGAAGAGTTGACTCATTGGAAAAGACTTTGATGCTGGGAGGGATTGGGGGCAGGAGGCGAAGGGGACGACAGAGGATGAGATGGCTGGATGGCATCACGGACTCGATGGATGCAAGTCTGAGTGAACTGCGGGAGTTGGTGATGGACAAGGAGGCCTCGCATGCTGTGATTCATGGTGTCACAAAGAGTCAGACATGACTGAGCGACTGAACTAAATTGAACTGAACTGATGCCTGCTCAACTGGGTTGCATCCCCATTAAAGCAGGTATTTGTGGGTTATACATTTTGCCTAAATGTACTTTTAGCTAACTTGGACTCAAGGAAATGAAGCTAATATTCTCAGTGGAGAAAGACTCTTGGAGAAGAGGAAAAAGAGACGGCTCCAATTCTTTCACCCTGTCATGTTTTGAGGTGCCCTGAGGAAGATAATGGAATGAAGTGGAATTCCTTCATAGCTCTGAAGCACAAGCAAGTTCTGAAAATGTTTTCTCAAAAATTACATACGCAAACAGTGGCAAGACCATCTCACTATCCATACTCATCTCGCATATGAAGAGTATCAGGCACAAGGGACTTGCTTTTAAAACTCTAAACAGTTGTGCCCATGACGATTTCAACTCAGAACTGCCACAGTAATGTTTTAAAGTAGCGCTCCCTCTCCCCACCAGAAACGCTGATGGGACATGAGCCGTGACGTGATGTTAGTTTGCAGCCCCTCAGTCAAGCACACTTACTGGGTCTCCACGCAAGCCCTCTGCTCCATGGTCCCCAGAAATTCCTCTCTCTCCCGGTATTCCCTAAAGTCAACACAAAGGAGAAGAAGGACAAGAATTTTAAGTGACATTAATAAACAAGGAGCTTATCTTCTCCCCGATTTAATTATTAAATGTTTTCTTACTAAAGTTATTTTGTAAAGAAGAGGAACAACCAATAGTTTCAGGCACCATGTGAATAATTTAACAGTGGCCACAATTATTTGCCACAGTGGTAAATTCTGTGTTCCAGACAGATTCATTGTCTTGTCCATTATTTTGTAACTACTGTATGTACCAGGTATTGGTTTTATCCTTCTTTTGATGAGGCAACTGAGATTCAGAGAGATTATCCATATTTGACTCCCTACCCCTGAGTTTGGTCATGGCTCATTCTGGTCAACAGAATAAGATCTACTTGTAAGATCTACAGTATTGCCGTGAGAGTTCCAAGCCTAGGCCCCAAGGGGCCTCGAGAGAGCTTGTGTGTTTCTACTTGCTCCCTTGCGCTTCAGCCACGGCCATAAAAGGCCAGGCAGCTCTCTGCTCACAGAAGGATAATAAGAGACAAGTGAAACAAAGCCCCCAGCCAACCTACAGACACATGAGCCAAGGTCAGCCACGCGCTGCCTGGATCAGCTGAACTTCCCAGACGCATCAGAAATTAATATTTCTTGTTGTGTGCAGTTGAGTTCTTCTGGTTATCCTAAAACACCTTCATGATCCTAGCTGACAGCTATACCTGGTGTAATTGTCTTACTGTTAGTCACACCTTGAATTCCCAGTACAGTTTCTACGTTGTCCCTTTATTGAATGCCCACCTGGGCTCCTTCATTGCCTTTCTCTCCTTTTGCTCCAGGAAGACCACTGTCACCCTAAAACACAGAGAACAATAAAATCAAATTCTCATTTTCTTAACTAGCTCAGAGGGTTTTCATGATACAAAGAGAAGGTTCTACCTGTTCTCCATTTAAGCCATCAATTCCACTCTCCCCAACTTCTCCCTGAAAAGACAGATGTGATCAGAATACAGAGCACTGCATTTACGTGGAAAGAAGCCAGACACCAAATAAAAAGTCAGATTTTGTGTTCTATATACATGCTCTTTGCTAGGCTGGCCCTGGGTCGTATTAAAGATTACTGAGTCGTAGAAATTGTCAACCAAAAACAAACATTGTTTGCAACAAAAGGCATTAGTAAACAAAGTGAAATGATGAGCAATAAAAAGGAAGGTCAACAAAGCTTCATTTGTACAATCTACTGGTCAATCGCCTCGAAAATAATTCTAGGTAACAGATGGGCAGATAAATGATGCTTGGCACCATACCTCCTGTCCATTTAGTCCCCTGTTTCCCTGGAAATAGAAAGGACATCAGGGGTTAGTGTAGGAAAAGGAACTAACGTTGGGAAGCCTTCACAGTGCTTTGTGCAATCCTTACCTTAGGGCCTTTGGCACCATAGCACCCTTTAATACCTTGTTCCCCGACAGGTCCACTGGTTCCTCTTTCTCCCTAAGGAAGAGCACAGACTCAGATGAGCCTTTCCCATCGTCACCTGGAATCCGTCTTGGAAATCTGACAACCTTCGTGTTGGATTAAAAAAGCGCAACTGCTCATGGGTTTATAACCCAGAATTCATGCTTATAAAAACTGACAGTGGAAGTAAACCAGAGCTACTCTGATGACAACCCTCTGTGTTGGATCCCACCTGGATACTCTCCAGGGTGGGGTAGGATCTCAGTAAAACGGACATACAGCAACCGGCAGCTGAAATGCGTTCTCAAGATTTCAGAAGACATTCTGGGAATAGACTGTGAAGAATTGATGAGATATCGGAGCATGATGCTCTAGGTATGACCTAAGCAAGGGGCAGATTTCTTGACCAAATTCCTTCCCTTTCTCTCTTTCTATCTTTAACCTAAAACCACTCCTGTGATCTTTGTCTTGGTAGTCCCACCAGCTGGTGCAGTCTTGTGAGCTGAAACAAAGATGTCATCCTCAGCCACTCTCTCCCCAGGTGGTCACCAAGGTACATCCATTCAACCTCCTTAACATATCTATTCACGCTGCCCTGAATTTTGCCCTGCACCTGCTGCTGCAAGACTTCTACCTGAATCCCTACTTTGCCATCCTCCATGTTGTCGCCTGAGCATGCTTTTTAAACCCATGCCCTAGTCATTTTTAATCCTGTGCTTGAACATCATGGAAACAGTGGAAACAGTGACAGACTTTATTTCTGGGGGCTCCAAAATCACTGCAGATGGTGACTGCAGCCATGAAATTAAAAGACGCTTGCTCCTTGGAAGAAAAGCTATGACCAACCTAGACAGCATATTAAAAAGTAGAGATGTTACTTTGCCAACAAAGGTCCATCTAGTCAAGGCTATGGTTTTTCTAGAAGTCATGTGTGGATGTGAGAGTTGGACTATAAAGAAAGCTGAGAGCTAAAAAATTGATGCTTTTGAACTGTGATGTTGGAGAAGACTCTTGAGACTCCCTTGGTCTGCAAGGAGATCCAACCAGTTCATCCTAAAGGAAATCAGTCCTGAATATTCATTGGAAGGACTGATGCTGAAGCTGAAATTCCCTGCTTTGGCCACCTGATGCGAAGAACTGACTCATTTGAAAAGACCCTGATGCTGGTAAAGATTGAAGGCAGGAGGAGAAGGGGACAACAGAGGATGAGATGGTTGGATGGCATCACTGACTCAATGGACATGGGTTTGGGTAGACTCTGGGAGTTGGTGATGGATAGGGAAGCCTGTCATGCTGCAGTCCATGGGGTTGCAAAGAGTTGGACGTGACTGAGCGACTGAACTAAGTAACTAAACATCATTAAGTGATGCCCATCAACTGGAAGACACCTCCAAGTCTTTCTCAGAGTACTTGAGACTCCCAGAACTCCGGGTCTCACAACTTAATCTCCTCTCACTGTGTCCTGGATTCTGGCCATGTTGAGCATATGTCATTCTGCAAACACACAATTTTCTGACTCTCTGACTCAGTTACACACCCTTGATCACACTGTTCTCCCTGTAGTAGAATATTCTTTCCCCCTTAGCCTGGAGAAAGTTCTATCTGTTCTCAGATGCCACCCAAGCACTACCCCCTGTCTGCAGCCTTCCTCTCAGGCTGTCACCTGAGGCGGTTCGGTATTTGCACTTCCCCACCCTATCACATTGCACCTCATATACCTCGAGCAGAGTTCTCGTGTATAGACCTACTGCTTCTCATTTGTCTTTCCACTAGTCTGGAATTTACCTGAGATAGGAACCATCTTTTTTTTTCTTTATTTTTATTTCTGTGGTCTAGCACTGTGCCTGGCACATGGAAAGATACCTTAAGATGTATCTGTTAAATGAATGATGAGTGTATTTATGATGAGATCTTTGATAAATAATGTGATAAACTGTAAGATGCTTAATATACACTTACTAAATGGATCGATGGAAGGAAGGAGGGAAAGAAGGAAGGAAAGATAAATGGATGAATAGATGCAAGAAAGGGCCAGGTCCTAGATAAACAGTGTGGTGAGTGGGTTTACTCGTGCAGAATGGAAGGGCGAAATGGCAGTGATCTGACTCTCCTAGTGAAAAAGAGAAGTTTTTCATTGAATTGATTATACAGGGTTGGTGGATAGTCCAAGAGGGGACAGTAGGTTAATAAAACACTGGTGACCTGGAAAAACCTCAGACTTTGCGAGTGAATCCTTAGAACTTGACTTATCTTGCTTCCTTCTGAATTGATACAAATGCTTTCATAGTGCAGAAATGTTCTTAGGAATAAATGGAGCTGGAAAAACCTTGACTTACAGCAGTGCCCTCCTCTCCCAGGTAGCCTTCACTGCCTTTAAAACCTGGAAGTCCCTGGGAATAAGGAAAGGAAGAATATATTAGCACTCCATAGACCAAAACTCAGAGGTAATCAAGCAAGAATTCCTCAACTTCACAGTTTTACTTTATGTAGAATAGTATAAGTTTGCAAAATACAGCCCTCCCCAACCTAAGCTGCATTTACATGCATAAAAATAAATGGAATTTTGAGACAAGTATCCAGATAACTCAAGGGTGGGTGTGTGAGAAACATATTTTCCATAGCTCTCTCTGGGGTTTAGAGCTGGGGTTTATAGAGATGGAGTTTTTTTTCCTAGACAAACATTCAATGAATACAGCTATATTTGCCCCTGACAGAATCCCTTTTCATTAAAAATTCTTTTTGAGGATTTATGCTACATGTGAAATAGACCACACATATTTCTTTCCATTTTTCCTGATACCTGTTTAAAAAAATTCTACCATTCTCTGTACATGAAATCAAAGCATTCAGGAAATAATTAGCGTAAAAACTTTCTTCAGAGAGACAGCCATGGTGATTTGGAAGTTACAGTGCTATCTATAAATTATCCAAAATCAAACACATGTGTAAATAAGTAGTACTGAAAGTAGTATTGAAATTGTTAAACACATCTATAGTATGTTTATGCATATTTGAACATTTCTTCAAAGCCCAAATCATATTTTCACATAAGGTACATTAACTTCTTTGGGTTAGGAAATATATGAATCTGTTGTTAGTTAACTGTTTTTAAACTTGGTCTGTTTTTACTTATATATTTCTGGCAGTATTTTGGTCTGGGTAGAGCTGAATGAAACATCTTGGCATCTCTTGCTGCGACAGGGTGAGCTGATCTAGCTTTTCAGCAGACTACACAACTTATTCCCTATCTGATTTAAATGACTCTGCAGCCATTAAAAACGGAATTAAAATGACTCCTTATTTAGGAGGCTTTCATTATTCCACATAAGAGATCCCAGTTGGTTTTTCTGCATCTTGTCATCACTGCCAGGACACTGGATAATCAACAATGTAGGCAGTTTCTCTCTCTCTCTTTTTTTTTTTTTTGCTGTTCCGACTGGCATGTAGGTCGAAACTACACTCCCTCAGTGGAAGCATGGACTCATAACCACTTGACTGCCAGGGACATCCCATCAGCAGTTTTTCTCTTTTGTATAAAAAGGTTTTTTTTTTTTTTTTTTTTAAGACTCCAATTTAGAAAACCAAGAAGAAGCCTATCTAATTTGACATATAAGCAGTGTGATAAATGGTTACCTCAAAGGCTCTACCTAGGAGCCCTTATTTCTACCTAAACTTGTTTCTGAAAAACATATATATTCAAATAAAATGAGCCCTTATTGCAACTAAAATCACCGTTTTCCCTGCTGGTCCAGGGTCTCCCCTTGTGCCATCTCCTCCAATGCACTTGCAGAATAAACAGCAGCACGTCCTTTCCGCAACATTGACCTTGAGGAGGGTAGGAACACATTACACTTGGTGGTATGACTGCCCAGTCACACTCACACACAAGCTCGAGGTGCTCTACAGAGGCTGAGGGAGACAGTCTCCACCTTTCATCCTTCCTTCTGTGATCTGCATTCCCCACCATATGAGGAGTTCAGAATAAACTCAAAGATGTTTTTGTGTTCTCAAAAAAGCATCAGTTTTGCCACAGCCAACTCACTGCACACTAATTTATTAATGGGATCTCCTGTGCCCACATTGACCATTGACCATATTGTTAATTACCCTGTATAATTCTGCCCCTAATAGTTTGTTCAATAAAAGGAATACATGCTGTTTTTTTTTTTCCTGTTCCTGTTTTATGAAATATTTGTATGCTGGAGAATTTAGACTCTGTCCATTGTCACATTGCTTGGCATGGAGTTCAATGGTCAACGCTTCTAGAACAGTTTGTGTGGGACAGGATTTCAAAGACACCAATTATGTGTTCAACATCCAGAAGCACTTTCTGTAGAGGGTGAGCATATGAAGAGATTTTATACTCTGGTTACGTTTTTTACTCTGGCCAAGAAGCATGTTATATATTTTTAAAATCTGAGTGAATTTCATCCCGGACCTAGTTAGTCATCCCCTGAAAAACTGACCTAGTCCATCACATTTGGAGGCATCTCTGGTGGCTCAGTTGGTAAAGACTCCGCCTGCTATGCAGGCGACCCAGGTTCACTTCCTGGGTCAGGAAGATCCCCTGGAGAAGGGAATGACAACCCACTCCAGTATTCTTGCCTGGAGAACAATTAACCCATAATATTTATTTTAAGGAAACTTCTATCTGCGATAAATACTGTAGTTTGCCTCAGGGGTGTAGAATCAATCTTTGTGTTGAGAAGTTTCCCATCAAAATTCTAGTGTGATGAAAAATGAAAATATTATATTATAACCATTTCACAATTTCTCCTCTAAATTGTTTCTTTTTATGTACTGTTTCTTTTCTGATACTAGAAAATTCTGTCCCCCCCCCAACCCCGTAAACCTCAGAAAACCCAATAAAACTTGAAATGTGGGAAACCAAACAACAACGATGACAAAATGGATTCTGTGATTTCATATTAGATGAAATCAACTTTCTTTGGATCACTAATATCCTACAGCATATTTTACTATTAACGTTAAAATGGGCTATTTCTAAAACTAAACATTTCTTATACAGTATTGCATTTATGTGACATCTAAAAACTGATAACCTTGTCTGAAGAATAACTTCCTCCCTCTATGAATTACCAGTTTTAAATTACAAATTTCAGAGACAGAAAAAAATTTTGTAAAATAGACACCATTTTCCCATGTAGAAAGGAATTACAGCAAAACTTCCACATTAAGTTACAGGAAAACATCTATATTCTCTAAGCAATTATTTTTACATAATTACTACACTGAACACACTGTTCAAATATCTATATGCAAGATCTATTGTCAGAAGGTAGCAGGAGAATGGATAAAGAAGCTGTGGTACGTATATACAATGGAATATTACTCAGTCATAAAAAGGAATGCATTTGAGTCAGTTCTAGTGAGGTGGATAAACCCAGAGCCTATTATACAGAGTGAACTAAGTCAGAAAGAGAAAAACTAATACCATTTATTAACACATACATACAGAATCTAGAAAGATGATACCGATGAACCTATTTGCAGAGCAGCAATAAAGACACAGACATCCAGAACAGACTCATGACATGGGCAGAAGGCAAGAAAGGAGACAGTGGGATATACGGAGAGAGTTAACATGGAGTCATATGCATTATCATATGTAAGCTAGATAGCCAATGCACATTTGCTCTATGACTCAGGGAACTCAAATCAGGGCTCTGTAACAACCTAGGAGGGTGGGGTGGGGAGGGAGGTTTAAGAGGGAGAGGACTAGATATGCCCATAGCTGATTTACACTGACATTTGGCAGAAACCAACACAGGAGTGTAAAGCAGTTATCCTTCAATTAAAAATGAATAGAGCTTCCCTGGTGGCTCAGACGGCAAAGAGTCCACCTGCAATGCAGGAGACTGGGTTTGATCCCTGGGTTGGGAAGATCCCCTGGAGAAGGAAATGGCAACATACTCCAGTATTCTTGCCTGGAGAATCCCAAGGACAGAGGAACCTGGAAGGCTACATACAGTCCATGGGGTCTTAAGAGTTGGACACAACTTAGCCACTAAACCACCACCAAAAATAAATAAATTTAGTTATAAAAAGGAAAGTGGCAGGAGCCAGCACCTTCCTGGGAAGTGTCTTGATATGCTGATTACAGATTTTATAAATTATAAGCAAATTGCAAACTTTCACTCTCTCATTAAAGGTGAAAGTAGTCACAGATAACTTGAAAACCTTCACCAAGCCAGTTTGAATTCTTATATGTTTCTAAAAGAAAAAGGATTGTGATGCGTCTTATTTAGGGATTAGTTCTAAAAATAGATCATAAGGCAAAAATTTCCACCAGTCAAGACAACCTTTAAACATCTTTTCATCATAAAGTACGACATGGGAGGCCCATCATCACATCACTAGTTTTTCTTCCAAGATCGGAACAGATGTTCTTTTTTCAATAGAACTCTATGGAATCAGCTCTATTCACAGGCCATTTGCAGAAAAAAAAACACATATCTTAAACAGCAGAATCATATTCAGTGTGGTGAATTTTGGCATCTAGTATCTGCAAGGAATGTGAAAACTGGCTGACTGGAGGATCAGCCAAGTCACTCCTACAGCTCAGACACCCTTTGGTGGCATATTTATTGACTGCAATTTGGGCAGGATTATAGGTGCTATTTAGTTTCTTCTTCCTTCTTCTTTTTCTCTTGGCCAAGCATATCAATTAAACATGCTTTCAGACATAGAAAACAAATTTATGGTTACCGAAGGGGAGAGTTGCGGGGGAAGGATAGTAAGGAGTTTGGGATTAACATACACATACCACTACATACAAAATAGAGAACCAACAAGGACCTACTGTGTAGCACAGGGAGCCAGAGCCAATACTTTGTAATAACCTATAAGGGAAAAGAATCTGAAAAAGAATATGTGTGTATATATATATATATATCCATATATATATATATGTATAATTGAATCACTTTGCTGTAACCTGAAATTAATACCATGTAAATAAACTATACTTTGATAAATAGAGAACAATAACAAAAAGAAACATGCTTTGACGTTGCTCTATGATATGATGTTTCTTTCAAAACACTCCCTCATTTTAAAATCAGAAAAGCCTGGTTCTACTCCCAAATGAACAAAATTAGTTCACATTCATAAGCCTAAATATGAATCCTATATACAAAACAAATAGAAAATTTAAACTCATGAGCCTTTTCTGAGTAACTCACCAGGTGCTTTGACAATTGGCTCCCAAGATCCCTCATCCCAAGACTGAGCTGTGTCCTGTACTCAAATCCTTTCCCAAATTCAATGTACAGAAGATCAGCCAGGTCGCCGGAACTGGTGGGTCCGTCCAGAGCAACAGTGATGAGGGCATTCAGGCCTAGCCAACACAGTCAACAATTCTCCCGTTAAGCAGAGTAGGGTTCCTTTAATCTCTTTGCATATGTATGACAGTTGCTATTCCAGGAAGCCAATTGCAAGAGGAACACTCATTTTACCCTCATTCACGCTCCCCAACCACACACTGTAAGACTGACAAGTGACAAAGTCATCACTAGCGAACAAAAGAATTTCCATTTTTCAAAACTAATTAGATTGGAGAATAATTTATACAACAAATTATAACAGATCCTTGAGATCTCTGATGACTTAAAGTAAAATGTGATGATGTGATGTGAAGTCGCTCAGTCGTGTCCGACTGTTTGCAACCCCATGAACTACAGTGAGTTGAAAAGACTCCACAGAGAAAAGGGAAGCCACCTGCACTGGTGGTTGGAATGTAAACGGGTGCAGCCACTATACAAACATTACAGGGGTTCTTCAAAAACTATAAACAGACCTATCACATGACCCAGCAGTCTCATTCCTGGGCATATATCCAGACAAAACTATAACTCGAAAAGATATATGCACCCTGATGTTCATAGCAGCACTCTTCACCATAGCCAAGACATGGGAGCAAACTACATATCCATCAAGAGATGAATGGATAAAGAAGGTGTGATACATACCATATATATATTACTCAGTCATAAAAAAAAAAGAATGAAATAATGCCATTTGCAGCTACATGAATGGACCTAGAGATTGTTGTACTAAAAGAAGTCAGAAAGAGAAAGACAAATACCATATGGTGTCACTTATGTGTGGAATCTAAAATACGACACAAATCAACTTATTCACAAAACAGAAACAGACTCCATGCTTGAGTCTTCACAGACATAGAAAACAAATTTATGGTTACCAAAGGGGAGAGGAGGTGGGGAGAGATAAATTAGGACTTTGGGATTAGCAGACAAAAACTACTATACATAAAATAGACAGCAAAGTCCTACTATACAGCACAAGGAACTGTATCTAATACTCTGTAATAGACCATAGTGGGAAAGAATTTGAAAAGGATTGCATCTCTATATAGCTGAATCACTCTGCACTGTACCACCAACCAACACATTGTAAATCAACTCTATTTAATAACAGCAATAAGGAATCCACAGAGCATACTAAAGCACAGAGGAATTCATATGTCAAGAAAGTAAGTCTTCTAAATTTTTGCCCCTTGAAAGGGAGGTCCTTCGAGCAGTAGTGGGGTCTTCATCTGGAAGCTTATCAGAACTGCAGAATTTCAGGCCCCATCCAGACCCGCAGAATCAGAATCTATATTTTAATAAAATCTTCAGGTGATTCACAGGCACATTAAAGCTTGAGAAGCATAACTCGAAATGACAGTCCGGTTGGAATTACATGCACAAGAGAGTTAAAGATCTCTTGTAAGGCAATTAGGAGCAAATGTCATGTAACCAACCAGAGCTGTGACTCATAGACTCTGGAAGTTTATAGATTAACACATTTCAAAGAAAACTTTTAGAGACTAAGAAAGGGTTGACTTATTTTATAAAGTAGGGACATTAAATGGTGATAGTAATAAGCCAGGCAATCATTAGGGTGGAGGTAAGCCTGCAACAACTATGCTCTCATTTATTGATCATTACTATGTGCCTAGACGTTGCCTAAGTGCTTTACGTGCATTGCCTTATTTTTAAGATTTAAATACAACATTACAGGTAAGTATGATTACAGCTCTATTTTACAGATGGGCAAAGGTTTTCACCAGACAGCCTGACTCCAAAGCTTACACTCAAAGGACATTTTAATAACAACAGTGTACTAAAGACATAATAATAAAGGCCAGTCCTAAGGTTGGATAAATTTAGTTTTATGAAAACATAACTATTTGGCATACCTTTTCTCACTTTATTAGGGATAGGTGAAGAATTCTTTGGATGGGACTTGAAAACCAATGGATCAGAATAGATAAAGAATATTCCAAGGACGTGGCAGAGTCAAGAGTGCTTTCTTATAGAAGTTTCTATATGACTTTGAGAGGAGAAGGAGAGTGAAGAGAACAGTTTCAGGGATACAGTGGAGAGGTTCAAGTTCTGCAGGCAGCAAACAATGTGGTTGCTGACACAAAATAAAGGAAGAAATGCCAACGAACAGGGTGTCTAACCTGTCCTAGCTTGCTGGAACTTTCCTGGTTTGAGTGCTGACAGTCTCTGGTTTGTCTCAAGCAAACAAAGACAGGTCACTTCCAAGAGTGAGAATGATGGGGAGAAGCGGGATCGGGGCTGGGAGAGGCCACGAAGAGCGCCAGGTTCATCAGCTGGGATCTAATGATCAAAACGAGACATGCCAGTGGGTCTACCTATAAGGGGAAAGACCTCACATCTGATATTTCTTGTAAGTCCCAAGAAAGGTAGAAGTTTAAGAGTTATGAGAACCATGGGGTTGTTGATTTGCAGGAAATATGCGTGTAACTATAATTTGTAACTCAGGTTTTCCTGGTGGCTCAGATGGTAAAGCATCTGCCTGCAATGCTGGAGACCTGGGTTTGATCCCTGGGTCGGGAAGATCCCCTGGAGAAAGAAATGGCAACCCACTCCAGTACTCTTGCCTGGAAAATCCCATGAACAGAGGAGCCCAGTAGGTTATAGTCCATGGGGTTGCAAAGAGTCGGACATGACTGAGCGACTTCACTTTCTTTCGCTTTCACTTTTCTCAGGACAGAGGACTTCAATCCTGATCTTTCTGGACTCATCTGGTTCATATGATCTTAAACAAAGTAACTTCAATTCTTAAAAAATGAATTAAGAAAAAGAAGCTTTCAAAAACTGGGAGAATAAAGAATCACTGAACAGATTCTAGAGCACTGGGTTTTTTTAACTGAAAACACGGATTCAAACCCCAGTCTCCATGGATTGGTTATAAAGTGACATCCGTCCCTGAGGATGCTTTTCTCCAGGTCTCCTCCTGTCCCACAGTGATGGCTCAGTTTACACACACAGAGTCTGGGCCTCAAGTTAGAGAGGCTCTCCTGGGTTAACAGATCAAGGGCTCAGCGTCAACTCAGCATCTATGTGAAATGTGGGAGGTCACAGCCAGAGGTGCTCTCTGTTCCAAGTGGGAGACATTCAACACCTTTCAAAGAACATTGTGGCCCACACCCTTTTATCTTTTCCACTGAAAGGCTGTAGCTGGTGTGAGTCCTCCAACCTTTACCTCTTTTTCAAAGTTGTTTGGGCTATTTTGGGTCCTTTACATTTCTACATACATTTTGAACCATTTTTTTTTTGTACGTTAACAAATATCCTGCTTTGATTTTGATTGTGACTTAACTGAATCTATAGATCTGTTTGGAGAGAATTGACATTTAACCACATTCACTCTTCTTTATCATTGTTTTAGTAATTTTCAGCAAACAGACAACTATATTTTGTTACATATATAACTTGGCACTTCCTGTCATGTGTACATTGTAAATGGCTTTTTAAATTTTGTTTTCCACTTTTTCACTGTCAGCATTTGGAAATACAATTGATTTTGAATACTGGAAAATGATTCTAAATTTCTGAGGATATTCAAAATCTAGCTTCTGAAGTCAAAACTCATTTACCAGTTTTCCTCAGGAGTTGGAAGAAAGAAGATCGGTCTTAGAAATCTGGGTGTTCCAAGAGAAAGTTTCTGGAGAAAACTCTGATCATGTCTGCTAAGGTACGTCTTCCCCCACAAAAGAAAAGCTGAAATTGAAAAAGCCCTTCCTATCCACCTGAGGCTCCTGTTCTCAGTCTTCATTAATATTTCCTCTTTGGATCAAGAATAAAGGCCAAGATGATAGAATAAAGAAAAACAGCTTTAGTAAATACAATAAGAATAAAACCCTTACCCTTCAGCTGTGACTTCAGTGAATTTTGCAATCTGTTTAAGATGGAGGAATAAGAACCAGTGAAAAGACAAAATCTAATGGTGGCTCAGTGGTAAAGAATCTGCCTGCAATGCAGGAGACATGAGAGACGCAGGTTCAATCCCCGAGTTGGGAAGATCCCCTGGAGAAGGTAATGGCAACACACGCCAGTATTCTTGCCTGGAGAATCCCATGGACAGAGGAGCCTGGCGGGCTACAGTCCATGGGGTTGCAAGCAGTCAGACATGACTGAGTGATTAACACTTTCACTTTTAATCCACCTTTAGTAGTTAACCAGAGAAACGGGTCAGATGCCCTCGAAGCAGAGCCTGAGATAGCCATTTAGATGCCCATGATTTATTGAGGAAGCCCTCCCTAAAGAAGGGAACAAAGGTAAGCAGGGTCAGGCTGGGGAAGGCACTAAGCAAGACAGTGTTTCAGCGAAAGTCTAGCTTCAGCCTGATCCCATGGGGAACTCTGGAGCCTGAGTTACACCACACAATCGGCATCCGAGGCTCTGCACTCCACCTGCTGCCTAAAAATGGGGATAAGGAGTAACCTTCCAGGCAAAGTTGGTGAAGGGCAGTTCCTCGGAGAGAGAGGGAACCTGTGGGTAACATGTGAGCAGCCAACACTCATAGCAGCTGGATGATGAGGGAGCCTGTCTGTAAGGGGGTCTGGGTGGGGTACCAGTAACATCCACTTACAAAAATCTGTTTCTATTCTTAGTCAAACCAAAACATGTGAATGCATTTTCCTACCACTGATCCATATTTTAGTACAAATGGACAATAAATCAGAATGAGCATTGGTTCCTAAAGCCAAAAGCCTGGTGCCAGAGCTTGAAAAACTCATTAACACCATAGTTGGTCCATTTGTCATATGAGAGCAGGAACTGATTATGAAGTCCCAAGACATGAGTAAACTTGTCCACCAGTGCTTGGAACTCTGAAAACTTTAAGTGTTAGAAGAAAATTGTCCAACCCTCTCATTCCTTAGTCAAGCAGAAGCATACATGGCTCACTTCTGCTGGCACTTAAGACATAGAAATGTTAGATAGCTTGGGGCAAGGGAGGAAGGGACATACTCCAGGAAAGCTAAGGAAGAAGAAATAGAGTAATACGAGAGAAAGGATAAGACACTGCATTCAGTGCCATTTCATATGGGCAGGAGGAAAAAAAGTAGATGCCGAAATGTTGTGAGAGCTTGCTTGCCCTCCCAAGTGCATTCAGAGTGGAGAGGCTGCAAGTTCAGTGCTACCTGAGAGTCTGCACATGTAAGAGCCAGGACTCAGTTTTGAGATTACAAAGTTCGCCAATATTCCTTTCCCAGCCCTGCCCATGCATGGTACCTTCTTTTCTAAGTTCATCAGATTTTTGTTCAAGCTTTTCAACATCATCATCCAATCCATCTGAAAATAAGAGGGCCACCTAGGAGAGTATTCAAAAAAGAAAAATGAGTAAGAAGGAAGTCATTGCAACTAGAAACCAATAAATAAAATAAAACTAACTTACCTTTCCCCGAGCAGCTGACTTATTCTGAAATGCATCCCACAGAGAACTCAAGTGGTTTGCGTTGAGAAGAGATGGTCCTTTAACTGTTAAATTCTTCAAGCTGTTCAGGATGTTTTCACTGTAGATCTCAAACTTGGGGGAATATTTTTCTGCAGCATTGGTCATTTGAAAAGCCACACTAACCTGAATCTCCGTGCCCACCTCACAGCTTACCCCACTGAGGGAGCTGATGACACGTAAGATGTCTTGGAGATAGGTTTCCATCCAGGACTGGCCTTCGAGCAAAGTCTGCCCATTCTGCTGAGTTGAGATGTCAAATCCCACCACAACATCCACAAAGCAATCTAGGATTCAGGGGAAAAGCATATTGTATCAGACCAATAAAGAACTTTATTTGACTTATGTGTCATGGTTGAATCATGAGACTTGGAATTCTTGTTTCCATTCCAGTTATAAAGTTGGAAAACAAGCAAAAATGTGAATAATGGAAAGGCTCAGCATCACTCTTTCACAACCTGTTAAAGTGGGGGTTTTTTTCCCCAGCATCTATAAACTCTAGATGATTCTATAACAAAGTTCTGAAAGATTCCATTGTGTCCACTGAAGAAGCTATGAAGAGTCACTTAAATAGCTGAAACATGTTGTGGAAATGTTAATAGTCCAAAAGAGAAAATTCATTTCATTTCATTTCATTTCATGCCACCTATCAACTGAGGTCATTCAACAAATATTAAATTATAATTATAAGGGAAAAACATTTGAAAACAGAAAGTTGTTTAGAAAAATAAATTAAAAAAAGAAAAACTCCTAAAGGAATGATTTTGACGATTTAATCCCTGAACAGAAAACCACTGAATTACCAGAATACATTACTGCCTTCAAGGAAAACACTCTCTTGTGAAAAAACGAAGATGCCAAAATGTCATGACTGAGTGTTCCTAGGAACTATCCTCTTTAAAAATGGAGTATTTTAACTTTTTATCTAGATTACTAAAATTACAAACTCTAGTAAATAAGTTCCTGGTGTTTATTTAACTAATTCAGATTGATGAATGAGTCCATGATAATGTGATCAAAGAAATGGAATTTAGGGAACAGTCCAGAGGTGGCAGTCATATGTCTAAATACAATCAGAGAAAGTGGATCATATAAGTCAAGTGGGCTCTCATGGAATGACCTTGCAGACTCTACAGAGATGCCTGCCCTCAAATCAAGAGCCCTTCAGAGCTAGCAAGAGGAGGCAGAGATGGTTTCGGAAGTGGGCTAGGAAGAAGGCTAAAAATGGATTTCCAAAGAGAAATAATGAAGGATGGTAGTAGAATAGCAGGTTCAGTTCAGTTCAGTCGCTCAGTCGTGTCTGACTCTTTGCGACCCCATGAAGTGCAGTACGCCAGGCCTCCCTGTCCATCACCAAACTCCCGGAGTTCACTCAGACTCACGTCCATTGAATCAGTGATGCCATCCAGCCATCTCATCCTCTGTCGTCCCCTTCTCCTCCTGCCCCAATCCCTCCCAGCAGCAGAGCCTTTTCCAAGAATAGCAGGACTGGGAATCAAAAGCGGGTTAGGACTGGCTACCAAGGGTGGTAAAGACAAATAAACTAGTGCTCTGAGAATCTGACAACTAGCAGTAAGGAAACCTGGAGTGGGGAGGCAGACTTTAGTTTCAGTACTATACAGGTCACTACTGTGTTACTACTAAACCACTTCTGCCAAATCTCTTCACCTCTTTGAGCATTAATTTTCTTGTTTATAAAAATAAGAAGATTATATATTTCAAGATAAAAGTACAAAAGAACAGGGAAAAGAAAGGACTGGGCAAGACAGTAACTCCAAAGCTGATTTTAATTATCTGACTTATAAAGAAAGTCCTTAAATGGAGTTAATGATGGCAGAGTTTTAGTATTAAGAAACACAGTCCAACAAATGAACTTATTTAAGAAACAGACTCACAGACGTAGAAAAAAAACTTATGATTGCCAAAGAGGGATGGGAGTGGGGGAGAAACAAATTGGGTTAGTAGATACAAACTACCATATACATAAATAGAAAAGCAACAAGGCCCTACTGTGTAGCACAGGGAATTATATTCAATATTTTATCATAAACCATAATGAAGAATAATATGAAAAATAATATATATGTACAACTGAATCACTTTGCTGTATAACAGAATTAACACAACATTATAAATTAACTATACTTCAATAAATTTTTTTAAAAAGAAAGAAATACGGTCAAGATAGTAGGGTATATTAATAAGACTAGAAGACAGATTCTGGAGAAAATATTATTTTAAGTGCAAAGTTGGGCTGTTGGTGGTTATTAGCTGGGATAAAAGAAAAATTTTTTTGGAGATTTAAAAGAAGGGGATATCTCAGATGAAAAAAAGAGAAAGAAAGATCTAGAAAATATAATTAGGTAAGTGAAGTGAAAGTGAAAGTGGCTCAGTCGTGTCCGACTCTTTGTGACCCCACGGACTATACAGTCCATGGAATTCTCCAGGCCAGAATACTGGAGTGAGTAGTCTTTCCCTTCTCCAGGGAATCTTCCCAACCCAGGGATCGAACTCAGGTCTCCTGCATTGCAGGCAGATTCTTTACCAGCCGAGCCACCAGGGACACCCACAGTTAGGTAAAGACCTAGTTTGTATATGTCTGAGATCCGCTGTCCGCACACACACCCAGGAGCTGGACACCTGTCCCCTGGAAAGCCTCTGCGGCACCGCTGCTGGCTCTCCCACACAGTGTGTGCTGGGCAGGGTTTCACACAGCCTCCATCACTCTCCCTGAAGTAGGTCTTTAATGACTGGTCCAACCCATGTCCAACCCAACTGGACTCACGGGAGCTCTGGCCCCTTCCACCACTTCAGCCACAGATTCAACACACTGCTGCTCCCATGTCTGACTTTCCAAAGGGCTGGATAACACAATTCTGTGGTGTGGGAGAGCAGCTCTCCACGGAGTGAACTGCGAGCAGTGAAAGGCAGAAGGTGGGAAGGAACCGGCAGATAAGCAGCTCTTCTTCCCCTGATTGGCTGGTCTGTGCAGTGTTTCCAGGACTTCCTGGGTGACCTTCTGCAGGACCAGCGTACCAGGGATGCCTTCTCAGAAGCTGTAGCGAGCTTGGTAACACACATCTCATATTTACTTTCTTCTTTCTTGTGTCACTCATTCTTGTTTCACCAGGACTATACTCCCACCAGAGTACTGCCACATAAACTGTGCTTCAAGCTCTGCTTTCTAGAGAACCCCATTAAGACAGGGACATAAAGAGATTCTTGTCAAGAAAAGTTGGAAATGACCATCAATTTTTTCTTATATTTCCCACATTCCTTGAATCAGTTCCTGAAGGTGTATCTACTTCATCCTTATTGGACTGGCCTTTGGTTGAATATCCTTTTGGACTTATCCTCCTTGATGATGTGAAAGATGAGAGGTACTCTAGATTCTTTTGCTACCTAGTCATGGTTCCATGCCAAAAAAAGGCAGCAAGTCCATATCCTGAAAACTGCTGGGGGCCTCCTCTGGGTGGTTAGAACAGGCAGACTCCAAGAAAAATCAGGAGACTAGCATGGATGAAGATAAGAAAACAGGGTTCTGTTTAGTTGCTTAGGGGAATTTGGTGTATATTGAAGCAGTAAATTGAAATATAGCTCTGAACTGCTAAATGATTAAAGTTGCTGAACCAAGGAACTCTTGGCAAACTGTCCTTTTGTGAACTAAACTACTCTATCACTCCATGCACCAGGACTTATAAAATCACTTCAAGATACCTTTGGCAATACGCTATGAGAGTTACTAAGACTCACTGAATATTTACTCACGCTTGTTCTCATGCATTCCTCATGTGTCCCTATGACACACAGAATAAACAGGAATGCTTCTAACACTCATTTTGCAGAACAAGATGCTGTGGCTTAGAGAGGCTTGCCCGAGGTCTCACGGTTATTATTGTGGACCTCCCATGTAGGAATCAGATCCAGGCCTGTCTGGAGTCCCTACACTGAACGACCTTATTTTCACCACCTCCTGGGTGGCCAGTGATGTTAGGTCATGCGGGTTTCAAGTGCTATATTACGCTGCTGGAAGGGACAGCCTAGCAGTGAGTGGCTTCTTTACATAGCAGAAGCTTTTGAGATATAAAGCTTTTGTGATGTCTTAACAAGTTCCAGCAATTCATAGTTGAAGCACAATGCTTATAACATGAACACCAGATAACCTAGACAGCAACTATAGCAAAAAAACCTAGACAGCCACTATATCAAAAAATTTAACAACCCACAAATAGGTTGGAATCAGACAGATGCAGATTTTAAAGTTTGCTTAGTTTGTCGCCTCCAGTAAAATCTGGGGCAGGCTTCCAGTATTCCTTAGAGCTCCCTTTTCCTCATTTGTAAATGGGAATGAAAATACAAATCACAGAGAGTTTGGGAGTTTAATGAGATAATGCATTTACAATATTTGAAAATGCTTGACCCTCCATAGAGGCACAAGAAATACTGATGTTTCCCTCATATCTCCATGCAGCTAACCATCCTTTCCCATAAACTAAATCCTAA
This sequence comes from Oryx dammah, assembly GCF_014754425.2. Classification (NCBI taxonomy): domain Eukaryota; kingdom Metazoa; phylum Chordata; class Mammalia; order Artiodactyla; family Bovidae; genus Oryx; species Oryx dammah. Next base: position 5,749,588 of record NW_024070186.1, on the reverse strand, counting down.
GTACAATCAGAGAAACAGAAATAATTTAGCTGCACAAATGTGAAAACTAAGAAAGGCTAGTGACCACTCCAAAGTGGTGCATGTTTTAATAAGAAGCAAACTGGATGTTCAGGCTCTGAATCTGGTTTCTTTTGAGACACATCAAGCTACTGTCTGATATCCCTTGATTTGGGAGTTCATTGCTCAAGAGGAGCTGGTATCCTCCACTATGTTTGTACAGGCTTTATCAGCTTTATCATTCCAACCTCATTAGTCCTCAGACCACAGCTTAGCCACAAAGGCCTCACACATTCTGGTTTGTTACAGTAATCACTTGAATTATCTTTAAAGTGTACTTTTCTTATTTATTTATACATTCATGACTTCTGTTTTGACTTTCCGCTTGGCTTTCTTTCACCCTATTAAGGACAGATTAAATAGTTCCAAGATAATTTTCAGCCTAATATGAATAATTGGAAATGGGTATTTCATGTGAAACAGGAAATTCATGTGGAAGGTTTGGCTGAAGTCACCAGGCACATTACAAAGTACGGGAAGAAAGTGAAGTGCAATCTACATAGACAGTCCTGACCAATGGCAGGACTCTTAAACTTTGGCTCACACACTGGGCCTTACTGAAGGTTTGTGCTTAGAGCCCAGAAGATTTATGGAGGGGACAGTTGGTGTGCCATGAGTCTCTGCCCACAAGTGCACACACACACACACACACACACACGCACACACACACGCACGCACACACACATACACACAAAAGAGGACATAATGTTCTCTTTAATTGAAGAGAGAGGCACTTTGAGAGGCAACCTGGAGATGATACAGCCAAGAAATTATGAACAGTAAGATATGATGTCATGCTGCTTTCTACAAAGGAGAGGCATCCACACTGGAACACCAACACGGGGGGGCTGGAACTTCCAGGGTTTCCTGGGTGCTGGGAGCCAGCGTGAGGAACTCTGCCCATGGCAAAGGTCATGAGGAAGGAGGCTTGGCATATGCAAAGGTGTGATCAAGCCTCAGGAAACCCCCTGTTCCCGAGCATCTACCCCCAAAACCAGAGTCTATCTACTTTACTGTTCCATGCTCTCGCCTACACCTCTGACTTTATGGGGTCTGTTCCCCACCGGTTCCCTCAGAGAAGGAGTAAATGTGCAGCTCCAAGGCAATAAAAATTCCTGGGCATGACAAGAGTGTTTCAACTTACGAACTCCTCTGAAGGTTATCTAGCCCACCTGTATAGGTTCATCCGGCCACATGTGATTGTTTACAGCCTCCCAACCTGAGAGGCACGAGATGTTTTAGACTTACAAAAGGCAAATTCCTTTGGGAAGTTGGAAATTATTAGTATAGTGGGTTGGTTAGGAATTATACTGATGAAGGGTTTTTCATTTGTTGTGCCAATAATCGCTGCTAATTCCCTGCCCTGGGTGGGACAAGGGTGTCTCAGGTCAAACCTCTCTGCTGACAGACTAGCTTGTGTGACAGGATAATCCATACTCCTGCCACTAAGCATTGATTGTTTACTACCTCTCAACAATAAACAGCACAGAGAGTTTGGAGTATTTTGAGAGTCTGAATTAGCATAGGGCTTTTCTCATTGTTGAGTCAATGATTGCCGCCAGGCCTCCATATCCTTAGGCACCTGGGAGTATATTAATCAATGTATTTGGAATATAGAAAAGGAAATATAGTAGTTTTTAAGGTTAACAATACTAGACTTTTTGAGTTAATGAATTTTCTCTCTTGTAATAGATCACTGTACTTTGTTATAAATCACTGTGTCCTTGCTATGTAAAAATGTAACTTTATCACTATCTTAAGACTAAATAGATCTTAAGGGGAGCATTGGTGAAAGGATTTTCATTTGTTGGGCTGATGTTTGCTGCTAAATCTCCATATTCCCTGCCCTTATAATGAATATAACTAGCATATAGGAGAAATAAGTATTAACTTTTAAGCATATAGGAGAAATAAGTATTAACCTTTAAGATTCATCATGTCAACCTTGGGGTAAATAAATTCCTTTCTTGATTGTAACTCACTACACCCTCACCCTATAGGGATGCAACTTTATTTGGAGGGTGGTGCCTGGTTTAAGAAAAAACACCCTTGGAAAAAATAAGTTTTTTGGTTATCAGAAAGAAAGGGTCGTAAAATGTCAGCAGGCCTCATGGCCAGAAGATGATGTAAAATCCCTAAGACCTTTTTTTATATAAAGCACCTGATTTTGATAAAGGTCAGGACTGCTGACCCCTGCGTGACTCTGTCCTCATCCCTATGTGTAACAAAAGGTATATAAGCAAACTCAAAAATAAAGAAATTGGGATCAGTTTCCAGAAAGACTGATTCCCCCATGTCGTTCTTTCTTGCTCCCCGTTTTTCTGGCTGAATTCCCATCTGGAACGTGGGTGCCCACCATGTCTACTTACTAGTCCCGGTTTTCAAGCCCACGTGAGAAGGAGCCCAGGGAGGGGCACCTTCCGATATTCAAGTGGCGCCGGTGGCCCAACGTAGATGGTGCAAATTTCTTGTCTTGGAATTTTATTGGTATCCCACGTAAACCAAATTATTCAGCCTCTTTTTCTCTCCTACTATTTTCTGGCCGAATTCCCATCTGGTGCATGGGTACCCACCAAGCCTGCTAATTTTGCCTGGGCTTCTAAGATTGGACTGGGGGGGCCTCAGTGCCTCCTCTCCTTCGGAAGAACGGGAAGACGCCTGCGGCCTACGTAGGTGGTGATTGGTATTCCATGTAAACCAAGTTATTCAGCCTCTTTTTCTCTGCTAATGTTCTAATCCCTCTCTATCTGTAATTAAATGTTATTTCCAAGGACACAGACTCCGTCCCCACCTTCGAATCAGGCTGGACCCTGGCACCTGGGGAAACTGATGCAAAACTGTTTCCCATGAAGTTGATACGGCTGCACATAAGAAAGAGCTGTGTTGGGCTTCTCTGGTCTCCCATCCAAGAAGGCTGCCTGGAGGGGCAAAGAGATAGCAGCAGATAAAGTGGGCTGCTGCTGCTGCTAAGTCGCTTCAGTCGTGTCCGACTCCGTGCGACCCTATAGATGGCAGTCCACCAGGCTCCTCTGTCCCTGGGATTCTCCAGGCAAGAATACTGGAGTGGGTTGCCATTTCTTTCTCCAATGCATGAAAGGGAAAAGTGAAAGTGAGGTCATTCAGTCATGTCCGACTCATCACGACCCATGGACTGCAGCCTACCAGGCAGGCTCCTCCGCCCATGGGATTTTCCAGGCAAGAGTACTGGAGTGGGTTGCCATTGCCTTCTCCAAGATAAAGTGGGAGGCATCCCTAGGTGCCCCAAAGCCGAGGAAGGCATAAGGGAACAGCTGGAATTGGGAGATGCCCACTTTCCTCAAGGGACAGATGTACCTGATCAATGTGCAGAAGGGGAAGTCTTTGAAGCAGTCATGAGTGGGCCCAGTTTAGACAAGCGTTGCTGAGAAAATGGAGTTCTGAAAAGTGCCATCAAGTGAAGAACTTTCCTGATCCTCTGGCCCATCTCCCTTGTCCAGCCCATGCTGGAGAGGTTGGACACCACGATCAGTAAGGAGATGGCAAGGCCTGGGAGGAGGGGGCAATGTGGGAGGTGGTGGACGAGCACTAAAATGCCAACCAGCTCAAATGGTCATGGGGATTGCCTGCAGCAGGGAAAGCACAGTGAACTTGACTGAGTGTAAAGTCTGAAGAGTTATCCAAGGATGGACATATTCATCACCAAGAAGAGGTCCACTTACTTCTTTAAAGTGACTGGGGGCAAGGCAAGAGCTGACCTCATGAATAAATCAAATGGGTCGATGGTAGACAAAAGTGAAGTGACTTGGGAAAAAAAAGAAAAAGAAAAAAAAAACAATAATAAAAAAAAAAGTGAAGTGACTTGGTGATGACATCCCAGGTGTCATGTTTATTCAAAGTAATGTTAAATATGTGTTTCCTCATTTCATCTTCACAACGATCTTTTGAACTAGATGCTTTGTGGTTCATTTTTACAGATGAGAAAATTAAACTTAGGAAAGTTAAGCCACTTGTGCAAGAAAAAGTGGCTATTAAATGGTCATTTATAGTCCACTAACCACTCATCTCCAGAGCTGCCTCTTAACAACCATGTAGCTTTCCTCTTCCTGGTGGAAATCTAGGCTTACTCTTTACCATAGGTAGTCATACAGAATCACAGCCAACCCAGTGGGGACTTTTATAAAAACAGAAAAAGTTATTTCTCCTTCAAGACATTTTCTTCCATCTGTTGGAAAAAATGTCAAAATGCGCTAATTTTTAAGAAAATATTTACCAACTTCTGCATTGAAGTTTCACATTAAGGCTCTAAACTCTAAGATACTCCCTGGCTACCTGTGGCAGCAGTTGGCAGCTCCACTGCCAGGCAACCCAAATCTGTCAACTAGTTTTGTTTTTGGGGAACACATTCTTCAGCCTCTGAAACCAACCAGAGCATAAACAGGCCTTGTCCTCACACCTTCAGAAGGTGAGGCATTCCCATCACAAAGAGGGCATATGCTCCCAGGAGAGGAAAACTGACAAGAGTCTCATATCCTGTGTCTCAATCTACGAGGTACAGAAAACACTTGATAACTGTGAAAGGTTCCATTTGAAATCAACAGGCACGAATCTGCATTCTCCCCACAGCCCCAGAGAAGGCATAGACCCTAGGGACCTGTTGGATACTCACTGCTGTCACCCCCGGAGGTACAGATGTTACGAACAATCCTCTTCTTGACCTTCTTCAATTCGTCAAAGTTGTTAACTGTCAGCTTCTTATCGGCGGTCCCGGTAATCTGAACGAGCTGCTGGTCATCCACATCCCCGACGCCCACAGAGTAAATGTCGATGCCTTTGTGTCTCAGCTCTTCCGCAGCCTGAGCCACCTCGTCTTGGGACTGGCCATCTGTGAGGACCAGCAGCACCTGGGGGGTACCTGTGTGGATCCGGCTGCCCATGTCCGGCCGGAAGTAGTGCCCCACCTGCCGGAGGGCGGCGCCAATGTGGGTGTATCCAAAGATCTGCTTGATGTTTTCAATCTGAAATGAGATCTCCTTTTTGCTGATGAACATTCCCAAGGGGAACTCCGGCTGGTAAGTGTGGCTGAATTGGGCAGCTCCTATATGCACTCTGTTGTTACTGATATCAAAGTCTTGAATGACAGACACCAAGAATTCCTTCATCTTCCTAAAGTCATCTGGATGAATGCTATTTGAGCCATCCATGAGGAACACGAGATCGACTTTTTCAATTTCACAGTCTACAAAGAACACAACAGAATCAGATTGTTATTATTTCTCTAACTGAGCAGGGGAAGTCAAATGAACAAGACTGAAAGCTGACTGTGGCTCAGATCATGAACTCGTTACTGCAACATTCAACTTAAATTGAAGAAAATAGGGAAAACCACTAGACCATTCAGGTATGACCTAATCAAATCCCTTATGATTAGATAGATTAGATTACATCTGATACACAGAGTGCCTGAAGAACCATGGATGGAGGTTTGTAACACTGTACAGGCGGCCGTGGTCAAAACCATCCTCGAGAAGAAAAAATGGTTGAAGCACAAGCTGGAATCAAGATTGCCAGGAGAAATATCATAACTTCAGATATGCAGATGACACCACCCTCATAGCAGAAAGCAAAGAGGAACTAAACAGCCTTTTGATGAAAGTGAAAGAGGAGCGTGAAAAAGTTGACTTAAAGCTCAACATTCAGAAAATGAAGATCATGGCATCTGGTCCCATCACTTCATGGCAAATAGATGGGGAAACAGTGGAAACAGTGTCAGACTTTATTTTGGGGGGCTCCAAAATCACTGCAGATGGTGACTGCAGCCATGAAATTAAAAGACACTTGCTCCTTGGAAGAAAAGTTATGACCAACCTAGACAGCATATTAAAAAGCAGAAACACTACTTTGTTGACAAAGGTCCATCTAGTCAAGGCTATGGTTTTTCCAGTAGTCATGTACGGATGTGAGAGTGGGACCATAAAGAAAGCTGAGCACTGAAGAATTGATGCTTTTGAACTGTGGTGCTGGAGAAGACTCTTGAGAGTCCCTTGGACTGAAAGATGGTCAGACCAGTCAATCCTAAATGAAATCAGTCCTGAATATTCATTGGAAGGACTGATGTTATGGATGAAACGCCAATATTTTGGGCACCTGATGCCAAGAGCTAACTCATTTGAAAAGACCCTGATGTTTGGAAAGATTGAGGGCAGGAGGAGAAGGGGACGACAGAGGATGAGAGAGTTGGATGGCAGCCCCAACTTGATGGACATGAGTTTGAGTAGACTCTGGGAGTTGGGGATGGACTGGGAAGCCTGATGTGCTGCATCCATGGGGTCGCAAAGAGTCGGACATGACTCAGCGGCTGAACCGAACTGATAGGGAAATGCTATTTCTGAAGGTGGTGTTTTAGCTTATGCCACCCTGTGGTCCCATTAATTGGAGAAAAATCAGAGACACACAACCGTGTCATAGAGTCAGCATGAGGATAGTCCCACATCCTTTTGGGCTTCTCTTTTCTGTTTGGCTTCACACCATTTTCTTTTCTGAGATGCCGGAGAACTGGAGGTGCTGTGACAGAAAATGAGTTCTCACCTGCAGTCTAGGCTTAACTTCCAGAAAGCCCATTGACAGTGGTAGCATAACAAGAAAAATAAATGACACACCCACCTAGGGATGTGAACAGACAGACAGATGGTCTTTATTATTGACTTGGCCTTGCTGGCCAGTTGAGTCAATAAGCGCTTTTCTCGTTTCTGGCAAATTGAGTTTTAAGACTCAAGACTTCCAGCCTATATCTAGTCTCTTTGCCTCTTAACCAGCCCTCTTTCTGGGGCATACAGGCAAAAATGTCCGCTTGAGAGAAATGATTTTGAACAATGCACTATGGTTTAGAGATGTTGCCCTTGTCTTATCACAACAAATTAAGAAAAAGAATGTGAAAGGCCATTGCCAGTGAATGAGTTATGCTTGGCACATGCTCATATGTGTTCTTCAGCCTTCTGGAAAGCATTAAAATTTCCTTGAACTCCCCATAGAGCTCCTCACTGACCTAACTTTATTAATTCTCATTTTAGCCTCAAAAAAGATGAAAGATATCTTGAGATTTCTGTAGCTGAGATAAGCAAGGTAGAGATAAACTATCGGGTGAATAGATCCTTCAGGAACTGATTAGTTCATTAAATTCCTTTGTTTCAGATTCAAATAAAAGAAATAAACTTTCTTTGTGCCCAAGGGAGAACATTCAGTATAAAAATTCAGTTTCGACTTCTACAGTGGACTTGAAAAGGTCAGTCTGAATTTAAGACATTGGCCAATAGAAGGTAAGAGACTCATCCCAGCTTTTGTTGAGATCCAGATGGATTTTGTTAGTTTTATGAACGAAAAAGATAGTAGCTGTAGTCTCAGGAGGCACAGCATATGAAAAACAGGAAAGTTAAATAATTTTTAAAAGGAACTGCACCAAGATATTGAAACCCTAGATTAATATTAACTCTCCTAACAAAAATACTTGGTATTTTTAGTAAAACACATCCTAATAACAATACTAAGGAGTTTTAGAAGACCATAATCTCCCTTTGATATGAAACTGTAAATTGGCAGCTGAACAAATGAGTGGATGAATACACACGTGCATGGATGTGGCAACGCAATTTCGAGCTGCCAGAGCAGAAACATGGCATCGAGGGCAGAAGAAGTCCTGCATGCTCTCTGCTCTGGAAACATCTGAGGCTAAAATTGGGTGTGTAGCACTGGGCTCCATGTTTCAAATGAGCCTGTGCCGCAACAGAAACATGTGACGGCGCAGGGAACTTCTGGACTGGAGGAGACAGGACTTCAACCAGTGGTTCTGAGCAAGAGAGGGACTTGATTTCTTGTGTGAAGAACAGAAAGAAGAGTTTTCTGTGGGTGAAAGTGGCATGCAAAAACCCATTTGTGTTCCAATAAATATAGCTTGTTCAAAACATGGTGAGTTTTGTTGGTTATTCATTTGAAATATAGCAGGACCTATTGTGCAGCGCATGGAGCTCTGCTCAGCATTCCGTGCCAGCCTGGGTGGGAGGGGGTTTGGGGGAGAATGGAGATGTGCGTACAAAGGGCTGAGTCCCTTCACTGCTCACCTGAAACCACCACCACGTTGGTCATCGGCTATACCCCAGTACAAAATGTTTCTGGTGTCAATAAAAATTAAAAAAAAATTTTTTTAATTAAAAAAGAAAGTATAGCCCCTCTTCATCAAAAGAAAAAAAATGGCGAATTTTCCATCACTGGAAGAATTTAGGCAGAGGTGAATAGGAATGCTGTAGAAGGTTGAAGATTTCACAAGGTGGGAACTTCTACAGAATCTTCAGTGTCCCATTTGGTTTCCTGCTTATTTGGACCTCTTCTGATAATTAAGAAAATGTAATGGATGAATCTTACCTACTTTTGAAGAGTTACATACGCTGGCAGACACATCTGAAAATATCCCCTTCAGACCTCCAAAAGTTTCCACGAAGAAGTACTTGTCACTCGATCCTGCCATGGCCAGCAGCTCCACAGGGTTGGCACCGGCGATGCCCACGGCCAGGACAAGGATGCCCTTGTCCCTCAAGGCCTTGGCTGTAGCATTGAGCTTATCGGCATCGTGGGATTCCCCATCGGTGATCACAATGAGGACCTGGGGGACCCCTTTGTGCAGACGGCTGCCCCGGGCTTCGGTGAACATGTGGTCTGAGAAGCCCAGGGCCTCCGCGGTGTAAGTGTTGCCCCCCATGGGCTGGTCATTCTGGAGCACCGAGATCACCTCCCATTTGGTGTCAAGGTTATCCAGATAAAATAGCACCTCCGGGTCATCCGCGTACTTCAGAGCCCCAAACCGGACGTGATTCTTGCCCACATCAGCTTTTTTCACCAAGTCGATCATAAAGTCCTTCATGATATTGTATTCATCGTGGTCAATGCTGCCAGAGCTGTCAATTACGAACACGACATCTAAAACTTCAATGCGCTTGCATTCTGAGAGAGAAAAGCAAAGGAAAACTGATGAGATTAGCCTTGCAGGTCATGGGGGACTCACACCCCCACCCCGTCCCCCCACATTTTAAATGCCAGGGTGCCCCCTCCATAGGATCAAGCCGTGCATCTGAATGTCTGCTCTCTGGATAACAGACAGGATACACATACTCATTTGTGTGTCTTTTAGGACAAGGCAGATATGACATGAAGCCTGCTGCAGTGGGTAGGAAGCGGGTGGGGTGACAGTCACAGGGCCTCAGAGACAAACATGACGAGTGCTTTTGGAACAAAGAAACCCAATTCATAATTCTGAGGAAGCTTTCCTGTATAAATGGTACCTCCAACATGTGCTTTCATTTATACAAATTTGTCTTTTTTTTTTTTTTTAAGCCACAGGGATCATGAGGTTTTATTCTTAAGATAAACCTTGGGGGAAATGACCAGATGAAAATAAATTTGGCAACACTATATTTTCTCCATTGCTAACTTTCCAAGGTTGTATTTTCTCCTTTTTTGACTTTCTTAAAACATAATCTGTACTCATGTCTGGGCTTTGTTATAGAAACGAGCCCATTTCACACTTGGCCCAACCAAGTGATCCCAGCGTGACCTCTCATTAACTTTTTAAATGTGGGGTCAATGCCACGGAAAAGTAAAGTAACCCATGTGTGTATCACATTGTATTCTCAAGGTGCAGAGTTCCAAACTCCAACTCATTCATTCTAGAGAAGTGGAACTGTAGGATGGTGAATGATTTAGTCCTTATGTAGCACCGTCTGTCTACAGGCCTGAGGAAGGTATGTTTCAACTGCTACCTCATCCATTTTGGAGAAATGGAATTGTGAAAAGGTTTCCCTAACTCTTCCCCAAGGCTCACTACATTCCCTTCTTTGTGGTAGGGCTGTTGCACACCCTTAAGCCAATACACTTACCCACCTAACTACAGGCCACAGGTATAGAGCCATGACCACATCACCCCAAAAGCCTGGTTCCACACAGATAGAAACGATGTCCCCTGGGCCTTCAGCTGCTCAGCGGAGCCTGCTTGGATTACCTGGGAGGCTGCAGGGTAGCCTGTTCAGTCAAAGCACCCTTCAAAGAGGTCATACTTGTTTTGGTTGGAGTTACCAGGATGCACAATAAAGTGTACTCCTCTAGCCACAAAATATAGATTGCAGTCACCAATACTTCTAGTGCAGGTTGGCCAGAACTGTTATTTGAACAACAAGATTCTGTCCCTTTTTTTCCTTCAAAATTCCATTCAGATTCATCTCCTTCATAGAAGGTTTTCAGAATGCCTCTGTTCTCAGGCCCCATGGGTCCCTTATTTCTGCTGAACCTTTATTACTTTCATTCTGCAGTACCCTGGGAACACAATGATGACTACCCATTTATTTCCTTTGAAGCATCCATTGTTCAAGTTCCTATATCTTATCCCTCCTTTATAAGATTTAATAAATATCAACATGTTTTTACAAAAATTATCTCATTTCATATAAGTATTTTAAAAGTTTTAAAAAATTGTAAAATGAACAAACATAAATAGTGGATGTTAGGTCAAAGGGGAGCCACCTTATCCAGGGGTTACATCCCTCTACTACCTGTCTTCAACAGACCACATGTTGCCCCTAAACTCAGATTATATAAGGCTGGGACCCTGCCTCAAGGTGGAACCGACTCTGTACTGTAATTCATGCTCCCGTGCTCCCTGCTGGATTAGGCTGAAGCCAGACTCTGGCTGAGAAAACCTCCTTGCTTAACTCCTACCCATGCCCTGTCCTGCTTTCCCTACTTCTCTTCTGAAGACACTTCAATAAATCAAAAAGTCTACAAGTAGTAAGTGCTGGAGAGGGTGCAGAGAAAAGGGAACCCTCCTACATGGTTGGTGGGAATGTAAATTGGGGCAGACACCATGGAGAACAGCATGGAGATTCCTTAAAAAAAAAAAAAAAATAGAACTGCCATATGACCCAGCAATTCCACTCCTGGGCATAAATCCAGAGAAAACCATATAATTCAAAAGATACATGCACCTCAGTGTTCATAGTAGCACTTATACTAGACAAGACATGAAATAACTTAAGTGTTATCAACAGATGAATGGATAAAGATGTGGTGTATATATGTACATATATATGTGTGATATATATATATACCCACACCTGAATATTAGTCAATCATGAAAAGAATGAAATAATGTCATTTCCAGCAACATGGATGGGCCTAGATATTATCATACTAAATTAAGTCAGACAGAAAGAGACAAATATTATCTATCACTTATTTGCAGAATCTTAAAAAAAGATACAAATAGACTTATTTACAAAACAAACTCACAGACACAGAAAACGAACTTATAGTTACTAAAGGGGAAAGTGGGGCAAGGGATAAAGTATGAGGCTGGGATTAATACTATACATAAAATAGACAACCGACAAGGATCTACTATATAGCACAGGGAGCTATACTCAATATTTTATGATAACCTATAAGGGAAAAGAATATGAAAAAGAACACACACACGCATGCATGTGTGCACACACACAGTATGTATGTGTAACTGAATCACTTTGCTGCATACCTGAAACTACCATGACATTGTAAATCAACTAGACTTCAATAATTTTTTTTTAAGCCATAAGTAAATAAATTGCTTCCATAAGAACTTCTGATTCAGATTCTACTTCTAGGGAACCAGACCTAAAATCCTATATGGTACTATTTTCCTTAAATGGAGGATTCATCCCCCTACTGCTTTGTCTACAAATGGGAAAGAACCTAGGTAGATCTGAATTGTTCCTTACTGTCTGATTTTAACAGTTCTGTTGAGAAAACTTGCATTTCTATATGTGAGCCAAAAGCACACTCAGATAAATAGTTCAACTGAACAAAACCGGTTTATAGTGTGCAAATAGTAGATTGCTTAGTTCAGGAAGCAAGGCCCCACATGGATGTGTGGTGTTTCAATGATCTCCCTGGTGAATATGCTCATGCTTACCTTCACGGGGGCTGCATATTCCAAAAACAAGGTCATCCTCAATGTGCTGCAGAATGTCAAAATTCTCAACATAAAAAACCATCTCTGGCCTCCCGCTGATCTCCTCCAGCTGGGTGACATTGGAGCCAAACACCCCTACAGAGTAGATGATGATGCCTTCTTCCCGAAGTGCCACCGCTGGGTCCTTGACTATGTCCTGAGCCTCGCCATCTGTGATGAGGATGAGGAATTTCCTGACGTTGGGCCGGGCTCCCTTGGCAGGGCTGAAGTACTGAGACACAAACGTCAGGGCGCTACCCGTCAAGGTGGTTTCTCCAATGTGAGCCATTCGGTCTATTGCATCTGAAATCTCCCCCTGGGATGTGTATCTGTTGAGCTGAAACTCTTCCTTATTGACGTCGCTGAACTGGACCACACCGATTTGCACTCGATCTGCCCTGATCTGAGATTTGCTCACCAGGTTTTTCATAAATGTTTTCATTTTCATGAAGTTCTCTAGTCCTATGCTGCCAGAACTGTCCACCAGGAACATGATGTCAGCCTTCATCTCTTTGCAGGCTGCGTGGGAGAAAGGAGATGGGCTATTCAGGTGGGCTTCATGTGAGAAGATGAAGAGTGAACAGGAAAATCTAAAACACAAACAATTCTATACGAAGTGAAGCGTGTGCTTGCTAAGGGTTGTTAGCAGGTAAATAAAGTGTTGAAGATGATGAAGGGGACCCTATTCTCTTTATTATTTAGAGACCTGCTTTAACATATAGCCCAGGGCTTCTCAACCTCAGCACAACTAACATTGTGGTTGGAGAGTTTGCACTGTGGAAGGCAATCCAGGCACCGTAGGATCCTGAAGGATGCTCAGCAGGATCCCTGTACTCTACCTGTTAGATGCCGTTAGCACCCCCCAATGATGACCACCAAAGGTAAATGTCTCTAGACATTTCTAACCATCCCCTAAGGGACAAAATCACCCCTGGTTGAAAACTACTGATCTAACTCTAGAAGATTTCATACAAGTTTCATTAAAAAGTGATTAAATAAACCCCAAATACTCCTTAAACTCAGAAATCATTCGATCGTATTACACATGCAATGGTCTAATCATAGATCTATCCTCATAGGAATCTGTGGCGATATACTAAATAATACTTCTTAGAAGCCAATTAACTAGCACTCCCCCGAGTTATGACCAGCAACCACGTCTTTAGACATTGCTAACTATCCCCAGGTGGGGGGAAGTCACCCCTGGTTGAAAATTACTTACCTAGCTCTAGAAGATTTTTATACAAGCTTTGTGAAAAAGCAATTTAAATAAACATAAAACACTCTTTTTATGCATCAGATAATAGTTAGAGCAACACTCTAATAGGTCCTCCATCTTGTTCTGGAGAATAAACAGCTCCACAAAGTCAAGAAATTTCAGCTCGGATATTTATGCCCTTACTCCACACCTGCAATGTCAAATACTGACGGGTGCAGAAGCTGACCATATAGAATGGAGAAACAACAAGGTCCTACTGCATAGCACAGGGAACTATACCATAAACGGGAAAGAATATGGAAAAGAATGTTTATATATGTGGCACCGCAGAGCCGAAGTCAACAGAACATTGGAAATCAACTATCCTTCAACAACAACAGAACATTTAAGAAAATACTGCAGGGAGGCAGTTTGGGAGCTGAAGTCCAAAGGTAAGGGGTCCTACCTTCTTCAGCACAGATTTCTTGAACAACCTGGTTTCTTATGTCTTTCAAGGCATCAAAGTCATGCACGTAGTAGACCCGCTTCTCCTCGCCGGCGATTTCACGCAGCTGAGTCTGGTTAGCCTCCCTGACCCCAATGGCATAGACGTGGACGAGCTCCTCTCTCAGTCTGTTTGCAGGCCCCAAGACGCTGTCCCGGGACGCACCGCCAGTCAGCACAACGAGGTGGGAGGGCACTCTGCCTCCCCGCTGCCGCTTTGCCTTCTGCAGCAGCCCCAGGGTGAAGTTCAAGGCGGCGCCCGTGTTCCTGTTCCCGCCCATCTGCCTGATGTTCTCGATGGCCTTTCCCACGTCGTGCTTGTTCGTGTATTTACTGATCTCAAATTCCAAGTCCCAGCGGTCGGCGTACTGGACAGCCCCAACCCGCACCTTCTGCGGAGCAATGTTGAACATCCCTGCGACCTCTGACAGGAAGGTCTTCATCTCCTGGAAGTCTGTGGCCTGGGTGCTCCCGGAACCATCGATGAGCAGGTAGATGTCTGCTTCCTCCGTGTCCACACAACCTAAAATGCAACCCAAACTGAGTGTGGCATCTGGGCAAGCGGGACAGACACCCGGAGGCAGGGGAGAGGAAGGGCCAACGCTGGCCTCATCAGACAGAAAACATGGAAACAGCTTCTTGGCGTGAAAGGCCTGTTCTGCGGCCGTGACTCAGGGGATCTTAGCATTGGGTGGAGCAGCTGTGTGTGGCAGTTTAAGGCCATTTGCATTGAGAAGCGGAGTCCATTTGAATATAGGAAAAGATCAGAAAGAAAACTTGAAGATGCTTTCTATAAGTCGCTTCTCTTTCCAGGGAGCAACTGCTTAGCAAAAGGTCAGGTGGCCTTCTGTTAACTAAAGAAGATATTTAACTGGCCATGGTGGACCTAGGAGTCATTTGCTCATCCATGGCTGCTCAATTAACACAACAGGGGTAGTGTCAGGGGCCTAGTTCACCCTGGGCAATGACACTTCTGTGCTCAACGTGCTATAAATACATGTTGAAGGATGCAGATATATGTACGTACACTCTGTATGCACACATAATTTATGTAGCATACATGTCTATGTATGAACTATACAAGCACCTTGCTCTCTGTCTCCTTCTAAACTCACTGATACTAGAATAGTACTTCCCAGTAAATTCATTACCCTGTCCTCAGTCCAGACCATGCTTCCTGTGTATTCTCTAAATTGGAATTTGAGGCTGAGGGAAGGAGAGAAGGGAGAGAAAAGTCCACACACAAAAAGAAACCAAGGAAAGAGCAGAGAAACACAAGAGGCAAAGGCAAGAAATGAAGCAGGGCAGGGGGAGAAATAGCTAAGGAAGGTGTTCTGGGGCGTCAGGAAATAATGAAGAATATAAGAAAAGCTGCACAAAAGAGGAAATAAAAAAAAAAATCCCTTCTTCCCATGCCAGCACCTCAATAGCCTTTATTCTCTCCCAATTTACATTTCCTATTATTGGTTAAATTAAATTAAATTATTGGGTTAAATTAAGAAACCAGGAACTCAGCTCTCTCTCCCTGCATCACACCCACCAAGCCCCTGGGCAGACAGAACACCTGCAAGACAGGAAATAAAGCAAAAGGATGAGGCTAATCCTGCTCTCCTCAGGAGGCTTTACCGGCTTTGAGGGTTTCGGTCCTCTCGGAGATAACAGAGACCGTGTGTGTGATCTGATTCCGCAGCTTCTTCAGAAACGTCTGGTTGTGGGCAGCCAGGTCAGAGAAGGACTTCAGCTGGGACACGTACTGCTCAGCAGGATGGGACGCGATCTTCTCCAGCTGGGTGTTGTTGGCCCCCTCTACGCCAATGGTGAAGACGGTCACCCCCTGGCGCCGGAGGTTCACAGCGGCCTTGGTCACGTTGTCCTGGGACGGGCTGTGGGTCACGAGCACGGCAATCTGCGGCACCCCCTGGTTCTTCCGACTGCCGTGCTGCGCGCTGAAGACTTCCTTCCTGATCTTCCTCAAGGCGGCGCCAGTATAGGCCTTCCCGGCCAGGGGAGCAAGGCTCTGGATGTCCTGCAGAACCTCCGACTTGTTTACGCCCCTGCTCAGCGTGCTGACCACCTTCGTCTCGTTGCTGTAGGCCACGAGGCCAACCCTCATGCAGTGCTGCTTGATGTCCAGAGCAGATATGCTTTCTTCCAGGAACTCTTTAAGATAGTCAAAGTCCTCCCAGCTGCTGTTGGTGGACATATCCAGCAGGAACACAACGTCAGCCACGGAAGGGCCTTGGCAAACTGCGGGCAAGGAACAAACAGGCAGAGTTTTAATTCAGCATCTCTGCTCAGCATTGAAGACGCGTAGAATTATGAGCAATTATAGATAGAATACACATAGAATAACCAAGCAATTTTGCACTTAAAGAAGGAAGGAGGTATCCAAACTGATGATGAAGCTGAGATCAAAATTTTCTGGGCACAAAAACTGGACCTTAAGCTCACCTCCAGGCTCCAATTTCTACATCTGTAAAATACAGGTAACAAGAATATTGATCTTATAAGAGTTGTTGTAGGGATTAAATGAGATCATGTCAAGTTTAGCATGGGGCCTGGCACATAAACAGTCACCTAGTTAACAGAAGCTGCGGCTATCGTGTTAAAATCCACCACTAAAATCAGCAGTTATAGTCCAAACATTCTTAAGGGATGGAAATGTTATAGCAGTTAATGTTCTAATATTTTATCTGGGGAAAATGCTAGTAATGAGAGTCCATATTTTCCTAGATTACTACAAGAAAGCATTCTCTATTGTCAGTATCTGTCACTTCACTCTGACAACCAGACATAATGTGAGTTAATTATGTCACTTGTCTGGACTTGTACGCTTAGAGCAAAATTTTTTTTTCTTTTTTTTCCAGATCTCCCCTGTCCCTGTCATGAGTGATGTTCATAAATGCTTGGCCATCCTTGCTAATAGAATAGTACAAGGGGACCAACCAAGAGAGCAGGTTGGAGTTGGAGCAGAGCACGAGAAAGCTAATTTAAAACAGAGCTGCAGGAGGGAGCAAGTGCGGAGCTGATCCCACACAGGTCTAGCTCTAATCCCAGACCACAGTCTGGCCCAGGGCCAGGTCATATCGCTTCCAAGAGCGCCTGCAGCTTCCTTCCTGTGGAACAGAGGTTTTGGACTCCCTGAAGTTGTTTCAAGCTGTAACAGTCTGTGGTGATTTTATATGGCTTTAGGAATTAAGGATTTCTTTAGGAGCAAATTGTCCTTTTAAATGAACCAGAAATGAAACTACATAGCAGCTGAAGCCCAAGGAGAAATCTCAGATAGCTGGGTGGCAGGGAGGAGGCAGCCTATAAACAACAGGCAAGAAGATAAGTGAAACATGGAAAACCAAAGCTTCCCAAGTTTATTGGATTAAAAAGGCCACAATCGTGGGGCATGCAGAAATTAATGTCTGAAAATGCAGGTCAGCTTTTGCGGAAAGAGATGCTCACAGAGTCTGCATCCTTTCCTCACGATGATTTTCTGAAAGTATTTTCTCATCATCATCCCTACACATGCGCCCTGACCCACCTTCCACAAGGACGTCACTGGCTGCCCCGTCCTTGTACTGAGCTGCAGCCTTGAGAATTTGCGTCATGTTTTGGGAGAACGTGCTGAGGTCCCTGACCGTCCGGAGGCTGTAGTGGAACTGGCCCGTGGCCATGGCCTTCAGGGTCTTCTCGGACGCCCCCTGCATCCCCACCGAGACGATCCTCACCCCATCTTTGCGCAGCGCTTCGGCAGCCTCTGCCACAGTATCTTCAGGCTCGGCTGAAGCCAGGACCACCAGGATTGGGGGAAACTGCTTCCTGTCCCTCCCGCTTGAGAAGTAGGCCCTGTGCACCTCCTGGAGAGCCTTCCCAACCCGCAGGGAGCCCCCCAGGAACCCGAAGTTCTTCTTGAGGTGGTTCAGCATGGGGCCCCTGCTCTTGAAGGTGCTGAGCTGGAACTCTCTGTGGAGCCCATCGCTGTACTGGGCCAGGCCCACCTGGTACTTGTCAGCCTCTATGGGGAGGCTGCTGATCATCTTGTTGATGAAGGCCTTCACAAACGGGAAGGACTTAATTCCCAGGTGGTCGGAGCTGTCCAACAGAAACACCACATCAGCGTACTCCGGACCTACAAACCCACAGACAAACACAATGAGAGCAAACTTCAAACATTTGCTACCAAGTTTAATGCCAACCATATGGGAAAAACTTACTTCTCTCTTTTACTTGTATTTGTAATATCTTTCCAATGCACTGAAAAATAATACATATTCTCTCAAGAAAAATATTTGTTTCTTAAGCTAATTCTTCTATACACCTTCTCATTTGAACTGATCTTGAAATTAAGCACCACTTTTGCAAGGAATTAAGTAGAAATAGGTAAATATAAAGAAGTAAAATATCATGGGTTTTTACATGTTTAGTGGATAATTTTCCTTTGTGTCCTTTTGTTCTTTCAGAATTTGACCTCAGTTTATAGAAACAAGATAAACAGTTTCATTGAGAATGAATCAAATTTGTTGAGTGGAGAAATCTGAAAAATAGCCTTTCATTTTGACTTCCTTTTAAACAATACAAGTGACCTAATTAACTTATAAATGTATTAAATTTATAAACATATTAGTTTTATATTCAAAGTGTCAAATTGATGAGTTTTTAAAAATCCTAAAAATCATAAATATAAGATGTATTAATCTATCTTAAAATTATTTATGATATCTTTTGATGAGTCATGAGTGGGCATTATAATTGGTAAATTTATTCTTACATATGAAAAATATGACAGAAACCAGTATACCTTAAGCTAGGAAAGAGATTTCTATTGATAATGTAAATTTTACATAGGAATGCAATATTTTGCTGAGCTTTTAAGGCTTCATTCAATCCCAGATTGAATGTTAGGTATGTGAAATTATATTTGTATGTGATAGAGAAGCATTTGGTTCAAGCACAAAATATAATTTGCTGGTGGTTTGTCTGCTGGCTTTAATTCAGAGCTCTCATGACTGTACTATAAGATCCATTTCTTGTCCAGAGAAGGGAGGGACATACCTGTGTGTGTCTCGATATTGAATGTTTAAGAAAACACAGTGTAACTGAACAGGCAATGTGAGTCCTAACTTTGTTAGCTAATTCTCCCAGCTCTGTCAAGCTGTTTGACATACTTGGGCCTCAGTTTCCTCATAATTAAAATGGGTAGATTCGACTAGAAAATATCTAAGGTCTCTCTTTACTCTGATATTCTGATTATCTGAAGTAGTTACTATATAAATTCTGATCAAATTAAAGGAACTTCAGTCTTTTCCTGTCAACAACTGCTAGGAAAACAGCCTTAGTGCCCCTGCATGTTACTTTATCCCCTCTAGAGCAGTCTAATCCAGGAGTAGTGGATTTCAATCGTCCTTTCTTTTCTTCTAAGCAACCTGACTTCAGCCAGTTTGAGATTCCTTTGATGATCATGTATCCAGCAGCATCTCCAGGAAAATACTAAGTGAGGGGGGACCAACGAGAGAAGGCTGGGACCCCTCCAAGAACTGTCAGGTGAGGACTGCCCAGGGTGGCTCAACTTGGGACCAAAAGTGACATTTCTATTCATAGACAAATCCCCACATCCTATGTGGAGAAAAGAAATGTATCCACTGGCACAGGACGGGCCCATCACTGTATCTGAACCATGGAACAACTGGAGAAAAAGCATCGCCTTTCTTTGAAAAGCTTAATATCAGGCCCAGTGAGACATCAAAGGAATATGTTTTCAGGGCAAAGAAGAATTTATCTCTCTAGAAAACTTGCTTCCAAGGTCAGAGTCCTTGAAAACAAAACAAAACAAAACTGTAAAACCAATCTAGGTGGCCCTGGACATGAAGTGACTGATTATTTAAGAGGTGAGACTCATTGGAAAAGACTTTGATGCTGGGAGGGATTGGGGGCAGGAGGAGAAGGGGATGACAGAGGATGAGATGGCTGATTGACATCACCGACTTGATGGACGTGAGTCTGAGTGAACTCCGGGAGTTGGTGATGGATAGGGAGGCCTGGCGTGCTGCGATTCATGGGGTCACAAAGAGTCGGACATGACTGAGCGACTGAACTGAACTGAACTGAACTGAAGGGCCGTGAAGGCTTGACCAGTATTTTGACTTCAACTCCACTGGACATAGACTGTTGACAGACAGTGGACAGCTCTGGAGTTCCCTCTTCAGGGTAAAAGCACCTGCTTTACAATAAGCAGACACACAGTTTAAACTGGAGCCAAATCTGGATGTTTGACCAAGACAAATATTTTGGAACAAACAAACTAGGAAGAGACATTTCAAATTTTCCAGGCCTGAACTTAATGTGAAAAGAGAAGGTTGCATGAAAATACAACCTCCCAGAAGACCTAGAAGAAGTTGAAACTGAGGACAAGAAAACAGCTCTCATATCTTTCTATCATGAAAAGGGAATAAACCTCAGAAACAAATGATTTTCAAATGAACATGGGGTGACATCAAAGAAACTGAGCTGCCACTCCCCACCCCCCTCTATCATCACAGTCAAAACAAAACAAAACTCTTAAATTTTAAGCAAGTCAGACTCATATATTATCTATTTTCCATAATGAGAATTAAAGAAATGAATTCCTTTCATTATTTTCCTTACCAGAATGTTGGTTGACAGAAACATGGAAACAAATTATTATAAGGAATAAAATAAGCAGCATTTTCATATTTTAACCTGAAAATCGCCAGCTGGAAATCTGAAAAGGCAAAAACATAAACATCTAAAATTGTTGTGTATGTTACTTAGAAATCAAGACTCACACACATATGAACACACAAAATTACATAATAAATTCGGTGCAACAGAAGACAAGGAATTTCTGAGGTTCCCTGACTATTTGATCTGTGCTTTGTGGAAAAATGAACCACGAACATTTACAACATTTCAGTTCAGTTCATTTCAGTCGCTCAGTCGTGCCCAAATCTTTGCGACCCTATGAATCGCAGCACGCCAGGCCTCCCTGTCCATCACCAACTCCTGGAGTTCACTCAGACTCACGTCCATTGAGTCGGTGATGTCATTCAGCCATCTCATCCTCTGTCATCCCCTTCTCCTCCTGCCCCCAATCCCTCCCAGATCAGTCTTTTCCAATGAGTCAACTCTTCGCATGAAGTGGCCAAAGTATTGGAGTTTCAGCTTTAGTATCAGTCCTTCCAATGAACACCCAGGACTGATCTTCTTTAGAATGGACTGGTTGGATCTCCTTGCAGTCCAAGGGACTCTCAAGAGTCTTCTCCAACACCACAGTTCAAAAGTATCAATTCTTTGGTGCTCGGCCTTCTTCACAGTCCAACTCTCACATCCATACATGACCACAGGAAAAACCATAGCCTTGACTAGACGGACCTTTGTTGGCAAAGTAATTGTCTCTGGTTTAGAATATTCTATTTAGGTTGGTCATAACTTTTCTTCCATGGAGTAAGCGTCTTTTACTTTCATGGCTGCAATCACCATCTGCAGTGATTTTGGAGCCCCCAAAAATAAAGTCTGACACTGTTTCTACTGTTTTCCCCATCTATTTCCCAGTAAGTGATGGGACTGGATGCCATGATCTTCGTTTTCTGAATGTTGAGCTTTAAGCCAACTTTTTCACTCTCCTCTTTCACTTTCAACAAGAAGCTTATTAGTTCCTCTTCACTTTCTGCCATAAGGGTGGTGTCATCTGCATATCTGAGGTTATTGATATTTCTCCTGGCAATCTTGATTCCTGCTTGTGCTTCTTCCAACCCAGCGTTTCTCATGATGTACTCTGCATAGAAGTTAAATAAGCAGGGTGACAATATTCAGCCTTGACATACTCCTTTTCCTATTTGGAACCAGTCTGTTGTTCCATGTCCAGTTCTAACTGTTGCTTCCTGACCTGCATACAGATTTCTCAAGAGGCAGGTCAGGTGGTCTGGTATTCCCATCTCTTTCAGAATTTTCCAGTTTATTGTGATCCACACAGTCAAAGGCTTTGGCATATCAAGCAGAAATAGATGTTTTTCTGGAACTCTCTTGCTTTTTCCATGATCCAGCTGATGTTGGCAATTTGATTGCTGGTTCCTCTGCCTTTTCTAAAACCAGCTTGAACATCTGAAATTCAAGGTTCACATATTACTGAAGCCTGGCTTGGAGACTTTTGAGCATTACTTTACTAGCGTGTGAGATGAGTGCAATTGTGTGGTAGTTTGAACATTCTTTGGCATTGCCTTTCTTTGGGATTGGAATGAAAACTGACCTTTTCCAGTCCTGTGGCCACTGCTGAGTTTTCCAAATTTGCTGGCATATTGAGTGCAGCACTTTCACAGCATCATCTTTCAGGATTTGAAACAGCTCAACTGGGATTCCATCACCTTCACTAGCTTTGTTTGTAGTGATGCTTTCTAAGGCCCACTTGACTTCACATTCCAGGATGTCTGGCTCTAGGTGAGTGATCACACCATCGTGATTATCTTGGTCATGAAGATCTTTTTTGTACAGTTCTGTGTATTCTTGCGACCTCTTCTTAATATCTTCTGCTTCTGTTAGGTCCATACCATTTCTGTCCTTTGTCGAGCCCATCTTTGCATGAAGTGTTCCCTTGGTATCTCTAATTTTCTTGAAGAGATCTCTAGTCTTTCCCATTCTGTTGCTTTCCTCTACTTTGTATTGATCGCTGAGGAAGGCTTTCTTATTTCTTCTTGAAACTCTGCATTCAGATGCTTATATCTTTCCTTTTCTCCTTTGCTTTTCACTTCTCTTCTTTTCACAGCTATTTGTAAGGCCTCCCCAGACAGCCATGTTGCTTTTTTTTTTTTTTGCATTTCTTTTCCATGGTGATGGTCTTGATCCCTGTCTCCTATACAACGTCATGAACCTCCATCCATAGTTCATCAGGCACTCTTGTCTATCAGATCTAGGCCCTTAAATCTATTTCTCACTTCCACTGTATAATCATAAGAGATTTGATTTAGGTCATACCTGAATGATCTAGTGGTTTTCCCTACTTTCTTCAATTTAAGTCTGAATTTGGCAATAAGGAGCTCATGATCTGAGCCACAGTCAGCTCCCGGTCTTGTTTTTGTTGACTGTATAGAGCTTCTCCATCTTTGGCTGCAAAGAATATAATCAATCTGATTTCAGTGTTGACCATCTGGTGATGTCCATGTGTAGAGTCTTCTCTTGTGTTGTTGGAAAAGAGTGTTTGCTATGACCAGTGCATTCTCTTGGCAAAACTCTATTAGCCTTTGCCCTGCTTCATTCTGCACTCCAAGGCCAAATTTGCCTATTACCCCAGGTGTTTCTTGACTTCCTACTTTTGCATTCCAGTCCCCTATAATGAAAAGGACATCTTTTTTGGGTGTTAGTTCTAAAAGGTCTTGTAAGTCTTCATAGAACCGTTCAACTTCAGCTTCTTCAGCATTACCGGTTGGGGGATAGGCTTGGATCACCATGATATTGAATGGTTTGCCTTGGAAATGAACAGAGATCATTCTGTCATTTTTGAGATTGCATCCAAGTACTGCATTTTGGACTCTTGTTGACCATGATGGCTACTCCATTTCTTCTGAGGGATTCCTGCCCACAGTAATAGATATAATTGTCATCTGAGTTAAATTCACCCGTTCCAGTCCATTTTAGTTTGCTGATTCCTAGAATGTCAATGTTCACTCTTACCATCTCCTGTTTCAATTGACCACTCCCAATTTGCCTTGATTCATGGACCTGACATTCCAGGTTCCTATGCAATATTGCTCTTTACAGCATCGGATCTTGCTTCTATCACCAGTCACATCCACAACTGGGTATTGTTTTTGCTTTGGCTCCATCCCTTCACTCTTTCTGGAGTTATTTCTCCACTGATCTCCAGTAGCATATTGGGCACTTACTGACCTGGGGAGTTCCTCTTTTAGTGTCCTATCATTTGCCTTTTCATACTGTTCATGGGGTTCTCAAGGCAAGAATACTGAAGTGGTTTGCCATTCCCTTCTCCAGTGGACCACATTCTGTCAGACCTCTCCACCATGACCCTCCTGTCTTGGGTGGCCCCACGTGGCATGGCTTAGTTTCATTGAATTAGACAAGGCTGTGGTCCATGTGATCAGATTGGCTAATTTTCTGTGATTATGGTTTCAGTGTGTCTGCTCTCTCACAACACCTACCGTCTTACTTAGGTTTCTCTTACCTTGGACGAGGGGTATCTCCTCACGGCTGCCCCTCCTGACCTTGAACGTGGATTAGCCCCTGTTACAGAAGCATAAAAAAGTTTCTTCTGGCTCCCAGACCCTGTAGAGACATGAGATTTTGGATAGTCAATGGAAGTAGCCAGATGCATTCTAGTTCCACCCATGTTATGTGTTCCTAGTAATTATTTTCCCCAGTCTCATCCTCTGTCCACTCATCGCACAGACAATTTAGAGTTCACAGTTAGGACACAGTCTAAGACCTGATTTGTAATTTTTCCATCATGAACACGTAGGTATGTTTCATATTTGAGAAGTATTTATAGATGTGGTCAAAATTCTATTTACTCCTTTTCCTACATGATTAGCAAGTAACCATTTCCCTTTATTCTTTGATTTGAGAGAAGACATAAAGAAATAAGTAGTGATCCTCCATATTCCATATGATGTCTTGCTCCTCAGAATTACACAGTTTGTACCATTTTGCTTCCAACTACTTATAACCATATGAATCAAGGGCTTTCTGATTCTAATTTGGCCTAAAACATTTTCAGCCACCTTGAGTTTTCATTTCATGGGATAAAATAGGATATTGAAGATATTGACAATAAATTTGATAATTAAGTAGGTTGGGCTCATTCATTCACTCATTCATCCATTGAATGAAAAATGAATTGATCCATGATAATAAACTAGCACTTCTCTTTCCTGCTTAATTCTTACCCAAACATGTGTTTGATACATGTGGCTATCTCATTCCTTTGTCAGGCAGTCTCCTGTTGTGTAATATTTCATCCTTTCAGAAAATGGACCTTTGCCACAAAAAATTCCATCACCCTTTCCTCACCTACTCCATCGTCCCTCTGACATTCTGGAATTTGGAATTCTGTTCTTTCCTTCATAGGAACTTTGGATGATATAAACTTTTCAGGCTGTGAGTCAGTTTATCCATTCTGTTTCAGAGGAAATCAAAAAACTGGAAGGGTCCCTTAAGAGGTTATATTCAGTCCATCCTCTCATTAAGAGAAAGTTTAGCCCAAACGTGGATTTCCCAAAGTGAAAATTAAGTCATACTCTTTGTACAAATCCTCTGGTCGGCCTTGACCATGTGCCATGCCCTGTCCCGGCAGCTTTACATGTGTTCTCCTGTTTGATGTTGATAGCAAACCTATAAGCAGGTCATCTTATTGTCCCTATTTTGCAGATAAGGAAGCAGATTCATAAAGATGACATGGATAAAATGGGCCTTGCTGCTGCTGCTGTTAAGTCTCTTTAGTCATGTTTGACTCTGTGCAACGCCATAGACGGCAGCCCACCAGGCTCCCCGTCCCTGCGATTCTCCAGGCAAGAACACTGGAGTGGATTGCCATTGCCTTAGTTAAGATTAAAACCCAAATCACTCTGATTCAAAATCTGGACTGTAGCACACAGTTCCTCTGCATCCTAAACTAGTATTGTTTTTCTAAAATTTATTTTATTGAAGGATAGCTGATTTACAATATTGTGTCAATTTCTGTTATATACCAAAATGATTCAGATATATATATATATATTCTTATCCTTTTTCCATTATGGTTTATTGAACCATAATGCTGTACAGTAGGGCCTTGTTGCTTATTCATTCTATATACAATACCAAAAAATATTATTAACACAAAAAGTGTCTCCAAGTTTTTGGTTCTATGTCTTTTTTTCCCCTAAGTATTAAGGGATACTGGTATTTGTTTTCATGCCTTTTTATTTTTACTTTTCAAATCAGAGCTTTATGTTGTTCACTTCTCATCTGTTTACATTATGAACTTTATAAATGAATGCTGTCTTTAGGAGTTATGAGAGATAAGAGAAGAAGCTTTAGGTTGCTCAATAGGATAAATAACAAAGATGGAAGAAAATAGCACTGAATGCAAGTTAAAACCTGGATAGAAAAATGAGGGTTAGGTGAGGACACAAACACCACGTAGCATCTGGAAGTTTCCCTGTGCAGGTGGTCAATACTGTTGTCATTCAGGCACTAAGTTGTGTCTGCCTCTTTGCGACCCCATGGCCTATAGCACACCAGGCTTCCCTATTCTTCACTGTCTCCCAGAGTTTGCTCAAACTCATGTCCATTGACTCAGTGATGCCATCCAACCATCTTGTCCTCTGTCAGCCCCTTCTCCTCCTGCCTTCAATCTCCCAGCATCAGAGTCTTTTCCAATGAGTCAACTCTTCACATCAAGTGACCAAAATATTGCAACTTCAGCAGCAGTCTTCCCAAATGAATAGTCAGGGTAGATTGCCTTTAGGATTGACTAGTTTGACTCAACCAGTCCGGCATTTCACATGATGTACTCTGCATGTAAGTTGAATAAACAAGATTATAATATGCAGCCTTGACGTACTCCTCTCCCATTTGGGAGCAAGTCCATTTGTTTTTCCATGTCTGGTTCTAACTGTTGCTTCTCGACCTGCATACAGGTTTCTCAGAAGATTGATATTCCCATTTCTTTAAGAATTTCCCACAGTTTGTTGTGATCCACACAGTCTAAGACTTTAGCATAGTCAATGAAGCAGTATGTTTTTTCTGGAACTCCAGTGCTTTCTCTACAACATCGACAGATGTTGGCAATTTGATCTCTTGTTCCTCTGCCTTTTTAAAATTCAGTTTATACATCTGGAAGTTCTAAGTTCTTGTACTGTTGAAGCCTAGCTTGAAGGATTTTGAGCATTACCTTGCTAGCATATGAAATGAGCACAATTGAATGGTAGTTTGAACATACTTTTGCATTGTCTTTCTTTGGGATTGGAATGAAAACTGACCTTTTCCAGTCCTGTGGCCACTGCTGAGTTTTCCAACTTTGCTGGCATATTGAGTGCAACACTTTCACAGCATCATCTTTCAGGATTTGAAATAGCTCAGCTGAAATTCTAGCACCTCCAGCATCTTTGTTCGTAGTAATGCTTCCTAAGGCCCACTTGACTTCACATTCCAGGATATCTGGCTCTAGATGAGTGATCACACCAACATGATTATCCAGGTCATTAAGATCTTTTTTTGCATAGTTTTTCTGTGTATTTTTGCCACCTCTTCTTGATATCTTCTGCTTCTGTTAGGTCCTTCTCGGTCCTGTCCTTTATTGTGTCCATCTTTGCATGAAATGTTTTCTTGGTATCTCTAATTTTCTTGAAGAGATCTATAGTGTTTCCTATTCTACTGTTTTCCTCTATTTCTTTGCACTGTTCTCTTAAGAAAGCTCTCTTATCTCGCCTTGACATCCTCTGTAACTCTGCATTCAGTGGGTTTATCTTTCTTTCCCTTCCTCCTTTGCCTTTTGCTTCTCTCCTTTTTTAGCTTTTTTAAGGCCTCATCAGACAGGTACTTTGTTTTCTTGTGTTTCTTTTTCTTGGGGATGGTTTTGGTCACCACCTCCTGTACAGTGTTATGAACCTCAGTCCATAGTTCTTCAGGCACTCTTGTCTATCATATCTAATCCCTTGAATCTATTTGTCACCTCCACTGTATAATCCTAAGGATTTGATTTAGGTCATACCTGACTGGCCTAGTGGTTTTTCCCTCCTTTCTTCAAATTAAGGCCAGATTTTGTAAAAAGGAGCTTATGATCTGAGCCACCCTCAGCTCCAGGTCTTGTTTTTGCAATGTATAGAGCTTCTCCATCTTCAGCTGCAAAGAATATGGTCAATCTGGTTTTGGTGTTGACCATCTGGTGACGTCCATGTGTAGATTGTCTTTGTATTGTTGGAAGAGGGTGTTTGCTATGACCAGTACATTCTCTTGGCAAAACTCTGTTAGCCTTTGCCCTGCTTCATTACGTACTCCAAGGCCTAACTTGTTGACTTCCTATTTTTTCATTATAATCCCCTACTATGAAAACGACATCTCTCTCTCTTTGGTGTTAGTTCTAGAAGGTAGCTCTTCATAGAACCATTCAGCTTCAGCTGCTTCCACATTAGTGGTTAAGGCATAGACTTGGATTACTGTGATGCTGGGTGGTTTGCCTTGGAAATGAATTGAGAGCATTCTGCTGTTTTTGAGATTGCACCCAAGTACTGCATCTCGGTCTCTTTGTTGACTATAAGCGCTACTACATTTCTTCTAGGGACACTTGCCCACAATAGTCGACATGATGGCCGTATGAATTAAACTCGCACGTTCCTGTCCACTTTAGTTCACCGATTCCTAAGATGTCAATGTTCCATCTTGCCATCTACTGGAAAGTTGAGTTCTTTCAGATAGCATCTTGTCAAACAACTTTTTGAAACTTTAAATGGAATGCCAAATCTAGTGTCCTGTAAGGCTATATGTACAAGGTGGAGATCAGCGGAAGGGGCTCTTGAGGTTTACGTGCACTGTTTCATGAGTGTGACAGGCACACAAAGGGCCAGTAGGGAGAGCAGAAAGACTAAATCCCTGAGTTAATGCAGGGTAAGCATGGCTGCATGTTTACCACATGATGGACTGCCTGTAATCTGTATGTTGTTCTTTTACCAGACATGGTCAGGATTTGCATCCTTAAATTTTTAAAATATCTAATTATTTAAAATCAAAATTGTAAATACTCAAAGAAATGAGGGGAGAATGAAGGAGATAGTATTTAGAGTAATAACATAAAACTTAAATTCATGGTGCACCCCATGTTAATATAGCAATAGTCTGATTCATCACTTATTTTAGAAATACTCTCAAAAGTACAAATCTTTTAATTAGAATTTTTAGTACTCTATTCATTCTGATTTGGGCAAACTGGGCTAATATACCTTTTCCAAAGTTAAACACTTTAAGAGAAACCTTAAAATTTTTTGATTTCAAAACCTTGAGCCTGATACTCTCAAGGTCCAACCATGTAGTTGCAAATGGCAAGATTCCACTCTTTTTTATGGCTGAGTAACATTTCATTGTATATGTGCATCTTGTTTATCCATTATTCTGTGTTTAGATTAAGATGGAGAAAAACAAATACTGTCTGATTTCACTTTTATGTGGAATCTAAACCATACATGAGCAAAACAAAATGGAAACAGACTCATAGTACAGAGAGCAAACTCGTTACTGCCGGAGGGAAGCTGGGGTTGGGGAACAGATGCAATCGAGGAAAGAGAGTAAGAGATGTAAACGTCTAGCTATAAAATAAATGTCACAGGGTATAATGTATACACAATAGTCAATAACATTATAACTATTTTGTCTGGTGACAGATGGTAACTGGTCTTGCAGTGATGATCATTCCTAAAAGTTAAAAAATCACTATGTGGTATGCCTTAAACTAACATAATGTATATTAATAATAACTCATTTTATAAAAATAGAGTGAAAAAATCTGGATCTCTATAAACTTTCTGTTGAGAAGGTAGAATGTGACTAATTTAAAGTACAGCTGCAAAAGCAATACAGCCATCCAGTCTTTGGCTCCACACCCAGAATACTTAGAACTTGTGCAACACTTCTCCTGAGGCTATTAAGAACCAGGGGCTTCAGGGAGATCTCTGCCAATTCATAATCTACTTAATAGGATATGTCTTTGAAACAATGTTAAAAGTCAGTAAGGGATACAAAACAGACTTGAGCAGAATAAAGATAAATGCCATTTCTTTCCTTTTAAATGAGTATACAGGAAACATCATTTCTAAGTACCAATTTTACTTTTCTTCGGAAACAAGAATAGTGTCAGCTTCTGTATTATAAGAAGCAAAGCTGAGTCTGTGTCATGAAGCTCAAGACAAATGATTGCTTAGTAAATGCCCCATCTCCTCACTGTTTCCCTTCCTCCCTTCTTATAAGTCAAAAACTAAAAAGAAAAATACTCAAAGTGAGAGTTAAAGTTCATGTTGAAATGCTGTGGGATAAATCCTTGGCAGACAGCAGCACAAATAAACATTGAATCAACAACGGTGAGCAAAATAGAGCATACGAGTGAGCGCTTGCGGGCCAACTCAGTTTCACAGGTTTACTGTTCATGTCACACTTTCCGCCAAGTGCATTTTCTAGAAACACAGAAAGAGGCTATGCATGGAGGTCATACTCGAACAAGGTCATGCAAGTGCCGTCGACACTATAAAATGCACACTCTTCTCTGTGGAGGGGCGCTCAGCTCATCAGAAAGAGCTCTGGCTATACAGTCTCATGGCCTGGGTTCATGCAGTCTTTAGACTGTTGTGTGACTTCAGATACACTTCACTTCTGTACGCTTCTTATCTGAGGCACAAGAGCTACAGTCTCTCCAAATTCTAGCAGCTCCACACAGGGAACCGTTCTGTGATCTAGTAGATAGTACTAGAAGGGGGAAAAAAACCCCACAGATAATTAAGCTAAGAACACATGGAAACACTGAGCCCACCTTCTGAAACAATCCTGTGGAGGAAGCTGCCCTAGAACCCCTGTAGATTCTGTGTGGGAGGGGCTCACTCCAGCCAGAGGAGGAGTCTGTCTTGACTATTGATCCTTTCCAGGTCTAAAGATGCTGGAATCCTCCCAGATCCCATGACATAAACTTGAAGGGGCTCAAATTTCAAGGAGGCAGATCTGCTAGGAACAAAGTGCCCACATTAGAAAAGTTACAGAATAAATCCAGAAGTACTCCAGAAAGACTAAAGAACTAAAACTTTGAGCAGAAACCAGCAAATTATAAAACAAACATAAAATACTTTCAGGGATTGCCGGTACAGTTTTTAATTGAAATTAATTAATTATAATGTTTAAAATTCAATTTAAAATATAAACTGAATTTGTAAAGAAAATTAAGTTGAAATTAATTGAAAAGTAAAAAAAAATTAATTGAAATTAATTGATTTTAATTTACTGATTAATTTTGTTTAAAAACTAAATTAAAAATATATAAAGAAAATTAAGCTTTGAAAACATCAACCTCACAATAGACTGATCAAAATGAAAATAAAGAGAGAAGGCATAAATTGGTAATTGTATAAATGAAAAAGAAGACATAACTGTAATAAATTATGCAAAGACTTGTAAAAAATTGAAACAGTATTTTAAAATATTCACAGGAAGAAAATCCCAGGCCCAGATGGATTTACTGGTAAGTTCCACCAAACTTTTAAGAAACAGATCATCTGAAACTTTTATAAATTATTTCAGAGATTAAAAAAAGATGAATATTCATCCTTTCAGTTACATGGAACCAGTAAAATCTCAATATGCAAACCGGTTAAGTACTGTAAGAGAAAGCAAAATTAAAAATCCATTCTATTCATGAGTATAAACACAAAAAATCCTAAGTAAGACACTAGCAATTCAACTCCTTTAGTGTATAAAAAAGACAATACACCATTATCAAGTTGGGTTTATGTCAGGTATGCAAGGATTTTTAAAATTAGAAAATACATTTTCCCAAAGAAGAAATGAAGACGGCCAACAAGCACATGAAAAGATGCTCAGTGCTGCTAGTCATCAGGGAACGCAAATCAAAAGCACAACAAGATTAGCACTTCACAATTGTTTAGAAAGGCCATCATCAAAGAGAACAGAAATAACAAATGTTGGTGAGGATGTGGAGAAAAGGGAACATTTGTACACTGTTGGCAGGAAGATAAATTGATTCAGCCACTATTGAAAATAGTACAGAGGTTTCCCAAACAATAAAGATAAAACTATCATATATATCTATGTCTCTTTCTGGCTTACTTCACTCTGTATAATTGGCTCCAGTTTCATCCATCTCATTAGAACTGATTCAAATGTATTCTTTTTAATGGCTGAGTAATACTCCATTGTGTATATGTACCACAGCTTTCTTATCCATTCATCTGCTGATGGCATCTAGGTTGTTTCCATGTCCTGGCTATTATAAACAGTGCGGCAGTGAACATTGGGGTACACGTGTCTCTTTCAATTCTGGTTTCCTTGGTGTGTATGCCCAGCAGTGGGATTGCTGGGTCATATGGCAGTTCTATTTGCAATTTTTAAAGGAATCTCCACACTGTTCTCCATAGTGGCTGTACTAGTTTGCATTCCCACCAACAGTGTAAGAGGGTTCCCTTTTCTAGAGACACAGATGTATAGAATGGACTTTTGGACTCTGAGGGAGAGGAAGAGGGTGGGATGATTTGGGAGAATGGCACTGAAACTATATACTATCATGTAAGAAACGAATCGCCAGTCTATGTTCGATACAGTATACAGGATGCTTGGGGCTGGTGCATGGGGATGATCCAGGGAGATGATATGGGGTGGGAGGTGGGAGGGGGGTTCAGGATTGGGAACTCATGTACACCCGTGGCAGATTCATGTCACTGTATGGCAAAACCAATACAGTATTGTAAAGTAAAATAAAGTAAAAATAAAAATTAAAAAAAACCTATCCTATAACCCAGCAATTCCATTTTTGGATATATATTCAAAACAACAAAACACTAATTCAAAAAGATACATGCACCCCAGTGTTTGCAGCAGCATTATTTACAAGCCAAGACATGGAAGCAATCGAAATGCCCATCAACAGATGAACAGAGAAAGAGGATGTGGTGTATATATATATATACACACACACACAATGGAATACTACTCAGCCATAAAAAGATTGAGATATTGCCATTCGCAGTAACATGAATGGACTTGTGGAGCATTGGACTAAGTAATGTAAATCAGACAGAGAAAGACAAATGCTGTATGATATCATTTGTGTGTAAAATCTAAGAAATGCAACAAACTAGTGAGTATAGCAAAAAAGGTGCAGACTCAAAGAACAAACCACTGGTCACCACTTGGGGGGGTGCAACACACTGGGGGAAGTGGGAGGCACGATGTAAGACAGGCTCAAAGGGAATACAGCCAATATTGTGTAATAACTGCAAATGAAAGTACATTTATAATTGTACCATCTGAGCCACCAAGGAAGTCCTGTATAAATATACAGTATTGAGGAAAAGTATTTTAAAAAGTTTTTAAAAGACTGAATATGGTCTGAAAAATTAGAAAATACCTAATTACCACGTCAACATACTAAAGGAGATAAACTGTAAATATGAAAGGAAAGCCACTTAATTCATAATTTTACAAAAACTTAGTAAACTAGGAGTAGAAGGAAATGTAACTTGATTAAGGATATATATTTAAAATCTGCAATAGATAACCAACCTAATGGGAAAATATTAGAAATACTCT
Organism: Oryx dammah; assembly: GCF_014754425.2. Taxonomy (NCBI): domain Eukaryota; kingdom Metazoa; phylum Chordata; class Mammalia; order Artiodactyla; family Bovidae; genus Oryx; species Oryx dammah. Next base: position 5,716,532 of record NW_024070186.1, on the reverse strand, counting down.
CTCTAAAATGAAGAAGCATAGAGTGGTCCTCCTTTACTCTGAGGTTCTGGTGAAATTAAAGCCTGAAGGATGAAAGAAAGAATAAGAATGAATGAAACTGTCACTGTTCACAAGTGATATGACTGTCTACATCTCTAGACAAGTTATTAAAAACAACAAGTATTCAAGATGTCTTCACGTAACATCAAGATATAAAAGTCAATTGCATTTTCACATATATACAATAAGGAACCAGAAAACTTAATAATTCTTTTAGAATAGTCATGTTAACATAGCATCAACATCAAATACCCTCCTCCCCAAAAAACATTAAAATATGTAATATGTAAAGGTCTGTCTAGTCAAGGCTATGGTTTTTCCAGTGGTCATGTATGGGTGTGAAAGTTGGACTGTGAAGAAAGCTGAGCCCCGAAGAATTGATGCTTTTGAACTGTGGTGTTGAAGAAGACTCCTGAGAGTCCCTTGGACTGCAAGGAGATCCAACCAGTCCATTCTAAAGGAGAACAGCCCTTGGTGTTCTTCAGAAAGAATGATGCTAAAGCTGAAACTCCAATACTTTGGCCACCTCATGCGAAGAGTTGACTCATTGGAAAAGACTCTGATGCTGGGAGGGATTGGGGGCAGGAGGAGAAGGGGACAACAAAGGATGAGATGGCTGGATGGCATCACCAACTCGATGGATGTGAGTTTGAGTGAACTCCGGGAGTTGGTGATGGACAGGGAGGCCTGGCGTGCTGCGATTCATGGGGTCGCAAAGAGTCAGACACGACTGAGTGACTGAACTGAACTGAACTGAAAGGGTTGATAGCAAAGTTTATACAGTTTTACTGAACAACAATATACCAAGGAAATGGAATAGACAGTCCAGAGATGACATGCATAATAGCCTTGGTAAACCAGTGGGGTGGGAGGGAAATGGTTATTTACATGGAAATAAGTGAAACTGGCTCTCTCTTTCACACTGCATACAAAAGTGAACTACAGAGGGATAAAGTTCTTAAATGTTAAAAACAAAACTTTAAAATATTAGGTAAAGACTAGTATTTTGTATTAAATTAGGTGGATATATTTTCAACCTTGCTTTGCTATTGTTCGGTCCCTAAGTTGTATCCAACTCTTTGTGACCCCATGAATGGCAGCACACCAGGCTTCCTTGTCCTTCACTGTGAGTTTGCTCAAACTCATGTCCATTGAATCTGTGATGCCATTCTCTGTCTCATCCTCTGTTGTCCCCTTCTCCTCCTGCCTGCAGTCTTTCCCAGCATCAGAGTCTTTTCCAATGAGTCAGTTCTTCACATCAGGTGGCCAAAGTACTGGAGCTTCAGCTTCAGCATCAGTCCTTCCAATGAGTATTCAGGGTTGATTTCCTATAGGATTGACTGGTTTGGTCTCCTTGCAGTCCAAGGGACTCTCTAGAGTCTTCTCCAACACCACAGTTCAAAAGCATCAATTCTTTGGTGCTCAGCCTTCTTTATTGTCCAACTCTCACATCCATACATGACCACTAGAAAAACCATAGCTTTGATTAGTGTTGTTTCTACTTTTTAACTGTCTAGGTTTGTCATAGGTTTTCTTCCAAGGAGCTAGCATCTTTTAATTTCATGGCTGCAGTCACTGTCTGCAGTGATTTTGGAGCCCAAGTAAATAAAATCTGTCACTGTTTCCCCATCTACTTGCCATGAAGTGATGGGAACACATGCCATGGTCTTAGTTTTTTAAATGTTGAGTTTTAAGCCAGCTTTTTCACTCTACTCTTTTACTTTCATCAAGAAGCTCTTTAGCTCCTCTTCACTTTCTGCCATAAGGGTGGTATCATCTGCATATCTGAGGTTGTTGATCTTTCTCCCAGAAATCTTGATTCCAGCTTGTGATTCATCCAGCTTGGCATTTTGCATGATGTACTCTGCATGTAAGTTAAATAAGCAGGGTGACAATATACAGCCTTGATGTACTCCTTCCCAGATTTTGAACCAGTCCATTGTTCCATGTCTGGTTTTAACTGCTGCTTTTTGACCTGCATACCAGTTTCTCAGGAGGTAGGTAAGGTGGTTTGGTATTCCTATTTTTCTTTTAATTTTCCACAGTTTTTCTGTGACCCACATGGTCAAAGACTTTAGCATAGTCAATGAGGCAGAAGTAGATGTTTTCCTGGAATTCCCTTGCTTTTTCTATGATTCAACTGATGTCAGCAATTTGATCTCTGGTTCCTCTGCCCTTTCTAAATCCACCTTGTACATATGGAGGTTCTCAGTTCATATACTGTTGAAACCTACCTTGAAGGATTTTGAGCATAACCTTGCTAGCATGTGAAATGTGTACATATTGGGAAAAGATATTCACAATACTGATAAAGAATATGTATCCTTCGATCTCTATATGTCTTCTTTGATTTCTTTCATCAGCATCTTATAGTTTTTGGAGTACAAGTCTTTTGTCTCCTTAGGTAGGTTTATTCCTAAGTATTTTATTTTATTTTTTGATGTGATGGTAAATGGAATTGCTTCTTGAATTTCTTTTTCTGATCTTTCAACATTAATGTACAGAAATGCAACAGGTTACTGTGAATTAATTTTGTAACCTGCAACTGTACCAAGTTCACTGATGAGTTCAAGTTGTTTTCTGATACCATCCTTAGGATCTTCTATGCATAGTATCATGTCGTCTGCATACAGAGACAGTTTAACTTCTTTTCGAGTTTGGATTCTCTTTACTTCTTTTTCTTCTCTGATTGCTGTATCTAGGACTTCCAAAGCTATGTTGAATAAAAGTGGTGAGAGTGAACATCTTTGTCTTGTTCTTCATTTTAGAAGGAATGCTTTCAGCTTTTCACTATTGAGTATGATTCTAACTATAGGTTTATCATATATGGCCTTTATTATGTTGAGTTATGTACCCTCTATGCCCACTTTCTGGAGAGTTTTTATTGTAAATAGGTGCTGAATTTTGTCAAAAGCTTTTTCTGCATCTATTGAGATGATTGTATGTTTTTTATTGTTCAATTTGTTGATGTGGTGTATCACATTGATTGATTTGCAGATGTTGAAAAATCCTTGCATTCCTGGGTTGATCCCACTTGATCATGGTGTAAAATCTTTTTAATGTATTGTTGGATTCAGATTGCCCAGTATTTTGCTGAGGATTTCTGCATCTATGTTCATCAGTGATATTGACCTATAATTTTCTTTCTTGTGCTTTGTCTGGTTTTGGTAGCAGGGTTATGGTGGCCTCATTAAATGAGTTTGGAAGTTTTCCTTCCTCTGCAACTTTTTAGAACAGTTTAAGAAGGATCAGTGTTAGCTCTTCTCTAAATGTTTGATAAAATTTACCTGTGAAGCTGTAAGGTTCTGAACTTTTGTTTGCTAGGAGGATTTTAATCACAGTTTCAATTTCAGTGCTTGTGACTGGTCTGTTAATATTTTCTATTTTTTTCTGCCTCTGTCTAAGGAGACTGTACCTTTCTAAGAATTTGTCCATTTCTTCCAGCTTGTCTATTTTATTGGACATAAACAGATGGAAAGATGCACTATGTTTATGGATTGGATGAATCAATATTGTCAAAATGATTATACTACTGAAGACAACCTACAGATGTGATGCAATCTATATCAAACTGCCAATGGCATTTTTCACAGAACTAATTAAAAAAAAATCTCAAAATTTGTATGGAGACACAAAGGATCCCAAATAGCCAAAGCAATCTTGAAAAAGAAAAATGGAGCTGGAGAAATCAGGCTTCTTGACTTCAGACTAAGCTACAAAGCTTCAGTCATCAAAACAGTGTGGTACTGGCATAAAAATAGAAATATAGATGAATGGAACAGGATAGAAAACTCAGAATTAAGCCCATGCACCCATGGTCAATTAATCAATGACAAAGAAGCAAGACTACACAATATTGGAAAGACAGTCTCTTCAACAAACAGTGTTGAGTAAACTGGACAGCCACATGTAAAAAAATGAACTTAGATTATTCTTTAACTCCATACACAATAATAAGCTCAAAATGGATCAAAGACCTAAATGTGAGACTGGACACTATAAAACTCCTAGAGGAAAAATAGGTAGAACACTTTATGACACAAATCACAGCCACATTTTTTTTGGTCCATCTCCTAGAATAATGGGGGAAAAAAAAAAAACAAAAATAAATGGGAACTGCTTAAACTCAAAAGGTTTTTCTTGGCAAAGGAAACTATAAACAAAGCAAAAAACAACCCTCAGATAGGGAGAAAATATTTGCAAATAAAATGACCGATAAGGGATTAGTCTCCAAAATTTACAAACAGCTTATGATGCTTAACAGCACCAAAACAAATAACCCACTTTAAAATGGGCAGAAGACCTGAATAGAAGTTTCTCCAAAGAGGACATGCAGATGGCCAATAGGCACATAAAAAGATGTTCAATATCTCTAGTTATTAGAGACATGCAATCAAAACTACAGTGAGATATCACCTCACACTGGTCTGAATGGCTATCATAAAAAATCCACAAACAAGAAATGCTAGAGAGAATGTGGAGAGAAGGGAGCCCTCCTAACACTTGGTGGGAATGTAAATCGGTACTATGGAGAACAATATAGAAGTTCCTTAGAAAAATAAAACTAGAGCTACTGTATGAGCCTGCAGTCCAACTCTTGGGCATATATCTGGAGAAAAATATGATCCAAAAGAATACATGCACCCCAGTGTTCATTGCAGCACTGCTTACAATAGCCAAGACATGGAAGCCACGTAAATGTCCAGAGAAAGACGAATGGATAAGGAAGATCTGGTACATGTGTACGATGGAATGTTACTCAACCATTAAAAAGAATGAAATAATTCCATTTGCAGCAACATGGGTAGACCTAGAGAGTGCCATACTAACCGAAGTAAGTCAGATAGAGAAGGAGAAATATCATATGACATTCCTTACAGGTAGAATTTAAAAAGAAATGATACAAAAGAACTTATTTACAAAAAGAAAGAGACACATAGACTTAGAAAACAAACTTATGGTTGCCAGAGGGAAAGGATTCTTAGGGACTTTGGGAAAGTCATATACATATGACAGTATTTAAAATGGACAGCCAACAAGGACTTACGATATAGCACGAGGAGCTCTGCTCAGTGTTATGTGGTAGCCTAGATGGGAGGCGGGTTTGGGGGAGAGTGGATACACGTATGTGTATGGCTGAGTCCCTTTGCTGTTCACCCGAACCTACCATAACATTGTTAATCAACTATATCCCCAGTACAAAATAAATAGTTTAATGTTTGGGGAAAAAAATTGGTATCAAAAATATATAATACTCCTAGAATTTCTATGAACTGGGCAAAAATCATAAACTGAAAGCATAGACCTGCCTGAAAAACGTATAGGCACTAACCATATGGAGAAATGTTGAAATTCATTAATGCTCAGGGAAACGTGAATCAGGATCACAGGGAGATGTCATCTTATAATCAGCAAATATGTTAAAGTCTCACAAAATTAATAGATGAGCAAGACCTCATATACATTTTTGGTGCAAGTGCAAACTGGTACAACCACTTTGGAAAACAGTTTGGCATTATCTTATAAAAGTGAACATTCTCAAGCCCTGTGCCCTGACAATTCTACTCCTGGGGAAGCTCTTGCATACATATGTGAGGTGAGGTGTTCAGGAATCATCAATAAAATGAATCATCAATAAAATGGTAGAAAATATTTGCAAATCATCTATCTGATAAGGGGTTAATATCCAAAATATATAAAGAACTCACCAGGGAAGCCCATAAAGAACTCATGCAATACCAAAAAACCAAACAACTCTATTTAGAGATGGTCATAAGATCTGAATAGACATTTTTCCAAAGAAGACATACACACAAGTGAAAAGATGGTCAGTATTATTAATCATCAGGGAAATGCAAATCAAAACCACAATGAGATCATTCACACCTGTTAGAATGGCTGTTATCAAAAAGACAAGATATAAGAAATTGCTGATGTGGAGAAAGGTGCACTGTTGGTGGTGATATAAATTGGTGCAGTCATTATGAAAAACAGTATTGAGCTCTCTCAAAACCTTAAACACAGAAACTTAAACCTCAAAACCTTAAACATAGAACTGTCAGACATGACTGAGCGACTTCACTATAAAACGTGCAGCACTGAGAGTGAACGGTCGGTAATATATAAACTCTGGGTGGTAACAACGTGTTCAGTTCAGTCGCTCAGTCGTGCCCGACTCTTTGCGACCCCATGAATCGCAGCACGCCAGGCCTCCCTGTCCATCACCATCTCCCGGAGTTCACTCAGACTCACGTCCATGGAGTCAGTGATGCCATCCAGCCATCTCATCCTTGGTCGTCCCCTTCTCCTCCTGCCCCCAATCCCTCCCAGCATCAGGGTCTTTTCCAACGAGTCAACTCTTCGCATGAGGTGGCCAAAGTACTGGAGTTTCAGCTTTAGCATCATTCTTTCCAAAGAACACCCAGGGCAGATCTCCTTTAGAATGTGTGAACGTAGATTTATCAGTTGTAACCAATGTACCGCTCTGGTGGGGGCTGTTGATGTGGTATGTATGTGCATATGGCGGGGTTAGGGTACATGAGAAATTTCTGTGCCTTTTTTGTACCTCTGTTCAGTTTTGTTGTGAATCTAAAACTACTTTTAAAAATAAAATCTATTGGGAAAAAAAGCAAAAGAACAATAAACACATGATCTAGGATGTATAGGATGTGGGAGGCAAGGGAAAGGAATTGACAGGGAACGTATTACAGATATATGTTATTGTCAATATTCTCGTTTTCACATGGGTAGAGTTTCATGGGTTTGTTATATTATTACACAGCAGCAAATAAATAGAAAGGACTTATGGATGAATGTGTATAATGAACTAGTGTTTAGAATTAATCCTATCTGTGTACCTGAGAGCCAATAGATGTTTAGAAAAGAATAACCAATTTTTTAAATTAAATACAGTTAGAGGAAAGAGAGAGAGAGAAAAAAAGGCAGTCCAGCCAAGAGCCTAGTGATCTGCTGTGGGCAGATATGGAACAGTTACAGGGAGAAATTTCTTCCCCTGTGACGGTCATCTGTGAAAAGTTTCATTTTAGTGGCATAGGAAGCAAGGAAACATGAACATCTTTTGATCAAAAAAACTTTCCTCAAATACATAACTCACCATGGCATCTTATGGGATCCAAATAAAGGAACTCAAATCAACAAATTTTCACCCTGATAAACTACCTAGCATCATGAGTCTGGTAGCAGACCCCTCTAGGTGTTCACCAAAAATCTGTACTCCATGTTGTGGAGATGTCATGGAGTTGTGGCTGCCAGCTGGGGACTGCATGTCCCAGAACCACTTGCAGAGGCTAACCATGGAGTCCTGGCCAGTGGAATGTGAGTGGAAGTGACATCACCTGCTTTCAATTAGCGTGATGCCTCTTGCAGGGTGGCCCTCCATGCCTTTCCCCTTCTAGTCTGCTTGAACGGAGACAATCTCAAAGCCAAACGTTGAAGAGAGGGGAGCTACGTCCATCTGGGGTTGGAATGACTGTAGAGGGGTTCCCCATGAACATGTGTACTAATGTAGTCATGTGTATTCACCCGCTTCTGATCCATCAATAATAGAGTAACTTATTGTGCGGAGAAGGCAATGGCACGCCACTCCAGTACTCTTCCCTAGAAAATCCCATGGATGGAGGAGCCTGGTAGGCTGCAGTCCATGGGGTTGCTACGAGTCAGACAGGACTGAGCGACTTCACTTTCACTTTTCACTTTCATGCATTGGAGAAGGAAATGGCAACCCACTCCAGTGTTCTTGCCTGGAGAATCCCAGGGATGGGGGAGCCTGGTGGGCTGCCGTCTATGGGGTCGCACAGAGTCGGACACGACTGAAGCAACTTAGCAGTAGCGTTGGCTTTCCAGTGTACATTTTTGAGGTGTATTTGCTACAGTAGCAAGTTTCACCCAAACCAACATAGACCCCAACATCTGTGTTAGTCGAGTAGCAGAAAACAGGAGGAACAAGAGAGGGTGTGACCAGGGCACAAGGGAGTGAGAACAAAATTCCTGAGCCCCAGAGGGATTCACTACACTGAGGATGATCAGCAACACAAACACTGACATTGCAGTCCAGCTACACCACAATTCAGCTCTAGGCTGTGTCGCCTCGTAGTTAGACCCACAGACTCTGTCATCAGACTGCACGATTAAAATCCTGCTCATGTGACCCACTAACTGCAGGACAGGCAAGTAATTTAAATCCTTTGAGCCCATTTCTCAACTATAAAATGGTGTTTGTAGCCACAGCCACTTCAAGGAACTGTTGTAAAGGAGTTGGTGGAGCATTGCTGTGCCATTGATATTAAATACATTTTAGCTATCAGCATTATTTTTATTCTTGTAATTGCCATCTTCACAGTGGGACAGCTTGTAAGTAAAGCAACCTAGAAAACACACTGTCTAAGGAATAACCTGGGCTTCTCTGGCGGTTCAGTGGTAAAAAATAATCCACCTGCCCATGCAGGAGACACAGGAGACACACACACACGTTTTATCCCTGGAGGAGGAAAGGGCCACCCACTCCAGTGTTCTTGCCTGGGAAATCCCATGGATCTAGGGGGCTGACAGGCTACAGTCCATGGGGTTGCAAAAGAGTCAGATATGATTAGCAGCTAAACACCAGCAAAAATGACCTAGAAGGGCTAAGTATTTACTTCCTCTCCTGCCCCCAGCCCCCGCGCCCCCCCCAACCCCTCACCCACCCCGGCCCCGCCGACACATTTTGACTCAATACTTGTACAGGCTTTTATAGGCGTAACCTTAGCTGAGGAATTATATTCTGCACCTTTCCAAGTCCTGTCACAGCCATTGCCTCCCTGAATCCTGATAGCAGCCTTGTGAGGCTGACAGGAATTATTATTCCCACTTTACAGAGGAAATATCTGAGGGTTAAGGAAGCTAAACTTTGCCCAGATCCCAGCCAGTCCCCGAATTCTGAGTCCAGGACTTTTTTCACTACATTACAGAGCTTCCCTTGGGGCAAAGTTTTGCATGCTATCTAGTTCTGGGGAAGGAGGAATTTTATCTTGTATGTTAGAATGTAGCCAGTCATCTGGCTGTAATAATTTTTTTACTGAAAATTATTTCTTTAAATTATCTTCTTTCTCAATGAATGTCAGCTGTGAATTCCTGCTCTTTGCAGTTGATCCCATTAACTCTGGATAAAGGCTCTTTATCTCCAAGTTTCTCTTTTTCTCTATTTGGCTGAATCTACAGAAGGGCAGCCATACTGACACAATTCACAAAAGCCAACAATGACATCAGCTAGTTGGAGAGCTGTCCAGCAATACCCTGAAGGACCAGAGTGGTAATGAAATATATTGGGTCATTGATAAAATATTTTTTATTTGTTGCAGCTAAATTAAAAGCATACATGGCTTAGGATGGCAGAAAGTAGGAATTAGGCTTAACTGATCCTCTTTAATTGTTGACCTCCTAAGTTGGAGGTTAAGAAAATCAAGAGATAACCAAAGAGATTCAGACACAGTAACATGCTTAAGTTCACATGAATTTTCTCTACCAGCTCCAGTAGTTATATATGGATGTGAGAGTTGGACCATAAAGAAGGCTGAGTGCCAAAGAACTGATGCTTTTGAATTGGAGTGCTGGAGAAGACTCTTGAGAATCCATTGGACAACAAAAAGATATGATCAGTCAATCCTAAAGGAAATCAACCTTGAATATTCACTGGAAGGATGGATGCCGAAGCTGAAGCTCCAATACGTCAGTCATCTGATGCAGAGCTGACTCATTGGAAAAGACCTTCATGCTAGGAAAGACTGAGGGCAAGAGGAGAAGGGCATGGCAGAAGATGAGGTGGTTAGATAGCATCACTGACTCAATAGACATGAGTTTGAGCAAACTCCAAGAGACAGTGAAGGACATGGAAGCCTGGCATGCTATGGATCCCAGGATCACAAAGAGTCAGACATGACTTAGAGACTGAACAATGACTGCAAAATTGAAAAATATTCTGGCCTTCAGTTCAGTTCAGTCACTCTGCCATGTCCGACTCTTTGTGACCCCAGCAGGCCAGGCCTCCCTGTCCATCACCAACTCTCAAGTTCACTCAAACTCACGTCCATTGAGTCGGTGATGCCATCCAGCCATCTCATCCTCTGTCGTCCCCTATTCCTCCTGCCCCCAATCCCTCCCAGCACCAGGGTCTTTTCCAATGAGTCAACTCTTTGCATGAGGTGGCCAAAGTATTGGAATTTCAGCTTTAGCATCAGTCCTTCCAAGGAACACCCAGGACTGATCTCCTTTAGAACGGACTGGTTGGATCTCCTTGCAGTCCAAGGGACTCTCAAGAGTCTTCTCCAACACCACAATTCAAAAGCATCAATTCTTTGGCACTCAGCCTTCTTCACAGTCCAACTCTCACATCCATACATGACCACTGGAAAAACCATAGCCTTGGCTAGACGGACATTTGTTGGCAAAGGAATGTCTCTGCTTTTTAACATGCTGTCTAGTTTGGTATAACTTTCCTTCCAAGGAGTAAGGAAAATTTCATGGCTGCAATCACCATTTGCAGTATTTTGGAGCCCCCCAAAATAAAGTCTGACACCATTTCCACTGTTTCCCCATCTATTTGCCATGAAGTGATGGGACTGGATGCCATGATCTTCGTTTTCTGAATGTTGAGCTTTAAGCCAACTTTTTCACTCTCCTCTTTCACTTTCATCCAGAGGCTTTGTAGTTCCTCATCACTTTCTGCCATAAGGGTGGTGTCATCTGCGTATCTGAGGTTATTGATATTTCTCCTGGCAATCTTGATTCCAGCTTGTACTTCTTCGAGCCCAGTGTTTCTCATGAGTTAATAAGCAGGGTGACAATATACAGCCTTGACGAACTTCTTTTCCTATTTGAAACCAGTCTGTTGTTCCATGTCCAGTTCCATGTCCAGTTGCTTCCTGACCTGCATATAGGTTTCTCAAGAGGCAGGTCAGGTGGTCTGGTATTCCCATTTCTTTCAGAATTTTCCACAGTTTATTGTGATCCACACAGTCAAAGGCTTTGGCATAGTTAATAAAGCAGAAACAGATGATTTTCTGGAACTCTCTTGCTTTTTCCATGATCCAGTGGATGTTGGCAATTTGATCTCTGGTTCCTTTGTCTTTTCTAAAACCAGCTTGAACATTTGGAAGTTCACAGTTCATGTATTGCTAAAGCCTGGCTTGGAGAATTTTGAACACTACTTTACTAGCGTGTGAGATGAGTGCAATTGTGCAGTAGTTTGAGCATTCTTTGGCATTGCCTTTCTTTGGGATTGGAATGAAAACTGACTTTTTCCAGTTCTGTGGCCACTGCTGAGTTTTCCAAATTTGCTGGCATATTGAGCACAACACTTTCACAGCATCATCTTTCAGGATTTGAAATAACTCAACTAGAATTCCATCACCTCCACTAGCTTTGTTCGTAGTGATACTTTCTAAGGCCCACTTGACTTCACATTCCAGGATGTCTGGCTCTAGGTGAGTGATCACACCATTGTGGTTATCTGGGTCATGAAGATCTTTTCTGTACAGTTCTTCTGTGTATTCTTGCCACCTCTTCTTAATATCTTCTGCTTCTGTTAGGTCCATACCATTTCTGTCCTTTATCGAGCCCATCTTTGCATGAAATATTCCCTTGGTATCTCTAATTTTCTTGAAGAGATCTCTAGTCTTTCCCATTCTGTTGTTTTCCTCTATTTCCTTGCATTGTTTGCTGAGGAAGGCTTTCTTATCTCTCCTTGCTATTCTTTGGAACTCTGCATTCAGATGCTTATATCTTTCCTTTTCTCCTTTGCTTTTCACTTCTCTTCTTTTCACAGCTATTTGTAAGGCCTCCCCAGGCAGCTAGTTTGCTTTTTTGCATTTCTTTTCCATGGGGATGGTCTTGATCCCTGTTCCCTGTACAATGTCATGAAACTCCATCCATAGTTCATTAGGCACTGTATCTATCAGATCTAGTCCCTTAAATCTATTTCTCACTTCCACTGTATAATTATAAGGAATTTGATTTAGATCACACCTGAATGGTCTAGTGGTTTTCCCTGCTTCCTTCAATTTAAGTTTGAATTTGGCAATAAGGAGCTCATGATCTGAGCCACAGTCAGCTCCCAGTCTTGTTTTTGCTGACTATATAGAGCTTCTCCATCTTTGGCTGCAAAGGATATAATCAATCTGATTTTGGTGTTGACCATCTGGTGATGTCCATGTGTACAGTCTTTTCTTGTATTGTTGGAAAAGCGTGTTTGCTATGACCAGTGCATTCTCTTGGCAAAACTCTATTAGCCTTTGCCCTGCTTCATTCTATATTCCAAGGCCAAGTTTGCCTGTTACTCCAGGTGTTTCTTGACTTCCAACTTTTGCATTCCAGTCCCCTATAATGAAAAGGACATCTTTTTGGAGTGTTAGTTCTAAAAGGTCGTGTAGGTCTTTATAGAACTGTTCAACTTCAGCTTCTTCAGCATTACTGGTTGGGGCATAGACTTAGATTACTGTGATATTGAATGGTTTGCCTTGAAAACAAATAGAGATCATCCTGTCGTTTTTGAGATTGCATCCAAGTACTGCATTTTGGACTCTTTTGTTGACCATGATGGCTACTCCATTTCTTTTAAGGGATTCCTGCCCACAGTAGTAGATATAATGGTTATCTGAGTTAAATTCACCCATGCCAGTCCTTTTTAGTTTGCTGATTCCTAGAATGTTGATGTTCACTCTCACTATCTCCTGTTTGACCACTTCCAATTTGCCTTGATTCATGGACCTAACATTCCAGGTTCCTATGCAATATTGCTCTTTACAGCATTGGACCTTGCCTCTATCACCAGTCACATCCACAGCTGGGTATTGTTTTTGCTTTGGCTCCATCCCTTCATTCTTTCTGGAGTTATTTTCCCACTGATCTCCAGTAATATATTAGGGATCTACCGACCTGGGGAGTTTCTCTTTCAGTATCCTATCATTTTGCCTTTTCATACTACTCCACATTCCAGGTCAGAAGGGGCGGCTGTGAGGAGACACCCCTCGTCCAAGGTAGGAGAAACCCAAGTAAGACGGTAGGTGTTGCGAGAGGCATCAGAAGGCAGACACACAAACCATAATCACAGAAAACTTGTCAATCTAATCACACAGACCACAGCCTTGTCTAACTCCATGAAACTAAGCCATGCCATGTGGGGCCACCCAAGATGGGCAGATCATGGTGGAGAGGTCTGACAGAATGTGGTCCACTGGAGAAGGGAATGGCAAACCACTTCAGTATTCTTGCCTTGAGAACACCATGAACAGTATGAACAGTATTCTGACCTTGAAAGTGAAAGTGAAGTCGCTCAGTTGTGTCCAACTCTTTGTGACCACATGGACTGTAGCCTTAGGCTTTTTTGTCCATGGGATTCTCCAGGCAAGAATACTGGAGTGGGTTACAATTTCCTTCTCCAGGGGATCTTCCCGACCCAGGGATCGAACCCAGGTCTCCCGCATTGGAGGCAGACGCTTTTACCTCTGAGCCACCAGGGAACCTATTCTGACCTTACATTGAGCAAATACAGCAAAGAGTAACTTAGGGGACAATCGGGGACAATCAGATCCCTGGTTGGAGGGAGGAGTCACAGAATGAATAAGAAGAGTTAATATCTACTGAGCATTTATTATATACCAGGAATTTTTCTAAGAGTAACACTTAACTCTCTCAGTAACCCAATGAGTATCAATAAATACTACACTTGTTTTACAGATAAGATTGTGTCAAGTTGCCAAAAGTCCACAGCTATTAACTGATAGAAGTGGAATCAACTCATCTATCAAGTGTGAACACCGTACTTGCCTGTGTTGAGGGACAAAGACCTACAATTTGACTATTCAGTTCAGTTCAGTCGCTCAGTTGACTATTGGCCTGTATCAAATACAAAAATTAAAGAACAATTAACTGTTAAATGATGCATGTTAACTGCATCTGCCATCTGTAAAATGCATGACCTCTACAAGGTTGCCCAGCTAGAACTATGGGAAGTTATTGCTGATTTCTCTTTTTCACACCCAGAAGCCAGTGTGTTTTTATTATAAAAAGTAGATCTCAGATCCAGCCATGTCTCAACACCATTTTTACATCTAACCTAATCTAAGACCCCATTGTCTCACCTGGGTTATAGCAAAAGCCTCCTAATTGACTTCTCTCTTCCAGTCTTACCAAACTATGAATTCTTCTAGAGTGATTTATTTTAAACTAGAAAATAAGATGATATACATCTACTCAAAATTCCTTATGTCCATTAAGGCACTGTGGCATCTGAGTCTTATAAATCCTTTGAGCCCATCTCCTTCTTATCTATTCTCCCTGCTCCCCAACCCCACACCACTCCCGCTGAAACAACCATTGCACAATGTTAGTATTAAACTAGGGTCAGGAATATTTATTACATTGTTCTTTTATGTGTATTTTTTTTTAATCATTAAGAAGAGGGGAAAAAAGAATTCTCAGCAATAGGTAAGAATTAAGAAGGAAACAGGGGCTCTCGAAAAGGGACTATTTATGTCTTATGAAAGCCAGGCTGGTAAGAAACATAGTATCCCAGATAGAGAATAAATGAATTTCTATTTCATTCCACTATACATTCCCTTAAAAAATTACTGAGAAGTAAAGAAATAAAAGAAATTGTCAGGGACAAGAAACTATACTCATTAGAAAAGTGGTAGAATTCTTTACTGCTGCTCCCATTGAGAGGGAGATCTAATTTCCCTCTCCTTGAACCCTGGTTATCCTGATGACTTATTTCATCAGTACAATGTGGCAGAAGTGATGTCTTGAGACTTTCAATACCATGTCTAAGAAACCTGCAGCTTCCATCCTTGTTCATGGGGTTCTTGGAGAAGCAGCCACCAATCACCATGTAAAAAGTCCAAAGGCAGAGGAACCAAAGATCAAACTGCCAACATCTCCTGGATCATCAAAAAAGCAAGAGAGTTCCAGAAAAACATCTATTTCTGCTTTATTAACTATGCCAAAGACTTTGACTGTGTGGATCACAATAAACTGTGGAAAATTCTGAAAGAGATGGGAATACCAGACCACCTGACCTGCCTCTTGAGAAATCTGTATGCAGGTCAGGAAGCAACAGTTAGAACTGGACATGGAACAACAGACTGGTTCCAAATAGGAAAAGGAATACATCAAGGCTGTATATTGTCACCCTGCTTATTTAACTTATATGCAGTTTACATCATGAGAAACGCTGGGCTGGAAGAAGCACAAGCGGAATCAAGATTGCCAGGAGAAATATCAATAACCTTAGATAAGCAGATGACACCGCCTTATGGCAGAAAGTGAAGAAGAACTAAAGGGCCTCTTACAGAAAGTGAAAGAGGAGAGTGAAAAAGTTGGCTTAAAGCTCAACATTCAGAAAACGAAGATCATGGCATCTGGTCCCATCACTTCATGGCAAATAGATGGGGAAACAGTGGAAACAGTGGCTGACTTTATTTTTCTGGGCTCCAAAATCATGCGGATAGTGACTGCAGCCATGAAATTAAAAGATGCTTACTCTTTGGAAGGAAAGTTATGACCAACCTAGATAGCATATTAAAAAGCAGAGACATCACTTTGTCATCAAAGGTCCGTCTAGTCAAGGCTATAGTTTTTCCAGTGGTCATGTATGGATGTGAGAGTTGGACTATAAAGAAAGCTGAGTGCCAAAGAATTGATGCTTTGAGCTGTGGTTTTGGAGAGACTCTTGAGAGCCCCTTTGACTGCAAGGAGATCCAACCAGTCCATCCTAAAGGAGATAAGTCCTGGGTGTTCATTGGATGGACTGATGTTGAAGCTGAAACTCCAATAGTTTGGCCACCTGATGCAAAGAATGGACTCATTTGAAAAGACCCTGATGCTGGGAAAGATTGAGGGCAGGAGGAGAAGGGGATGACAAAGGATGAGATGGTTGGATGGCACCACCAACTCAATGGACATAGGTTTGGGGGAACTCTGGGAATTGGTGATGGACACGGAGGCCTGGTGTGCTGCAGTTCGTGGGGTTGTAAAGAGTCGGACACACATGAGTGACTGAACTGAGTTGATTCTAAAGCCACCATGTTATGAGAAAGCTAGACTCATAGAAGAGTTAAGTGACAAAGGAGAGACAATTGGCCAGCCCTCAGATGATTGAGCCACCCTAACTCATTTGTCAGACACGTGTGACTAAAAAGCTTTCTGATACCTCCAGTTCCAACCGCCATTGAATCAAGCCCCTCAGCAAGAACTACCCAGGAAAGCCCACAAAACCACAGGAGATAAACTGCCATTTTTTAGATAACAGTGTTTTGGAATGATTTGTTTTGCAATGTTAAATAACTGGCACTGGAGAAAGATCTAGGCTTAGCTTTTTTGAGGTGCTGAATCTCTGGTGTCACGCCTTGTGGAAGTGGAGGCAGTGGGCGAGTGGGATTGAAGCCTAGTGAGTCATCACCATACTCGTGAGCACAGACACTTGCGTTAGCCAGACAGTGTGCCAGCCCCCGGGAACACCCAATCCAGCAAGCACAGCCCTCCCCAGGGGCACTCGCAGTCTGACTGGGGAGGCAGGGAGCCATATCTGTGCTATGATGCAGGTGGTCAACCCTGAGGGCTGTGGGAAATCAGAAAAGCATCATCTGGATGCCTTGGCAGGGGAGAGGGCTGAGGGTTGAAGAGGTGATTTTTCTGGAAGAGGGCTGCCTCAGCCAATTCTGAAGGGCAAATATTTGGTCTCAAGCATGGCTGCTCTCAGGGTTTCCCAGGTGGTGCTGGTGGTAAAGAACTTGCCTGCCTGTGCAGGAGACATAAGAGACGTGGGTTTGATCCCTGGGTTGGGAAGATCCCCCTTGAAGGAGGGAATGGCAACCCACTCCAGTATTCTTGCCTGGAGAATCCCGTGGACAGAGGAGCCTGGTGGGCTACAGTCCACAGAGTCTCAGAGAGTCAGACATGACTGAAGTCACTTAGTACTCACTCACTCACTCATGGGTGCTCAGTAAGGAAATAAAGATGTGGACAACGGGGGTAGGTAGAATTATAAATGAGCACCATCATTTCTGGGGACTTGAAGTCAATAATGAGGTAAATTACATTGCCTGGGCAACTGTTCCAATAAGTAATTTATATATTAATATCAGAAGGACACAATAAGGACTCTGTCTACATTACTTTAAAAGGTATTGAAGAAGAAAATAAATTAAAACAAAATGCAAACTAGGACATGCAAATTCATGTATTTACTGCTTGTTTAGTATTTTTCAAGGTAATGTTTCACTCCCTGTACTGGTTATTCTTTCACCAAAAATGTGAAAGCAATTGTTCTGCTTTTAGAGGGAAAAATCCTATGTTCTGAAGAACAGCAAGGAGAGATAAGAAAGGCTTCTTAAGTGAACAATGCAAAGAAATAAAGGAAAACAAAAGAATGGGAAAGCATAGCGGTCTCTTCAAGAAAATTAAAGATACCAAGGGAATATTTTATGCCAAGATGGGTACAATAAAGGACAGAAACAGTATGGACACACAGAAGTAGAAGATATTAAGAAGTGGCAAGAATACACAGAAGAACTATACAGAAAAATCTTAATGACCCAGATAACCACAGTGATGTGATCACTCACCTACAGGCGGACATCTTGGGGTGCAAAGTCAAGTGGGCCTTAGGAAGCATCATTACGAATAAAGCTAGTGGAGGTGAAGAAATTCCAGCTGAGCTATTTCAGATCCTAAAAGATGATGCTGTTAAAGCGCTGCACTCAATATGCCAGCACATTTGGAAAATTCAGCAGTGGCTACAGAATTGGAAAAGGTTAGTTTCCATTCCAATACCCAAAAACGGCAATGCCAAAGAATGTTCAAACTACCACAAACTTGTGCTCATGTCATATGCTAGCAACATAATGCTCAAAATTCTCCAAGCTAGGCTTCAATGGTACATTAAATGAGAACTTCCAGATGTCCAAGCTGGATTTAGAAATGGCAGAAGAATAAGAGATAAACTGCCAACATCTGTTGGATCATAGAAAAAGTAGGAGAATTGCAGAAAAACGTCTACTTCTGCTTCATTGGTTATGTCAGAGCTTTTGACTGTGTGAGTCACAACAAACTGTGGAAAATTCTTCAGGACATGGGAATACCAGAGCACCTTACCTGTCTCCTGCAAAACCTGTATGCAGGTCAAGAAGCAACAGTTAGAACTGGACACAGAACAAGAAACTGGTTCCAAATAGGGAAAGGAGTACGTCAAGGCTGTATATAGTCACGCTGTTTATTTAACTTATATGCAGGTACATCATGAGAAACGCTGGACTGAATGAAGCCCAAACTGGAATCAAGGCTGCTGGGAGAAATATCAATAACCTTAGATATGCAGATGATACCACCTTATGGCAGAGAGTGAAGAGGAACTAAAGAGCCTCTTGGTGAAAGTGAAAGGAGAGTGGAAAAGCTGGCTTTAAACTCAGCATTCAAAAAGCTAAGATCATGGCATTCAGTCCCATCACTTCATGGCAAATAGATGGGGAAACAATGGAAACAGAGACAGACTTTATTTTCTTGGGGTCCAAAATCACTGCAGATGGTGACTGCAGCCATGTAATGAAAAGACACTTGCTCCTTGGAAGAAAAGCTATAGCAAACCTAAACAGAGTATTAAAAAACAGAGACTTCTCTTCGCCAACAAAGGTCTGTCTAGTCAAGGCTATGGTTTTTGCAGTGGTCATGTATGGATGTGAGAGTTGGACCATAAAGAAGGCTGAGCGCTGAAGAATTGATGCTTTTGAACTGTGGTGTTGGAGAAGACTCTTGAGAGCCCCTTTGACTGCAAGGAGATCCAACCAGTCCATCTTAAAGGAAATCAGTACTGAATATTCATTGGAAGGACTGATGTTGAAGCTGAAACTCCAGTACTTTGGCCACTTGATGCGTAGAGCTGATTCATTAGAAAACACTCTGATGCTGGGAAAGATTGAGGGCAGAAGAAGAAGGGGATAACAGAGGATGAGATGGTTGGATGTCCACCGTTCAATGGACATAAATTTGACCAATCTCAGGAGATGGTGAAGGACAGGAATGCCTGGTATGCTGCAGTCCTTGGGATCACAAAAAGTTGGACACAACTGAGATACTGTGTTTTCATAGTTCAAAAGTTTATAACAATTCTGTGAAGGAGACTCAACTCTTCCCGTTTTATCGATATTAATACTGAAACTCAGGAAGGATGAGTGATTCTCCCAAGGCTCAAGGTGGCAAACTGCAGCATTTGGGCTTAAGTACAATTATCTACTCCTCTTATCAAGGCTGCCCCTGGTTCAGTGCAAGAGGACAATGTATACACATGTATGAGACTACAAAAAGACCCTTAGAAAACAGTGTGATGGAGTGTAACGTGCATAAGGGAAAGATGGTCACAGAAGTGGTATCTGGAGGAGGGAGGGTCACCTTTGTTGGAAGTGGGTTTTGAGCCTGATTTTGTGGAAAGTGATAAACTTGTTTCAAAGGGACCTACATGGGCAGCAGGGCAGCACAGGTTTAATTGGAGCAACGGTGCCTGCATTTCAAAGTTATTTATACCAGTGTTTCCCAACTGGAGGAGAGTTTTTGTCCCTGGGGGCATTTAATCATGTCTAGAGAGATTTTTTCTTTATTTTTACTGCTGGAGGAAGGATCTGCGCATTTAGCATCTGGTGGGCAGCAGGTGGGGATACTTCTAAACATCCTACAAGACTGTCCTGTCCTATCTTAGAGCCTTTACGTGCTTAGATGAGGTCCCCACATTATGGAGGATAATCTGCTTTACCCATAGTCTACTGATCTGAATGCTAGTAACTGCTCATCACAATGACACTGGGGACTAGTTGAAGCAGAGATTGCAGGATTCACAAAGTCTAACATGTTTACTGTCTGAATGTCTACAGAAGAACTTCAACCTTTGCCATACACCTCTGCTACTCAGAGTGTGACTCTCAGCTCAACCCCTGCAGAACACCTGCAAAGGTTGCTGGAAATGCAGAATCCCCAGCCCTAATGAATCAGCCTGCAGTGTAACAAGATCTCCAGGCAATGTGTATGTGCAGCAAGGTTTGAGAAGCCCTGCCCAGTGCCCTCTGAGCACTGCCATTCTCTTTGGTCACCTTTTGTTTTTGAGCATCTCCATATGTGTGTGTGTGTGTGTACTGTATTTAATGGAGGATAATTGCTTTACAATGTTGTGTTGGTTTCTGCTGTTCAGTAACATGAATCAGCCATAGTATACATACGTCCTTTCCCTCTTGAACTTCCTGCCTATGCCCCCCACCCCATCCCACCCATCCAGCTTGTCACAGAATACCAGGTAGAGCCCCTAGTGTTATATAACGACTTCCCGTTAGCTATCTAGTTTACGTACGGTAGTCTGTACGTTTCATGCTCGTCTGTCCATTCATCCCGCCTTTTCCTCCCTCTAGTGTTTCCACAAGTCTGTTCTCTGTGTCCGTGTCTCTACTTCTGCTGTGCAAATAGACTCATCAGTAACATTTTCCTAGATTCCATATATATGCATTATTATATAATA
Organism: Oryx dammah; assembly: GCF_014754425.2. Classification (NCBI taxonomy): domain Eukaryota; kingdom Metazoa; phylum Chordata; class Mammalia; order Artiodactyla; family Bovidae; genus Oryx; species Oryx dammah. The sequence continues at coordinate 5,695,948 of NW_024070186.1, read as the reverse complement.
TTTGCTTTTGTCTTTCTGACTTACTTCGCTCTGTATATTAAGCTCTATGTTCATCCACCTCACTACAACTGACTCAAATGGAGGAGCAATATTCCATTGCACATATAACGACCACAACTTCTTTATCCATTCATCTGTTGACTGACGTCGAGGTTGCTGCCAAATCCCGGTTATTTGTAAATAGTGCTGCCACGGGGGGGTACATGTCTTTTTCAATTATAGTTTTCTCAGGGTATGTGCCCAGTAGGGGGATTGTTGAGTCATGTGCTGGTTTCATTCCTGGGTTTTAAGGAATCTCCAGACTGTTTCCCACAGTTGTTGTTGTTGTTCAGTCTCCCAGTTGTGTCTGACTCTGTGACCCCATGGACTGCAGCAGGCCAGGCCTCCCTGTCCCTCACCATCTCCCGAAGCTTGCCCAAGTTCATGTCCATTGTGTCGGTGATGCCATCCAGCCATCTCATCCGCCAATGCCCTCTTCTCCTTCTGCCCTCAATTTTTCCCAGCATTAGGGACTGGGACTCCAGTGAGTCAGCTGTTCACATTGGATGACCAAAATACTGGAGCTTCAGATTCAGCACCAGTCCTTCCAATGAATATTCAAGGGATATAATATAATATAATAAAGGAAATATTGATATCCCTTAAGATTGACTGGTTTGTTGTCCAAGGGACTCTCAGGAATTTTCAGCACCATAACTTGAAGGTATCAATTCTTTGGCATTCTGCCTTCTTTATGGTCCAGCTCTCACAGCCATACATGACCACTGGGACAACAATAGCCTTGACTATACAGACCTTTGTCAGCAGAGTAATGTCTCTGCTTTTCAACATACTGTCTAAGTTTGTCATAGCTTTCCCTGCAAGAAGCAATTGTCCTGACTTCTCCATAGACACTGTATCAATTTATATTCCCACCAAAAATGCAAGAAGGTTCCCGGCTGACTCAGTGGTAAAAAATCTACCTGCCAAGCAGGAGATGCAGGTTTGATCCCTGGGTCAGGAAGATCCTCTAGAGAAGGAAATGGAAACCCACTCCAGTATTCTTACCTGGGAAATCCCATGGACAGAGGAGCCTGATGGGCTACAGTCTACTGGGTCGCAAAAGAGGTGGAACAACAGTGCAAAAGGGTTCCCTTTTCTTTATACTCTTTGCAGCATTTATCGTTTGTAGGTTTTTTGATGCTAGCCATTCTGACTGGTGTGAGGTGATACCTCACTGTAGTTTCTTTGACCACTTAAACATTTATTTATTTAATTTTTGGCTGTGCTGGGTCTTCGTTGTGGCACTCAGGCTTTCCCTAATAGCGGCGAGCGGGGTCTACTCTGATTGCAGTGAGCAGGCTTCTCACTGTGGCGGCTTCGCCTGTTGCACAGCATGGGCTCTAGAGCACAAGCTCAGTAATCGAAGCTCATTGCTCGGTTGCCCTGCAGCACGAGGGATCTTCCTGGAGCAGGGGCTGAACCTGTGTCCCCTCCTTTGATGGGCAGAGTCTCAGCCAGTGGACCACCAAGGAAATCTGTCTGGCTGCTTTTCTGCTTGTTCAGTCCTCGTCCTCCAGGTCTTTAATGCAATCGTCTTTCCTTGGGGAGGTCCTCTCCTGTCCTCATAAATTAGATCTCCTTTGTGACTTTTCTCCCATGGCACATTATCACTTTTCTTCACAACACATCACAAATCTGTGTTTAAACCTTCGTTTGAGTGTTTATCTCATTCATGTCTGTCCCCCTGCTAGACTGGAAGCTTCACAAGGGTGGAGGCTAGGAATCAAGGCATGAGAAAGAGCTCAGAAAGGTACACATCACTCTGGGTGGTTCTTCCAAGAAGTGGCAATAGAAAGAGGAATGTGGGCAACGTTGGAGGCGACCTGGCAGATGTAAACCAAAGGAATGTCACTCACCACCTGGTTCTACAAGATTAAGTCATTAGCCACTGTAGTCGCTAATCTATAGTACACTCTGAAAGAAGTTCAAGGATGAAGAATAGGAACAGATATTCTGTGCTTTGGGGAAACAGGCCAAGCAAGACTTTAGAAAATTAGATATATTTCAGGAGAAATTTTTATGAACCCACATCCTTACATCTTCCCATACCTACAAAAGCACTAACTGAAAAATCTGTTCCTTGTAATTAGCAGTGACCCTCTACCGAGGTGCATTTTGGGTTGCATGTATTCTTTAACCAAAATCACACTACATTGGCCTGTACCTCCCAAAACTCATACCTTCAAAGCAGTTCCTCAGAGCTATGAAAAAGCTATCTTGCAGGCTATAGCCCTCAGTAAGACACTGAATAAAACTCAACTCAGAGTTTTTAGGTCGTGTGTGTGTTTTCCCACTCAACGTGGAAAATAACAGAACCAATTACTGTGCAGATCAGGCAGGGTACCATGTAGAAGCTCCTGGGTGAGGCGCAGCTAGGTTAGATATAATTTCTTCTCTTTGTATTCCAGGGTTAAATATTAGAATTCAATCACATGGCAACATTGAAGTGCTTTGGTAAAGCTCCACAAAGCAGAGGGTAAGGATCCAATTTTACCAGTTGCTCATTAAGTGAAATATATATGTATGTACTTATACGTGTACATATGTACATCTCTGCAATCTCAGGAATTTGATTAGAAAGGCAGAGGTCCAAGGATGTGATCACTGCTTGAGAAAGTTACATTTCAGGCAGCTTTTCCCTTCCAAGTGAACCAAAGAAACTCTTAATTACATTCTGTTCTTTTTATCCCTCTTAATCACAGCTTGCCTCAACTGACATTTTTTTTCCCAAAATGCCCTTGGGGAATGAACATTTTTGAATGACTAACTTCTTGTATGAAGATTAAGCACGCCAGTTGCTCTTGTTTGAAGCTGTAGCATTAAAAAGAAAAAAAAAAACAGCTCAAGTCAGATGGCTTAGGATGACCTCCTTCTGGTCTGAGGCATAACACCGATAATGAGACAAAAAGAAAGTCTCATTTCCAAAACAGAAACAGACCCACAGACATAGAAAACAAATGTATAGTTATGAAACGGGGATAAATTAGGAGGTTGGAATTAACATATATGCACGACTATATATAAAATAAACAGCAAAGGCTCACCGTATAGCACAGGGAACTATACTCAATATTTGTAATAACCTATAAGGGAAAATAATCTGAAAAGGAAGCTGAACTGAATCACTTTGCTGTACACCTGAAACTCACACAACACTGTAAATCAACTATACTTCAATAAAATACAATGAAATTAAATAAATAACACAAAAAATAGTGAGATAAGATGTTATTTTTTCCAGGAGAAGAAAACAAGCTCAAAGAAAGAAAGAATGTCACAGACTCAAGTTGCCTCAATAGAGCCTCACAAGGGTTATTAGAATAATGCTGCTGCATTCGTGTGGAGTCTTCCATTAGGAGTATTTGAAGTACATTTGGTAATCCCTTCCTCCCTCAAGTGAAAGAATACAGAGTTTGGAAGGGGCTCCACTGCACAAGGGAAAGTAGCTTGTATGAAGAAGGTGGAAAAGTGGGTCCTAGTCCAGCCTGAGAGACCTTTTAGACCAATCTTTTAACTTCAATTCTCAGAGACTCATTTCCCTGTACATTTCTGTAAATTAGGTGGTTTGAATATACTTATTTGGCTTCCCTGGTGGCTCAGACACTAAAGTGTCTGTCTGCCTGCACTGTGGGAGAGCCGGGTTTGATCCCTGGGTTGGGAAGATCCCCTGGAGAAGGAAATGGAAACCCACTCCAGTATTCTTGCCTAGAAAAGTCCATGGATAGAGAAGCCTGGTAAGCTACAGTCCATGGGTTCGGAAAGAGTCGGACACAACTGAGCCACTTCACTTCACTTCAACATACTTATTTATTCACTCATTTTTAAACGTGAGGCCCTGTGTAGGCAGCAGGTGGGCAGGAGGGTAAAGCCAGATGTAGTCTTTGTCCTTATGGATCTTCCAATCTCCTGAGAGAGGAACGTACTCTTGCTACCCACTCTAGTATTCTTGCCTGGAGAATTCCATGGACTGTAAATCCATGGGGTTGCAAAGAGTTGGACACGACTGAGTGACTTACTTCACTTCACTTCAGCCATTTGTAATTAACAATCATTATGCTAAGAGAAATGGGTAAATTAATGGTTGACAGCATTGTCTACATTTGAGACCCACTTCATAAATCCATATTTATGTAATCCCTAGATGCAAAACACTTTAGATAGATGATTTTTTTTCCCCTGAGGGTGAAAAAAGCCTGAGGATTTTATGTATCTCTTTTCTTTTATTTATTTCTTGTTCCATTAGTTCTTTCCATCTCTTCATGAAGAAAGTTGCATTTAGGCATGAATGTTCTGCTGTTGTCTCAATCAGCAGCTATCCAAGGAACAAGAAGAGACTGTGACTCCATAGTTGTATGATTTGAGAGAACGGCATCGAAACATGTATAATATCATATAAGAAACGAATCGCCAGTCCAGGTTCAATGCATGAGGCAGGGTGCTCAGGGCTGGTGCGCTGGGATGACCCAGAGGGATGGGATGGGGAGGGAGGTGGGAGGGAGGTTCAGGATGGGGAACACATGTACATACGTGACAGATTCATGTCAATGTATGGCAAAACCAATACAATATTGTAAAGTAATTAACCTCCAATTAAAATAAATAAATTTATATTAAAAAACTGGATTGCCATAGACTTAGGTAGGTGTGCCAAAGCAGTAACTTAGTCTTTCTTAAAAAAACTAAATACAGAGCTACTATAATATTTATAGTTTTCAAATGATAATTTTCTCCAAATATATCCCAGGAGTGGGATCCTGTAATCTAATGAAAAGTCAAACAACAAACTGACAATGAAATTTTGAAAATATTAATCAAAGTCAATTTCAATGACAGTTTGATGTATGGCAAAACCAATACAGTATTGTTAAGTAAAATAAAGTAAAAAAATAATATTAATAAATAAATAAAATTTAAAACAAAAAAATAGTAAAAGGCAAATAAATAAATAAAGTATAAATCCTATCCAAACACAGAGGTTGAGTAATCCCACTTCTGGGTATATATCTGGAGAAAACTATAATTTGAAAATATACGTGCTCCCCAATGTCTTTGCAGCACAATTTACAACAGCCAAGACATGGAAGCAACCTAAGTGTCTGTTGACAGGCAAATGGATAAAGAAGATGAGTTAGACGTCCCTGATAGCTCAATTGGTAAAGAATCTACCTGCAATGCTGGAGACCCTGGTTCATTTCCTGGGTCAGGAAGATCCCCTGGAGAACCTGTGGAGAAGGGAAAGGCTACCCACTCCAGTATTCTGGCCTGGAGAATTCCATGGACTCTATAGTCCATGGGGTTGCAAAGAGTCAGACACAACTGAACAACTTTCACTTTCACACACACACACACACACACACACATATACATACACAACAGAATATTATTCAGCAATAAAAAGAATGAAATAATGTCATTTGTAGCAACATGGATGAACCTGGAGATAATGATACTAAGTGGAATAAGTCAGGAAGAGAGATAGTTATCATATGCTATCACTTGATTTGTGGAATCTAAAACACAACACAAATGAACATATCTATGAAACAAAAATAAGTTCACAGATGTAGAGAGTAAACACATGGTTAACAAAGGGAAAAGGAGGGGAGGGATAAAGTAAGAGTTGGGGATTAATATATACAAACTACTAAATAAAATAAATGAACAGCAAGGACCTACTGTATAGCACAGGGAACTAACTCAGTATCTTGTAATAATTTATAATGGGAAAGATCTAAAAAATCTATCTGTATGTACGTATGACTGAATCACTTTGCTGTATACCTGAAACTAACACAGCATTATAAATCAACTCTATTTCAAGAAAGTTTTAAATAATTAAAATTAAAAATAAAAGTCTTGAACATGTGCAGATACATAGCTGTTGAAGGTGCTTTATTATCCTAATTTTTACCCAAATTATGTTTTTAACCAATTTACCATTACTAAATGGAGAAAGTTTTTGCCTTAATCATTGCCCAGTGCAAATCTGTTCATTAATTTAGTGCTTGCCTCCACCCAGTTACATCTACAAATGTGCAACTGGGCTTGTAAGGATTTTCAGAAGTTCCTGGAAGCCCAAGAATGAGAGGTTTAATGGTGTGTTTCAAGAACAATGAAAGCAGTCCTGGAGAAGGGGGAAACTGAGGAGGAATTGCAGTGGAGAATAATTTTTTAAGGCAAAACTCTTGGAAAAAGCTCCTCAGTTTAGAAACTGGATTTGTGGCATTAACCCAGGAAATGCAGATGTTGAAGCTGGAGGAGAAAGATTATTTGGAAGAAACTGTGTGTGAGGGAATTAGGCACTTTATATGTTATTATATTGCTTTCGTTTCAACACTCTACCTAGGGTTTGAAAGCAGGATAATTTTAGCTACATGGTACTTTCTTCCTTCTGGCTCCCACCCACAGCCTGTCTATCAGAGTGCCCTTTAAACTTAGGCATCCTGGAACATGGGCTTTACCATCTCAGAATATCACAGGCTCAGGTCAAGCATAATGGTTATCTTGATGAATCTAAAAGAAAAGTCTTCTTTCAGTACCAACTAACAAAATCCTCTCAACCTCTGTGTTTGGATAGGATTTATACTTTATTTATTTATTTGCCTTTTACTATTTTTTTTTGTTTTAAATTTTATTTATTTATTATTATTTTTTTTTACTTTATTTTACTTAACAATACTGTATTGGTTTTGCCATACATCAACATGAATCTGCCACGGGTGTACGCATGTTCCCCATCCTAATACTTTACATGTGAAAATGAAAATTCAGAGAGCTTATGTGACTTGCCCTTGGTCATCAGCTAGTAAGGAAGGCCCGATTTCAGTTCACTTATTCTACAGAGGATATTTATTATCTAAGAAGTGGTTAGTACTGAAGATAACCTGGTGAACACAGCAATCACAGTTCAGTGGGAACGGTGGGAACTCAGGGTCCAGCAGGGGCTCAGGGAAGGGTATCTTACCTAGTAGGCAGGACTCAGTAACACTTTCCCAAGGAACAGGCGTGTTAGCTGAGCCTAAAGGGAGAGAAGGAGTAAGCCAGATTTAAGTCCAGAGAGTACTGTTCTAGGTAGTTCAGTTCAGTTGCTCAGTCGTGTCCGACTCTTTGCGACCCCATGAATCGCAGCACGCCAGGCCTCCCTGTCCATCACCAACTCCCGGAGTTCACTCAGACTCACGTCCATCGAGTCAGTGATGTCGTCCCCTTCTCCTCCTGCCCCCAATCCCTCCCAGCATCAGAGTCTTTTCCAATGAGTCAACTCTTCGCATGAGGTGGCCAAAGTACTGGAGCTTCAGCTTTAGCATCATTCCTTCCAAAGAAATCCCAGGGCTCATCTCCTTCAGAATGGACTGGTTGGATCTCCCTGCAGTCCAAGGGACTCTCAAGAGTCTTCTCCAACACTATAGTTCAAAAGCATCAATTCTTTGGCGCTCAGCCTTCTTCACAGTCCAACTCTCACATCCATAGATGACCAGAGGAAATTCCAAACGTTAATGGCAGGAGGTGAGAGAGAGCAATGCCTCCTGAAGGACTGGCCATGGTGGCAAAGAAATAGGCAGGAGGCAGGAAGACGTGAACAAAGGTTGGATAGTGGGGGATTTTCAACCATGACAAGGATTTTGAATTTAATCCAAAGGCAATGGAGGGTTTTAGGCAGAAAAAAAGTAAGAGCGGGCAGTTTTAAGGAATTCACTTGAAGCTGAAATATGGAAAATGCTAGAAGAGGAGAAAGATCAGAGCAGGGAGGTGGTCAAGGAGGCGACTGTGGTCTGGGTGAAAAAGAGAATGGTGTTTGGGGACCAAGAGCAGAGATGACAGGGAGGACGGAGAGGGGTTTGCAGAAACCAGTAGGAAACACATGGTAGGTAGGATGTAGAGATTGATCAGATAGGACTGAGGAAGAACGGGGCTTTTAGGCTGCTTTGGTAGAAGATGTTCGGACAGTTAGATGTCTGGGTCTGAGTTCCGTGGAGAGGTCTGGCTTGGGGTTGGAGGTGGATTAGTAAGTAACTGGGGAATGTGATGGCAAGTTTCACGTGTCAGTTTGACTGAGCTAAAATGGGGTCGCAAAGAGTCGGACACAACTGAGAGACTGAACTGAACTGAAGAGATGGTAAGGGCTTCCCAGTTGCCCCGAGTGGTAAAGAGTACACCCGCCAAGGCAGGAGACATAAGTGATGCGGGTTCAATCCCTGGGTCAGGAAAATCACCTGCAGGAGGGCATGGCAACTCACTCCAGTAGTCTTGCCTGGCGAATCCCACGGGCAGAGGAGCTTGGCTACAGTCCATAGGGTTGCAAAAGGCTGGACACAACTGAAGCGACTATGCGTGCAAGAGATGGGGAAACATTACTTCTGGGTTTGCCTGTGAGGGTGTTTCCTGTAGAGATTAGTATTTGAATTGACAGAATGAATAAAGAAGATAACCGTCACCAAGGCAAGTGGGCATCATCCAATCCACTGATGGCCTGATTAGAACACAAAGTCAGAGGAAGGGTCAATCTGCTCTCCTTTTTGAGCTAGAAAGTCCATTTACTTCTTTTTTCTTTTCTTTAATTTTTATTTTTACTTTATTTTACTTTACAATACTGTATTGGTTTTGCCATACATTGAGCTCTTGATTCTCAGGCCTTGAGACTCAGACTGATGACACCGCTGACTTTCCTGGGCCTCAGCTTGTAAATGGCAGATCACAGGACTTCTCAGCCCCCGTAATCATGTGGGCCCATTCCTATCAATATCCACTTCTACCTATCTCCATGTCTCCTATTAGAGAACACTACCACAGGAAAGAAATGGTGATCAAAGCTGTGAGCGGGTAGGAACATCCACCAGAAATATTGGGACACTGGTCCCATTCTGTGGAGCATGGGTTTGAGCCATTTCTCATAACCCTTGGAAGATGTTATTTCTCTAAAGATGGGGTCACACTGAGCCCTTGCTGATATCTCCCTCCATGGGCTCCTGACACTGTTCTCAGAGAGCTCATGGGAAATCAGGATCAGGTCACAACCAACAAGCCAACTGACCCAGATACAGTTGAAATAGCACTAGCTGGGGACAAAATTCTGTTCAAAATCCTGTGGAAAGCAAGAATTCCATTCTTGATTTATGTGGGGAGAGGGAAAGTTAGCCAAGATGACGTGTTCAGGCCCTCAGGCCCCACATCTGTAAATGATGGCTATGCGATGGCTGAGAGCCTCTGTAGGACTGCGCGTGAGCATCCCGAGGTGCCTGCTTGGCCACAGGGGTGTGTGGCGAGGTTGTGCTCGGTCATGGCTGCTGCTATGGCTGCGGTACCAGCCAGAGGAGAACAAATGTGTCTGCAGGTCCTCCTCGTATTTCCTTCCAGCCTCTTAGCTTGCACCTTGCTGACCATGGGTTCAGCGAATAGCGCACACCTGAGGAACAGCGAGAACAACTGGCACAGTGAGCAGGGTCAGTGATACAATGGGAATAGTCGGCAGGACATGCAGAAGGTAGAAGAGTCTAACACTCCGCTGGATGGTGGAAGCCAGTGGCCGCCAGACAGCATGTGGTACCCTTTGGCCAGGGTCCTCTTGGTGTGGGTCCTGGTGGAAAACTGGGAGGTGGTGGACTGGTCACCAGACAGCCTTGAGTTACAGGGGGTGAATTCCCATTTGCTGGACAGAGAGGCACATACTGCCACTGGCACCAGGGGTTGGGCGTTCCTGATTGCCTTGACGGTGAATATGGACAGTGAGCCCCGTGACGCTGCACAAGGGCACACATTGCAGAGACAGGAGGAAGGCTAGAACATTGCACATGCATGCCAGAGCAAGAGGCATGTGGCCTTGAGGAACCCAGTGCCTTGGACTACGGGGTAATGAGGGGTGATGACAAGGGGAGCACTGTGGGACCACTGGTCCCCGCTTGGCAGTGAGGACTGCCACACAGCAGACAGTGAAGCGTGAGCAGCCAGTGATTCAAGGGGGGCATCCCCAAGGGGCCCCCAATGTGACTGAGTTCATGACATATCGACCATAGACTCAGGCGGAGTTGGTGGACTTGGGTAAGCAATTTTGGCGAAAGCAAGGGGAGCCACGGCAGCTTGGCTTTTGTGCCTCTGGGACACAGGGGTAGGCCCAGCACTTGTGGGGGTTTTGTGGGTCTTTACTGAGAAGGAACAGAATGTGAGATGCCATTTTGAAAGTGTGAAGACCCCAAAGGGGGCCTGGGCTGGTGGGGGCACCATCTGGGTTATGCAGATGAAAATATGGACAGATTTGTGCAAAGGAATACTATAAAGGCTATGTCTTATGCAGAACATTGTACTGCAGAGGCTGTGTCCTATGATGAAGATTTAGAAGAGTGTACTGTGAAGGCTGTGTCCTGTGTAGACAGTGTACCATGAAGGCTGTGTCCTATGATATAGACGTTGTACTGTGAAAAATGTATCTTATGTAGAACAGTGTAATGTGAAGGCTGTGTCCAATGTAGACCTGTGATTGAAGGCTGTGCCCTATGTAGAACAGTGTACCATGAAGGCTGTGTCCTATGATATAGATGTTGTACTGTGAAGACTGTATCCTATGTAGAACATGTACTGTGAAGGCTGTGTCCTATGATGTAGACAGTGTACCGTGAAGGCTGTGTCCTATGATGTAGACAGTGTACCGTGAAGGCTGTGTCCTATGATGGAGATGATGAATTGTAGAGGCTGTGTCCTCAGATTTAGAAAACTGATCATATGGATGAGCTGTGAATGCCGTAAAAAGAAAAATCCCCAGCTTGAAGGAGTGGGCCTGGCACGTGTGGTTCCATAGTAATAACATTCCGCAGGAGTGCGGTTGCCTCTGCAGAGGCTTTCCTGCACTCTCACAAGGACAGCCAGTGGACTGGACTTGGCCATGGCAGACAAAGGCGCCCCACATGCAGTGGGTGGCTCTTCTAACCCCATGAGGGCAACATGCGTTCCTTGTGATGCCTGACATTGAGTTTTGCTATGCGTTGGGGATGTAACTTTACTGCTGTTGCGGGATGTGTGCTCAGCTGGCTGCATTGTGTGCTAGGGGGATGCTACAGAGGGCAGAACCTATATAATCTGTGGGACAAGAGACCCTGAAGGAGCAGAGTGTGGGGAGAGAGAAAATTAGCCAAGACGGCACGTTCAGGCTCTCACCCCATGCCTTATAAATAATGACTGTGTATCAGCTGAAATCATTTATAGCACTCTGCCTGCGTGTCACAGGCAGATTCTTTACCTGCGAATAAAGAATCCGCCTGCAATGCAGGAGACCCAGTTTGATCCCTGGGTTGGGAATATCCCCTGGAGAAGGAAGTGGCAACCCACTCCAGTATTCTTGCCTGGAGAATTCCATGGACAGAGGAGCCTGGCGGGCCACAGTCCATGGGGTTGCAGAGTCTGACACGACTAAGCGGCTTTCACTTCACTTCATGCATGCCACCAGGAACTCGCATGGACACAGCTCGTGCGTGGTGATGTTGTGTGACCTATGCTGCTATGGTGCTGCTCCAGCCGGAAGAGAAGAAATGATCTGCAGTTCCCATGGCTCCTAGCATTTTCTCCCAGCCTCTCAGCTCGCCTCTTGCCTACCATGGGTACATGGTGAGATACAGCAAGGCAACTAGCATCACAAGCAGGACGAAGAGCAATACAATTCACTTTTTGGCTAGGATACAATCTGCAGAATACTTAGGGCTAAAACACTGCCTTTACTGAAACCATGAACAAGCACATGGTAGGTTGGGTTCCCTCAAGGCAGAGTCTAGACAAGAATTTGTACAATACGTTTACTGAGGAGAGGATCCCTCCAATCACTGGTAGAGGGGCAGGGAGGTGAGACAGGGAGCCAGGTAGAACTGTGAATGAGCAAGTGGGTTAGTGTTCTAGGCAGCTGGAGCTCATCCCCTTGGGCACCGTGGGAAGAACATAAAGATCAGACCTCAAGAGTGGCCTCCCCCAAGGTGTGAGAAGCCTGAGGATACTTAGTCACCAGCTTTCATCAGGTACAGCGTAAGGGGTCGCTCCCAGAGTATTAACTTCCAGGCCCCTCTAGCCTGTTCAGCATGAGTCAACCATGCTCCCAAGGCCAGAGAAAACCCTCAAGGCCTCCACAGGGGTTTGACATAAGAAGCCGCAGCGAACTATTGAATGCAGAAGGGGCATGCACGAGACTCTGATATCCTCTGCCCACCAGCGGAGGAGAGAAAAGCCTGGGCATTAGAGAAATCTATTACAGCACAAAACGCCATCTGCCCAGAGACACGCGTGCATAAATGGGATTGATCATAGTGTTATCCACACCTACTGACTAACGGTGAGGTGGGGTACATGGGCCATTTGATACACTGTCGTATTTTTTTCCCCACCAAACAAAAATCACCAAATATGACTCTGACTCGCCCAGAATCTTCAAAGTTCTATTGTATTTGGACTCATGCAATGGAGAATTTCAGTCATAATATCTTGCCAGACATTCATCAAGTTGTTTTTAAAAGACTCAATAAGTGATTAGCTTATGGGTTTTCAAGCCAACACAAATGCCTTTGCCAACTAACTCTGGCAAAATCTTTCCCCTCTAAAGTTTAGGATACAGTACTTAAAGCATTGCAAAAACATGTTTGAGTCAAATCAATACCTCATCCTTAACTATAAATGGCTAAAAGAATGGTTAAATGTATATTTATTATCTCTGTGACTTGAGGGGAATGCTAAGGCTTAAGACAGTTGGTTTGGATGCTTGCTTTTTCTTGCCTCCTCTCCACCTTTTTAGCATTTGGGGGAAAATTTCTTCTCATGGCAAAATTAAATCAGCAAATTTCCTGAGGTTTGCTATTTGGAATCATAAAAAGTGTTAGTTTTTAGGGTTATCTCAGTCAATCAAATGACTCATAAAGGTAAGATTTAGAAGCTTTCTTCTTTAGCAAAAGACATAAGCAAGAGGTGATCCCGCTTCTTTTGTCTGGATTTTCTAAGTGCAACTGCTCCAGATTTACATGAAAAGGGTGCTTCAGCCAGACTCTTTCACTAAAATTGCAAAGTGACTTAAAATTAGTCATTTATCTATCAAATATTTCTTGAGTATCGACTAAGTGCCAGGTACCGTGGGAAACATAAGGGTTATGAGGGCCACAGGAGACCTTTTCTTCTGTGCATTGCTTATGTTAGCCAAACAGTATCCATTTTTATTCGTGGTGTCTTCATCCAAATTTCCCTGTCAGCACCCTGGGGTCACCCCAAGAAAAGACAAGTTTGGAAGGAAAGTGAGGAATCTGGAAAAGGAGCGGGACCAAATCTTTCTAACTACTATTTCTTCATTGAAAAAGTTTGGCCTTGACTGCTCTGTAAAGCATCCTGTACACTTTCTAAATTTTCCTTTCCCTGGAAGAACTGAAGGTTGCTTTATAGGCCTTCAATTTAAAATTCTGAAAATGTAAACCTAATGCCTTTCTGCTGAAAGTAGAAAGATATTTTGTTACCACAAAGACACTAAAACAGTGGGTGCATTTTTCAAAGTCTTCGACCTGCAGGCACCACTGGACTTTTCTAGAAAATTTCCTCTAACTTGTAAAGCAGAAGAGGCAAAGAGACACAGAACGAATCAGAACAGCCCCAACTCCCAAACAGCCCTTTCGGGCTGGCAGCATGCCTGAGTGACTGGCCTTTCCTTAAATGATCTCCACCAACGGGAACACTTCCAGGTGGAAAAGGGAGATTACAACGTCGGGTGAGTTATGCATGTTTATGAATCATGTTACAATCATCTTACACTCCATGGCCACAAGGTATTTCAGTGAGATCAAAATATGGACTAAAATTGGGCTCAACAATAAATGAATTATTGGGAACACTCCTAGGGGTCTTGACCCTTAAGAATTACCACTACCATCACCCTCATTTATTGATCATGTGTACTGGCATTTTATAAGGATCTTTTTTTTCTTTCCTCACACATCCCTGTGAGGTACATAGGTAACATGCTCCCTGTGACAGGTGAGAAAAGACTCAGAAAGATTAAGCAGCTGTCCAAGCTCTTCTGTGGACTTCCCTGGTGGCTCAGCTGGTAAAGAATCCACCTGCAATGCAGGAGACCTGGGTTCCACCCCTGGTTGGGAAGATCCCCTGGAGAAGGGAAAGGCTACCTACTCCAGTATTTTGGCCTGGAAAACTCCATGGACTGTATAGTCCATGGGGTCACAAAGAGTTAGAGGCACGACTAAACCACTTTCACTTCACTTCACTTCAAGCTCTTCTGTATTTGAATCTAGATTCTTTTCAGAGCAAAGCTAATCCACTTCCTACTTTAAATAGCAAAGACAAGAAACAACAAAAAGGTCAGGACAAGAGAAAAAAAGGTTTTGTCCAACTTTTGATCACCCTGAAGAAGTCTCATATTCATGACATTCATAAAAGAAGCATAGAAAAATCTGATCTTCATACTTACTTCTTGGGACTGTAAGAATGAGTGATTTTGGGTTACAAATACACCCGCATTAGTTGGGATCACTTTTATTTATTTGTAGATTGTATACTTGGCAATGGTATATTCTTGAGAAATTCCAGGGACAGTAGATATTTACTGTCAAGGAAGATATTTTCAGTCATTTTTAATACTATTGTATTAGCAGGACTACATAGAATACCGTGTATATAGATGCATAATGCACCAACTTTTATCCACAGTGCTTATAATCTGACTTTTGTTTAGTGTCTTAATTAGTTGCTCTTGGCACTGTCCATGTAAATAGACCAAAAAAGAATTCATTCTTGATAAACATTCCAAATATCCAAACTTTCTTGCAATTTGGACTATCTGAACAGATGTGAAAAGTGCAAGTTGCAAGTATATTTAACAACGGTCTTTTCTGAGTATTGTTTCACAAGAAAATTTAGTAAAAGTAGATGGTTTTTCTTGCTACAGAAAAAGTTAAAGATGATTCTTCAAGGAGTGCTTCCCATAAGGTCTTTTATGTACACCATAAAATTTGATTTTACATGGCACAGCGTCCTTTTGGACAGTTTTCTAACCCAGCCTTTTGAGTAGAAGATAAGCTTCCCTTTCAGGTTTCCTTTGCACTTCTAATATTTTGGAATAAAATGTGGAGGAGGGAGAAAGCTGATAACTTCCTTTATAAAGGAAAACTTTTAAGGCCACCTATGTATTACACAATGCCATACTGGAAAGTTTTATCTTAAAAGAGTACTCATCAAATAGATCTTTCTTTTAAAAAGGCAGTGTGACTGCAGATTTGGTAACTGCAAATTCTTAATGAAAGACTTGTAATAGCCTTCCTGTCTTAAGCCTCATAATTTTTACAGACACCTCAGCTATTGCTTATCAGCATTACCGCCCTAGTCCCCTATGGAAACCTTTCCTCCAACTGACAAAGACCACCTCTAATATCTCCATAGAGTAGACTTCTAAAAAGAGAAATGAGAAATCTTTATCGCAAAAGGACACAGAAGAAAATAAATCACTTCCTAGGGCCAATATTTTTCCTCTTCCCGCCTGCCTGCCCCTACCCGCCCCCCCTCACCCCGTTGACATCATTTGCACAGCTGACGCTGAGCCATTTAGCTGGGGTTCCGCTCATTGTAGAATGTTACTGAGCATTCATAAAAGGGCGTTTTTTTTTTGTTTGTTTGTTTTTTTACCGTCTTCTCTCCTCCCTTCAGTCAACAATAAAACTTCAACCAACTTTAATGAATGTGGGTGATTGCAGGAGCAAATGTATAGGCTCGGTCTGGACGGGCTTGGAAGGGACTTTCCTTGACCCCGGCTGGTTATAACTCATTCATCCATTCCCCGTGCCGTCCCGGGTGGCTGCCACACTCCAGACCCTGTGCTGGGCGTGGGGACACTGTTAGTGGGGCAGTCATGTGGTGGCGGACAGGGAGCCGGGTGCGGAGAGCGACCCGAGTGTGCTGTGCGCTCTCCAAGGGGAGGATGCGAGAAAAAGTCGCAATAAGGGCAGCGAACGCTGCCTGGGGAAGGTGGAAACAGAAGAGGCGAGTTTGAGCTTCTTACCTTCGTTCCTTTACCGAGGTCCTCACGTAACCCCCTCCATCCGGTGCGTCCCCTCCATGCAACCACTGACCACTTGCCAACCTAGTTTTGGCTCTGGTCGGTCCAGCTATCGGCGGCTCCAGCACTTACCTAGGGGAAACGTCCTCGCGGTCCCCGGCCCTTCCCGAGTCTGGGCAGATCTCGCCGCGCGCGGAGCAGAGCGCAAGGCACCCGCGGGAGCGCAGTGCCCAGTGCCCCCCGCCCGGTAGACCCGCGGCGACCCGGAGACCCTGGCAGGGACGGAGGCGGCGCGGGCAGCCTCTGGCCTCCCGGTGTCCCACAGGCGGGCGTTAGCTCCCAACCCCTCTTCGCTGCTATATAAACGCTTCTCCCCGCCCCGAGCCGACCCTTCCCCGCCCCGGCGGCCCCGGCCCAGCGCGCGTCCCCAAGGAAGGGGACGCAGCCGCAGGCAGGGAGGGGATGGAAGCCGTTAAGGGGTTCCTGGGGCTGTCACTGCCCCGCCGACCCCTTCCCTACGTGGAACTTCTACCCTTGGCTGCAGACCCGGGAGGAAGCTGAGGTCGGAGAAGCTGGGGTGTCGGAGGTGCGCGCCTTCTTCGGGCCTGCCAGATGCGCAGAGCGGTGGGAACTGCTCCAACTTGCCTGTGAACGGAGGCTAGACCCCGCGTACCCTATGATGGAGGTCAAGCGCCCTCGGAGGTCCCCACTTGGAATTCAGGGTCCAAAGCAGGGTGTTTCTGACTCTCTCATCCACTGACTGTCCATTCATTTGTCTATCCATGCATTCATTTTACAAATATCTGAGCATCTAGTAATTGCTACTATTAGGTGCTTGGGATGCAAAACCAAGTCGGGCTCTCCCTTCTCAGTCTCACTGGGGGACAAGCGGAATCGGGAACCGGGGTGGTAATTGCTGGTGGGGTAAGTGAGGCCAGGAGAACACAGAAGGGATCCTAATTCAAGTCTTGCAGGGCCAAAAGACTCTTCCCAAGGGAAGTGAAGCTCAAAATGAAATCTACAGAGTGAGATAGGCACGCAAGCAGGTGTAGGGAAAGAAATTAGCTAAGGTATCCTGGTCAGGCTCTCTTTGCCCATTGGCTTCTCTGCTCTTGCCCACGTTTTGTGAATAATGATTGTGCAACAGCTGAGGTCACAGATAGGGCTGTGCATGCACCTCAGAAGGTACTTGCTTGGCCACAGGCTACTTCTGTTCTGTAAGTATGTATAACCTTCCCCTGGAAAAGCCCTGGAGGGTTGTGTGTGATTATGTTGTATTATATTATATCTGCAGCTACTGGCTGCTGCTCCAGCCATGAGAGAATAAATGCGCCTGCAGTTTCTAGGGCTCCTTACGTTTTCCTCCAGCCTCTTAGCTCACACCTTGGCTACCATGGGTTCAATGAACAGTGCGCACAGTGAGATGCAATGAGAGAATTGGCACTGTGAGCAGATCAGTGATACAGCAGGGAAAAGAGTCCCAGACAAATGAGACAACAGCAGCAAAGACCGGGAAGACAGAGTTCTGTTTCCACTGTCCCTCTACATGGTAACTAAGAATGTTTTTAAAACTTGACTATTTAATGTTATACTAAGTAAATAAAACATTTAAATCTAAAGAAAGACAAATTTGGAAGTGGTAGAATTGGAATTGAAGACAGGCAGTCTAGCCTAGGGCGTGCTTGGATAGCATGGAGTGTCAGCTTGACAAGTTGATGAGTTCAAAGCAGAGATGGTTCCCATAGAACAAGGATTCCTCTAGAGTCTGGAGTATAACTTCAAGACTCAGACTATCACCAACTGTAATATTGGCCAAGTCATTAATTTTAGTTTGTTCGCCCATGGAATGTAAATAAAGACACTTACTCATGCCCCTCACTGAATATTCATGTTCTGGTTCATAGGCTTGGCAGAGCCAGGATGGGCGACTACAGAATGGAGACTCTTCTGTGGATCCCGTGGCTTTGGTGCAAAGGAGACTGAGATAACATTGGAACACACACACACATAAACATTGGCACATTCAAGTTATTGTTGTTTTTACCTAAAATGACTAAAATTAATTCAACTTTTCATATTCTCCTAGGGCATAAATATTATTAAAATACACTTCAAAATTCAAGTATACGTTCCTCATTTGAGGATCATTATTGAAAGAGGCAGATGTAATTCCTCCTAGCAGGGTTTCTAGCCAATAGCCAACTCACCAAAGTTGTACAAGTGTACCACACATACAAACAACGCCCGTTTTATTATAGCACCATAGGAAATACCGGTCTGATAGAAAGGCTTCTGCAGTTCAGAAACCTCTGACTCATGATCCAGCAAGAACCAATGATCATGTCAGATCAATAATGTGAAGACTCAATAGCATTGCCTTGACAATAAGTCAAATCCCCTCAACATATTGTTTTGGGATCTCTCAAAACACTCTGTTTTATGGATCTTTTGATGCCCAAACCAATTTTACAACTGGATCAAACTTTTACCAACACCCAAAGAATAATGCTTCTTTTCACTTAAACTAGAGCAAAAATGCAGAGAAGGAAGAAAGATCTTGTAAATGCAGGTGGCTGCCTAAAATGACCCCAATTTTCCCATTGTGCAACCCTTAATTTCTCAGCAGTTGGCCAGTTCTGTTTGCTGTATTTCCAGAGCTTTTTGAGGAACATCTGTAACTTCCGTGGGAGTATGGGTAGCAAATGTGCTCAAATGGGTTTTTGGCGCCTATGACAGCCTCATCAAACTGGTCATGAATTTCATTAGAAAACATGGATGACTCTTAACCTAATCCATACTTTTAGGTGGTCTACCATAACAGTGATGGGATTCTGGGAGCCTTGTACATTCATAGTTCAGCCTTTGGGAGAAAATCAATGTCTTTTCCACCAGCTTGGGAATATCCAGGTTTACTTCTCTCATAAATCCAGGACTCAATCCAGGTAGACTCTCGCAGCTTAAACCCTCAAGCTACTAAAGTTATCTTCTATTGGACCTTAGAAAGTCAGGCCATCTCTTTACCCACTCCACCCCACCTGATTCATGCCAATTTATCTTTCATTCTTCTGACAGAGGGATCTTTCTAAACCACACATCTGCTCAATCACTCTACTGACTTAATATCTTAAAAATTTTTTTTAAATATAAATTTATTTATTTTAATTAGAGGCTAATTACTTTACAATATTGTATTGGTTTAGCCATACATCAACATGAATTCACCACAGGTGTACACATGTTCCCCATCCTGAACCCCCCTCCCACTTCCCTCCCTGTACCGTCCCTCTGGGTCGTCCCAGTGCACCAGCCCCAAGCATCCTGTATCATGCATAGAACCTGGACTGGCGACTCATTTCATATATGATATTATACATGTTTCAATGCCATTCTCCCAAATCATCCCACCCTCGCCCTCTCCCACAGAGTCCAAAAGACTATTCTATACATCTGTGTCTCTTTTGCTGTCTCGCATACAGGGTTATTGTTACCATCTTTCTAAATTCCATATATATGTGTTAGTATACTGTATTGGTGTTTTTCTTTCTGGCTTGCTTCACTCTGTATAATAGGCTCCAGTTTCATCCACCTCATTAGAACTGATTCAAGTGTATTCTTTTTCATGGCTGAGTAATAACCCATTGTGTATATGTACCACAGCTTTCTAATCCATTCATCTGCTGATGGACATCTAGGTTGCTTCCATGTCCTGGCTATTATAAACAGTGCTGCGATGAACATTGGGGTACACGTGTCTCTTTCAATTCTGGTTTCCTTGGTGTGTATGACCAGCAGTGGGATTACTGGGTCATAAGGCAGTTCTATTTCCAGTTTTTAAAGGAATCTCCATACTGTTCTCCATAGTGGCTGTACTAGTTTGCATTCCCACCAACAGTGTAAGAGGGTTCCCTTTTCTCCACACCCTCTCCAGAAGTTATTGCTTGTAGACTTTTGGATCGCAGCCATTCTGACTGGCGTAAAATGGTACCTCATTGTGGTTTTGATTTGCATTTCTCTGACTTAATATCTTAAAGGGCTCCTCACTGCCTGTAGATCAGAACCCAAACTCAGGGCCCTTCATTTCTATTCCTATTCTTCTTTCTGGCTCTGTATTACCCTTCCGCCCTCCTTCCACGCTATTTATGAAGTCTGGTGTCCTAGAATTGGTCACCATTGCTTGATCTCATGTTGCTTTCGTGTTTCCTTGCCATAGACAAGGATGCTTCCTCTTCATTTATTTACTCATTGATTCAATAAAATATGTATTGAATACTTCCATGGGTCAGGCACTCTGAAGGATTGGAATCATTTTTATAATGATAATCTGTATGTTTCATCATACATTAAGCTAATATATGGAATGCAGGCATCTTACTTGTTTTACTGAGATCTATTTGACAAACACATTTTAAATACCTACTATGTGGTAGATACAGCCTTAGGTACTAGGATGTGCTTAGCTATGGTCTCCACATTTAGGACCTCAGAGCCTTGTATTGGAGAGGAGTAACTAGGCCAATTATTAATGTAATAGTGGTCTGTATGCTCTGCGTACCACAAGAGGAATCCTGGAGGGAGATGATACTTGGGATAAATGTTGAACCTGGGGTTGAAATAGGAAGTTTGAGGGATCGATGTCCATGAAAGCATGGAAGCTGATGGCTGGAGAATATAGGGGCCTGGTATGAAGTGAATATGGAGAAGGTAGAGCAGGTAAATGTCAGGATGTGGGTGAGTGCACAATGACTCTAGAATAACTCCCAGGTTTCTGACTTTAAATGTGAGGCCATTTACTGAGATAGTGAACCCAGGAGGGAGATGGGGCTTGAACAGGGGAGGGAGGAAGGAAATATTTCTTTTTTTTTTTTTTTTTTTGGTATTTTTGAGTTTGAGATGTCTGGGAGCTGTTCAAGAGGTAATATTCAGTGGCCAGATGGAAACACATAGGTCTGAAACCTACAAGGGAGACCTCGATTGGAAACAAGATTTGAGTTCATCATAAAGTTGGTAGTTGAAGCCACAGGAGTGTATGAGGTGATATATGGGCTGTTTAATCATTCATCACTCACTGCAGAAAGATCCACTGAGCATGTACTGAGTGGGAGGCATTATTCTATACACTAAGGATATACAAGGGACCCAAACAAACAAGATTCCTGCATGCTAGCAAGGCTATGCCCAAAATCCTTCAAGCTAGGCTTCAGTGGTAGGTGAGCAAAACACTTCCAGTGCACAAACTGGTTTTAGAAAAATCAGAGGAACAAGAGCGTAGACTACTAACATTTGTTGGATCATAGAGAAAGGATTGACTAGGAGAAAGCCTTTCACTGTGTGGATCACAACAACCTGTGGAAAGTTCTTAAAGAGATGGGAATACCAGACCACCTTACCTGCCTCCTGAGAAAGCTGTATGCAGATCAAGAAACAATAGTTAGGCTCAGACATGAAACAATGGACTGGCTCAAAATTGGGAGAGGAGTACCTCAAGGTTGTATATTATCACCGTGTTTATTTAACTTTTATGCAGAGTACATCATGCAAAATACCAGGTTGGATGAATCACAAGCTGGAATCAAGACTGTGGGGTGGGGGAGGATGTTAACAACCTCATATATGCAGATGATACCACTCAGATGGCAGAAAGTGAAGAGGAACTAAAGAACCTCTTGATGAGGGTGAAAGAGGAGAGTGAAAAGCTGGATTAAAACTCAACATTCAAGAAATTATGATCATGGCATATGGTACTAACAGTTCAGTTCAGTTGCTCAGTGAGGTCTGACATTTTGCAACCCCATGGACTGCAGCATACCAGGCTTCCCTGTCCATCACCAACTCCCAGAGTTTACTCAAACTCATGTCCATGGAGTAGGTGATGCCATCCAACCATCTTGTCCTCTGTCGTCCCCTTCTCCTCCTGCCTTCAATCTTTCCCAGCATCAGGGTTGTTTCCAGTGAGTCAGTTCTTCAAATCACGTGGCCAAAGTACTGCAGCTTTAGCATCAGTCCTTCCCATGAATATTCAGGACTGATTTCCTTTAGGATAGATGGGTCGGATCTCTTTGCAGTCCAAGGGACTCTCAAGAGTCTTCTCCAACACCACAGTTCAAAAGCATCAATCTTCAGCACTCAGCCTTCTTTATAGTCCAACTCTCACATCCATACATGACTACTGGAAAAACCATAGCTTTGACTAGACAGAACTTTGTCAGCAAAGTAATGTCTCTGCTTTTTAATATGCCGACTAGGTTGGTCATGACTTTTCTTCCAAGGAGCAAGCATCTTTAATTTCATGGCTGCAGTCACCATCTGCAGTGATTTTGGAACCCAAGAAAATGAAGTCTCTCACTGTTTCCATTGCTTCCCGATCTATTTGCCATGGAGTGATGGGACCAGATGCCATGATCTTAGTGTTTTGAATGTTGAGTTTTAAGCCAGCTTTTTCACTCTCTTCTTTCACTTTCATCAAGAGGCTCTTTAGTTTCTCTTCTTTTTCTACCATAAGGGTGATGTCATCTGCATATCTGAGGTTATTGATTTTTCTCCCGGCAATCTTGATTCAAGCTTGTGCTTCATTTAACCTGGCATTTCACATGATGTACTCTGCATCTAAGTTTAATAAGCAGGGTGACAATATACAGCCTTGATGGACTCCTGTCCCAATTTGGAACCAGCCTGTTTTTCCATGTCTGGTTCTGTTGCTTCCTGATCTGCATACAGACCACCTTAGGTGCTCTGGTATTCCCATCTCTTTAAGAATTTTCCAGTTTCCTGTGATTCACACAGTCAAAGGCTTTGGCCCAATCAATAAACAGAAGTAGATGTTTTACCGGAACTCTCTTGCTTTTTCAGTGATCTGATGGATGTTGACAAGTTAATCTCTGGTTCCTCTGCCTTTTCTAAATACAGCTTGAACATCTGAAAGTTCTTGGTTCACATACTGTTGAAGCCTCCCTTGGAGAATTTTGAGCATTACTTTGCTAGTGTGTGAGATGAGTGCAATTGTGTGGTAGGTTTAACATTCTTTGCCATTGCTCTTTGGGATTGGAATAAAAACTGATCTTTTCCAGTCCTGTGGCCACTGCTGAGCTTTCTAAATTTGCTGGCATATCAAGTGCAGCACGTTCACAGCATCATCTTTTAGAATCTGAAATAGCTCAGCTGGAATGCCATCACCTCCACTAGCTTTGTTCATAGTGATGCTTCCTAAGGCCCACTTGACTTCACATTCCAGGATGTCTGGCTCTAGGTGAGTGATCACACCATTGTGGTTGTCTGGATCATTAAGATCTTTTTTGAACAGTTTTCCCATATATTCTTGCCACCTTTTCTTAATATTTTCTGCTTCTCTTCTCCAGCTAGGCCCACTGATTTTCAGACCAGCCAAGAGAGCTTGTGTTTCTGATGTCAGATTCCAGGTCTGGGGTGTCTAATATGTGTCTTATACCTCTCACCCCCCAAGGAGGATCCCTAAGCCTGTGATATCCCCTCCTCTTCTGTGTGCCCTGCTAGTAAAGTGGGTACTGACCAGATTGCTTTCTCTCACTTCCTATGAGACTCCAGGTGGATTCTTCTTCACGGCCTTAGTTGTAGGGAAGCCAACCTGCTGTGTCCAGACCACTTTCAGGGAAAGTCTCTCTCCACATAGTTGCAGTTTTGATGTGTTTATGGGGGGAAATGAGCCCAGCATCTTCCTCTCTGACATGTCGATCTTTTGTGTTGTGTGTGTTCTGACCACTCCACCAACTGACTGTTCCTTCATCTCCTCCTCTCCCCCAATTCCCTGAGACACAATCATATTGGATTTAGGCTTATTAATAATCCTGCAATGACTTCTAAATATTCAAGTGAAAGGAAGAGTCACACATCTCTCACTTTAAATAAAAAACTAGAAAAGATAAAACTCACTGAGAAAGGCATGATGAAAGCTGAAATTGGCTGAAGTCTATGTCCCTCATGGCAAACAGTGAATCAAGTTGTGAATGCAAAGGAAAAGTTCTTGGAATAAATGAGAAGTGCTGCTCCAGTGAACACACCAATGGTAAGAAAGTAAAATAGCTTTATTGCTGATATGGAGAAAGTCTGAGTGGTCTGAAAAGAAGATCAAACCAGCCACCACATTTCCTAAGCCAAAGCTTAATCCAGAGCAAGGCCCAAACTCTCTTCAACTCTCTGAAAGTTGAGAGAAATAAGGAAACTGCAGAAGAAAAGTTTGAAGATATCAGAGACTGCTTCATGAGATTTAAAGAAAGAAACTGTCTTCATATATAAAAGTGCAAAGTGGAGCACGAGTATTGATGTAGAAGCTGATGCACATTGTCTAGAAGATCAAAATAAGATCATTAACAAAGCTGGCTATACTAAACAACAGGTTTTTAATGTATACAAAGCAGCTTTGTATTGAAAGAAGATGCCACCTAGGACTTTCATAGCTACAGAGGAGAAGCCAATGCCCAGGTTCAGGTTTCAAAGGACAAGCAGACTCTCTCATCAGGGGCTAATGCATCTGGTGATTTATCTTACTTTTCTGTAAATTAATTTATTTATTTTAATTGGAGGCTAATTACTTGACGATATTATAGTGGTTTTTGCCATACATTGACATGAATCAGCCATGGGTGCACATGTGTCCCTCATCCTGAGCTCCCCTCGCACCTTCCTCCCCATCCCATCCCTCAAGGTTGTCCCATACACCAGCTCTGAGCACCTTGTCTCATGCATTGAACCTGGACTGGCAACCTATTCCACATATGCTAATATACATGCATCTGGTGATTGGAAGTTGAAGCCAGTACTCATTTACCGTTCCTAAAATCCCTGGAGCCCTATGAATTATGCTAAATTGACTCTGGTTGTGTTCTATGAATGGAAGAACAAAGCTTGGATGACAGCACCTTTATTTACAACATGGTTTACTGAATAGTTTTATCCCTGAGACCTGCTGCTCAGAAGGAAAGATTCCTTTTAAAGTATGACTGTTCCTTGATAATGCATCTTGTCACCCAAGAGCTCTGGCAGAGATATGCAACAAGATTCATGTTGCTTTTATGCCTAACAACACAACATCCATCCTGCAGCCCATAGACCAAGGAGTAATTTTGACTTTTAAGTCTTATTCTTTAAGAAGTACATTTTGTAAGGCTAAAGCTGCCATAGATAGTGATTTTTTTTTTTATGAATCTGTGCAAAGTAAATGGATAACCTGAAAAGGACTCACCATTCTAGATTCCATCATGATTCAGAAGGACTAAAACAATCAACATTAACAGGAGTTTGAATTTCAACCTTCATGTATGACCTTGAGGAGTTTCAAGAATTCAGCTAACTAATTGCAGATGTGGTGGAACTAGCAAGAGAACTAGAATTAAAAGTGGAGCCTGAAGATTTGACTTCATCGCTGCAATCTCATGGTAAAACTTGAATGGATGAGGAACTGATTCTTATGGATGAGCAAAGAGAGTGATTTCTTAAGATGGAATCTATCCTGGTGAAGATGCTATGAAGCTTGTTGAAGTGACAACAAAGGATTAAAATAGTAAACTTAGTTGATAAAGCAACAGAAGGGTTTGAGAAGACTGATTCAATTTTGAAAGAAGTTCTACTGAAGGTAAAATGGTATCAGATATCACTGCATGCAAAAGACAAATTGTTTGCGAAAGGATGAGTCAATTGATATGGCAAACTTCTTTACTGGCTTATTTTAAGAATGCTATCACTATGTCTGATGCAGGATATGACACGCTTGGGGCTGACGCGCGGGGATGACCCAGAGAGATGTTGTGGGGAGGGGGGTGGGAGGGGTGTTCATGTTTGGGAACGCATGTACACTTGTGGTGGATTCATGTCAATCTATGCCAAAACCAATACAGAATTGTAAAGTAAAAATTAAAAATAAATAAATTAAAAAAAAAAAAAGAATGCTATCACCACGCTGATCAGTCAGCAGCTATCAACATTGAGGCAAAGATGCTCCACCAGCAGAAAGATTATGATTACCAGTCTCAGATGATGGTTAGCATGGTTTAACAATAAAGCATTTTAAAATTATGGTGAGTATGTGTGTATATATATATTGGTGTTGTTGTTCAATCACTAAGTCATGTCCAACTCTTTGCTATACCATGGACTGTAGCATACCAGACTTCCCTGCCCATCGCTATCTCCCAGAGTTTGCCCGGATTCATTATTCACTGAGTTGGTGATGCTATCTAACCATCTTATCCTCTGCTGCCCTCTTCTCCTTTTGCCTTCAATCTTTCCTAGCATCAGGGTCTTTTCCAGTATGTCAGCACTTCCTATCAAAGTGGCCAAAGTACTGGAGCTTCAGCAGCAGTCCTTTCAATGAATATTCAGGGTTGATTTCCTTTAAGATTGACTGGTTTGATCTTGCAGTCCAAAGGACTTTCAAGAGTCTTCTCCAGCACCACAATTCAAAAGCATCAATTCTTCAGTGGTCAGCCTTGTTTATGGTCCAATTCTCATATCCATACATGACTATTGGAAAAACCATAGCACTGACTATGGACCTCTGTCCACAAAGTGATGTCTTTGCCTTTTAATACACTGTCCAGTTATGTCATAGCTTTCCTTCACCATGCTTAAAGGAGCAAGCATCTTTAAATTTCATGACTGCAGTCACCATTCACACTGACTTTGGAGCCCAAGAAAATAAAATCTGTTACTGTTTCCATTTTTCCCCCATCTATTTTAGCCATGAAGTGATGGGACTGGATGCCATAATCTTAGCTTTTTGAATGTTGAGCTTTAAGCCATCTTTTTCACTCTCCTCTTTCACCTTTATCAAGAGGCTCTTTAGTTCCTCTTTGCTTTCTGCCATTCGAATGACATCACCTGCGTATCTGAGGTTGTTGTACATCTTTTTTTTATCCATTCATCTGTTGATGAACATCTAGACTGCTTCCATGTACTGGCCATTGTAAATAACTGTGTAACGAACGTTGGGGTACATATGTTTATTGGCCATCTGTGTGTCTTCTTTGGAGAAATGTCTGTTTAGGTCTTCTGCTCACTTTTTGATCAGATTGTTTGTTTTCCTGATATTGAACTGTATGAGTTGCTTATATATTTTGCAGATTAATCATCTGCCAGTTATCCACTTGCAATTATTTTATCCCATTCTGAGGGTGGTCTTTTAATCTTGTTTATAGTTTTCTTTGCTGTGCAATAGTTTTTAAGTTTAATTAGGTCCCATTTGTTTATTTTTGTTTTTATTCCCATTACTTTAGGAGGTGGGTCATAGAGTGCTGGGGTCCAGCCCCGGTGGATTCAGGGTAATTCGAAGCAGGGACAGAGTCGGTGGTTGATTTAGAGAGAGATAAGGAAGGAATGTTGTAGATAAGAAAATAGAGGAGAGAAAGAGGCTGTATTCCTTGGTTTACATAGAAAGCCAATAAAACTCCGAGACAAGGAGTTTGCCCTGTTCAGGGAGGCCACAGGTGCCTTCTCAGTCTCCCGAGGGAGTGAAGACACAGAACATCTTCCCATTCAGGTCTTAGAAACCGGGCAGATAAGTGAACACAGGGAGCCTCTATGCTCCAAGGGATCAGCCTGAAAAAGAGAGTAAGAGAGAGAGAGAAAAAAAAAAAAAGACACGGGGTGACCAAGCTTCTTCGAGTGAGGCCCGTTACTTTTATTTTCAAAAAGGACTTTTATACCTTTCCCACAAATGATGTTGTGTACATTATCTTCTGGCCTTGGAGGCCTGTGAAACATTTTATGACCCTCTCTTGATGAAGGCTGCTCAACCATAAAACGTATTTTCCCTTGAAGTGTTTTTTCTTTATATTTCTAATCTATATTAGCCTCAGAAAGTATCAAACAGAGTTACATTTTCACTAACAAAGGTGCAGCGAGTTACAACAAAGAAAGAACCAATTAGCTCAAAGGTCTGATGTGGTTAGTTCCAAGGTTACTGCTTGTTTTTCTTGCATTCTAACTATGTTAACTAATGCACTCCCAGGTGCACAGTGGATAAGGGCTATGGGAACTTGGCAGCAAGCATTGGCTCAACAGTGAAATTTGACACCAGCACTATTCTAACAGCTTCTAACTCTTTGAAAGGCTCTATGTTTTAGGCTTCCCATGCCTCTCACAGTTGGGGGGCTGTAAACAATCACACGTGTAGTTGTAAAAGTCCAAGTAAGTCTGTCAGGCAAGTTAGTGAGCCATCAGAGAGGTGTGAGCTGAGACACTCCTTTTATATGCAGGAGACTATTAACTGGAGCTCTAAGTTAACCTTTTCCAGAGAAAGGTGGTTGGGGATAGCCCCCGTGTAACGTCAGAATAGGTGGAAAGCATAATGCAGTAAGTCAGGCAGACTCTGGTTTTGAGGGCAGATGCTCGAGAAAGCCCGGGGTAGGGGGGGGGGGGTGTTCCTCAAGGCCTGATCTCGCCTTTGCGTTTTGTCAGGCCCCTTTCCTCATGACCTTTGCCACGGGCAGGATTCGCCATGCTGGCTCCCGGCAATAGAGGATCTTGCTGCAATTTATGGTAAAGACTGTATTGCCTGTGTTTTCCTCTAAGAACTTTACAGTTTTCTCCCCTTACATTTAAGTCTTTAATCCGTTTTTAGTTTCTTTATGTGTATAGTGTTAGGAAGTGTTCTAGTTTCATTTTTTAACATGTAGCTGTCCAGTTTTCCCAGAACCATTTTTTGAAGAGGCTGTCTTTTCTACATTGTATATTCTTGCTTCTTTTGTCAAACATAAGGTACCCATAGGTGTGTGGGTTTATCTCTGGGGTTTCTATCTTGTTCCATTGGTCTATATTTCTGCCAGTACCATATTATCTTGATGACTGTAGTTTTGTAGGATAGTCTGAAGTCAGGAAGGTTTATTCCTCCAGTTCTGTTTTTCCTTCTCAAGATTGCTTTGGCTGTTTAGGGTCTTCTGTGTGTCCGTACAAATTGTAAAATCTTTTATTCTACTTATGTGAAAAATGCTGTTGGCAATTTGATTTTGAGATTTTATTGAATCTATAGATTGCATTGGGTAGTATTGTCATTTTCATGATATTGATTCTTCCAGTCCAAGAACATGGCATATCTCTCCATCTGAATGTGTTATCTTTGGTTTCTTTCATCAGTGTCCTCTAGTTTTCTGCATACATCTCTTCAGTCCCTTTAGGTAGGTTTATTCTTAGGTATTTTATTCTTTTTGTTGCAATGGTGAATGAGATTGCTTCCTTAATTTCTTTCTGATTTTTCATTGTTAGTGTTGAGGAATACAAGAGATTTCTGTGTATTAATTTTACATCCTGTGACTTTGCTGAATCCATTGATTAGCTCTAGTAATGTTCTGGTTACATCTTTAGGGTTTTCTATGTATCAGTTCAGTTCAGTTCAGTTCAGTTGCTCAGTAGTGTCTGACTCTTTGTGACCCCACGTATCACAGCACACCAGGCCTCCCTGTCCATCACCAACTCCCGGAGTTCACTCAGACTCACGTCCATCGAGTCCGTGACGCCATCAGCCATCTCATCCTCAGTCGTCCCCTTCTCCTCCTGCCCCCAATCCCTCCCAGCATCAGGGTCTTTTCCAATGAGTCAACTCTTCTCCTGAGGTGGCCAAAGTACTGGAGTTTCAGCTTTAGCATCATTCCTTCCAAAGAAATCCCAGGGCTGATCTCCTTTAGAATGGACTGGTTGGATCTCCTTGCAGTCCAAGGGACTCTCGAGAGTCTTCTCCAACACCACAGTTCAAAAGCATCAATTCTTCAGCACTCAGCTTTCTTCACAGTCCAACTCACATCCACACATGACCACTGGAAAAACCATAGCCTTGACTAGATTTTGTTGGCAAAGTAATGTCTCTGCTTTTGAATATGCTATCTAGGTTGATCATAACTTTTCTTCCAAGGAGTAAGCATCTTTTAATTTCATGGCTGCAATCACCATCTGCAGTGATTTTGGAGCCCAAAAAATAAAGTCTGACACCGTTTTCACTGTTTCCCCATCTATTTCCCATGAAGTGATGGGACCAGATGCCATGATCTTTGTTTTCTGAATGTTGAGCTTTAAGCCAACTTTTTCACTCTCCTCTTTCACTTTCATCAAGAGGCTTTGTAGTTCCTCTTCACTTTCTGCCATAAGGGTGGTGTCATCTGCATATCTGAGGTTATTGATATTTCTCCCAGCAATCTTGATTCCAGCTTGTGTTTCTTCCAGTCCAGCGTTTCTCATGATGTACTCTGCATATATAGAGTATGTCATCTACAAATAGTGAATTTTACTTATTTTCTAATCTGGATTCCTTTTCTTTCTCTTCTCCTATTGCTGCTGCTAGGATCTCCAAAACTCTATTGAATAATAGTGGCAAGAGTAGGCACCATTGACTTGTTCCTGATATTAGAGGAAATGCTTCCCGGTCTTCACAGTTGAGAATAATGTCTGCTGTGGTGAGTATAGTCTTGAAGTTGGATAGTGTGCGTCATCTGACTTTGCTTTTCTCATTCAATACTGTGCTTGTTATTTTGCAACTTTTGTTTCTCCATATAAACTTCAGAATTGGTTTGTTAATATCCATAAAATAACTTACTGGGATTTTCACTGGGGCTGTGTTGAACCTGTAGATCAAGTTAGGAAGAGCTGACATGATACTGTTGTGCAGAAATGCTCATTTGCCACATATCCACATCCCTATCCTTACCCTATATCTGCATGTCTATGGGCCTTCCCTTCCATATCTGTGCTGTCCATTACAGTCACCGCCAACTACATGTGGCTGTGAAACTTTTGGTACTTGGTTAGTCAGAATGAGAACTAAAATTTTTATTTGATTTAATTTTAATTACCTTAGATTTAAAATTTTTTAAATATTCAAGTATTGGAAATCTTTTATGTGTTTGAAACAACTTGGGTATTTCTATCTCCCTTTAAAAAAATATTAAGACTATCTTTTAGAGAAGTTTTAGGTTCATGATAAAACTAGCAGGAAGATACAGAGATTTCCCATTTGCCCTGCCCCGTACATGCGTAGCCTTGCCCAATATCAGCATCCCTAACTAGACTAGACATTTGTTTTAGCAATTCACTTACACTGACACATCATAATCACCTAAAATCCATAATTTACATTATGGTCCATTCTTGATGTTGCACATTCCATAGGTCTAGACAAGTATATAATATGTATCCGTCATTATGTTATCATACAAAATTTTTTTCTGCCCTAAAAAGTCTCTGTGCTCCATCTAGTTATTCATCCCTGATTCAATTCCTGACTTTTTTTAACTTTGAATTTTATGAAATTTAAATATATATTAACCACTTTTTGATGAAAATTAGCATCCAAATTGAGATAATCGTTATCTGTAGTGGCAGATTTTAGTGTGATGTGTTTTTGAAATTTTCTATAATGGATACATTATTTTCATAATCAGCAAAATGTTAGTTCAATGAGGAAAAATAAGGTCATCTTCAGCAGCAAGGAATAATGAAAATATTTTTAACATGCTCTTCAAGACATTCACTGCACAAATTTTCTCCTTTTCAGGAATAAGAATCTCTAGATTTCTGCAGAAATAATCTATCTTCAGGAAGTTCCTAAAATTTGAGGAGATCATTCAGTCTGGTTGTACATGTGGGAATTTGTGAACATTTATTACTATTTCAAATACAGCTACTCAACACATTTTGTTATTAAAGTCTTTTCTTGAGCCATGAATAATTTGTTACTATCTTTCTGAATTTTGGCTCTGAGTTAATGTTTTCTAAATCCTGAGGGATTTTATAGTTAGATTTTGAAAAAGATAAACTGTCACTGGAAACCACATAAAAGAATAATTTTTCAATCAGCCCCATTCTTGTCACATTTGGACCAAAAGAAAAGAAAGATTGCAATTTTCCCTGGCATTTTTCTTCCTTTCCTTTGTACTGTAACAGCTTGTGAGCTATTTCTGAGGATAGTTCTCCAACATGAGATTTCTGAATCCAGTTGATTTTGTTAAGATTAGTTATCACTCACCATCATTATTCTTTTATTCCACACTGAGGGGTAGGGAATGCTGAGGGTCTGCAAAGACTGCAGGAATTAGCCTAAACTCTTTGTGACTTTCTTCTTACTTGTGATCCTATTGATTCTAAGTAATCTCCAAAATGGAAATCATGAACACAGTGAACTAACACTGATTATCCATAGGTGGGATTGTCCATCTCTCTTCAAAGGCAAGGAATCTGAGTTTCAGGAAATTTAAGTGTACAGTAAATATCAGAACTGAAGTCAACTTACATCTCTCTAATTACAATGACAGTGTTCTAATTTAACTACAGATTTCTCACTAAATACAGAATTATAGTAGAAATACTCTCTGTGTATTGTCCACTAGAATATAAAGAAAAGTTCTGGTTCAGCATGAAAGACACCACACACATCTCTTCTTGTAAACACTTTAAACGACAGAGGAGGGGGAGAGAGGAGAATTAATGAACAAGGGCAAAGAGAATTAGAGGACATTCAGCCCAAGAGAGAACTAACACAAATTTTTGGAAGAGAGCAATCTTTCAAAGAGAGCAGTGAGTCTCTTTAGCAGTGTGGGGGAAACTGAAAACCCTGAGTGTTTGGGAGCTAGAGACTTAGAAGAAGCCATCTGATTTTTCCCTCAGAAATTTGGAAGAGCTCAGGATTTAAAGCAGCAAGTGCAACAAAAAACGAGGTGTGAGGCCACAGGGAGAATGACTAGAACTCTGCCTGCAAAGTCACTGGGACCTTAGTTTGCTTCCTCTCTCCAGAATTGGTTGATAACCCTCCCTTGCAGTGAGTTTCATCTAGTTGCTACTTTGCTGACAAAGGTCCATCTAGTCAAATCTATGATTTTTCCAGTAGTCAGGTATGGATGTGAGAGTTGGACTGTAAAGAAAGCTGAGCTCAGAAGAATTGATGTTTTTGAACTGTGGTGTTAGAGAAGACTCTTGAGAGTCCCTTGGACTGCAAGGAGATCCAGCCAGTTAATCCTAAAGGAAATCATCCTGAATATTCATTGGAAGGACTGATGCTAAAGCTGAAGCTCCAATACTTTGGCCACCTGATGTGAAGAACTGACTCATTGGAAAAGACCCTGATGCTGCAAAAGATTGAAGGCAGGAAGAGAAGGGGACAACAGAGTATGAGATGATTGGATGGCATCAACAATTCGATGGACATGAGTTTGAGTAAACTCCAGGAGTTGGTGATGGACAGGGAAGCCTGGTATGCTGCAGTCCACGGGGTCGCAAAGAGTCAGACAGACTGAGCGAAATGAATTGAACTGAACTGAGTTGCTGCTCCACTCTTAAATACAAACAGACAGCCAAAGATCACTGGGCATCTGAGGAAAGTTCCCAATATGACAAAGACCCAAATAATCAGAAAAAGCAACATCAAGGAAATAGAGAACATAGGCCAAATGAAATCTCTAAGAAAGTAGAACATAGAACATTCTCTAAGAAAGTAGAGCAATGCCAAGTATTTCTTGGCATATAGATACATAAAGCCAAAGAAACTTCCAAGATAAATAGAGAGTAGGAAATGGGATAAGAAATTTGGAGTCAGTCTGGGAGATTTTAATCTTCAACACATAGAGAAGACAAAACTTGTAAAGAAATTACACAAGAAAATTCTCCAGAAGTGAAGTATTTGACTTGCCAGATTTCCAATTTCTTCACGAACTCACCTCAATTAATTAAAAAAAGAAATACCTAAGAAAGATTTTTATGAATTTTAGGACATCAAAGATAAAGAAACTTCCTAAAAGCTTATGGTCAGAGAACACGCCACATACAAAGAAATGGGAACTAAAGTGGCATTCAATTCCTCACCAATACTGGAAGTTACTACGTCACAGAACAGTGCTGTCATAATTTGGAGGCAAATTGTGTTAAAGTCTATGCTCAACATAAAACTTTATACCCAGATAAAGCATGGATTAGTGTCCTAGTACTTCCACAATGAAGTACTACAAACTGGGTACCTTAAAATAACAAAACCTTATTCTCTCACGGAGACCAGAAGTCCAAAATCAAGGTGTTGGCAGGTTGATTCCTTCTGGAGGCTCTGAGAAAGAAGCCTGTTCCGTGTTTCTTTCCTGGCTTCCTTTGCTGTCAGCCACTCTGAGTATTCCTTGGCTTATTGATGCATCACCCCAATCTCTGCCTTTGCCTTCACATGAACTTCTTTCCTCTGTGTGTGTTTCGGTGTCTTCCCACAGCATTCTTATAAGGAGATCACTCTTTAGGTTTAGGGCCCACTCTAAGTATGACCTCATCTTAACTGATTACATCTGTGAAGACCCTGTTTCTAAATAAAGTCACATTTTGAGATTCCAGGTGAACATGAATTTAAGACACTTTTCAACCCCGTATACACCATCAACCCAAGTAAGAGGTAAGAATAAAGACATTTGGGGTCATGTAAGGACTGAAATGGAGAAGGCAATGGCACCCCACTCCAGTCCTCTTGCCTGGAAAATCCCATGGATGGAGGAGCCTGGAAGGCTGCCGTCTATGGGGTCACTGACACTACTGAGCGAATTCACTTTCACTTTTCACTTTCATGCATTGGAGAAGGAAATGGCAACTCACTCCAGTGTTCTTGCCTGGAGAATCCCAGGGACAGGGGAGCCTGGTGGGCTGCCGTCTATGGGGTCCCACAGAGTCGGACATGACTGAAGCAACTTAGCAGCAGCAGCAAGGACTGAAAAATTCTATCTCCAGTGCACTGGTTTTTAGGGAAGTTAATAGAAGATGTGCTTTTTTCAAAAATAAGTAGATTAAGAAAGTAGAAGGTATGGAACCAGATAAAAGGAAATCTACAAAGAAAGCAGAATTAAGAGTCCACACATAGCAGAAGAATGGGGTACTCTAGGGGTGACATGTCCTGGGGCAATAGAAAGAAAATGTGAAGCATTTGATATATCTGAGTATTTATAAAATTAAATTAGCAGGTGTTTGATAGAGTTGAAAGTCTAAGATAAAACAGAAGCTGAAGAAGAAAGATATTCATAGTTCCTTCTTGGTTCAGTACTAAGTGGCCTTTACGTAGTCATTGTGGGGAGACAGCAAATTAGCCAAGATGCTGTGGTCAGCCTCTCGCCCGCGTTTTGTAAATGAGGATTATGTAACAGCTGACACTGCTTATAGCACTGCGCCTGCCCGTCACGGTATACTCGCTTGGCCACAGGCTGTGTGCAGTTATGCTGTGTTACCTAACGTCTCCTCCCACAGCTGCTGTGCCAGCCAGAAGAGAGTAATGTGTCTGCACGTCCTGTGGCTCCCCGTATTTTCTTCCAGCCTGTTAGCGTGTGTCTTGCCTACCGTGGGTTCAGCGCACAGTGCACGAAATG
The DNA here is from genome assembly GCF_014754425.2 of Oryx dammah. Lineage (NCBI taxonomy): Eukaryota > Metazoa > Chordata > Mammalia > Artiodactyla > Bovidae > Oryx > Oryx dammah. The sequence goes on along the minus strand of NW_024070186.1, from coordinate 5,660,566 downwards.
GGACACAGCGAGACAGTTGGCACTGCGAACAGGATCAGCGATAAAGTTATAAACTAACAGTTGTAACTTTTTATTCAGTGAAAACTTAAGGGACCATATGAAAGTGGTAAGGATGGATGATTATGTTGGATAAATTGCTAAATATTCACCAATCATTATAGGAAGTCAGCAGACAACGTCTAAAATCAATATGACACGCAATTGCAGTATTAGCACATTAAATCTTTAAGTGTTTTTTTTTTTATTTTAATTGCAGGCTAATTACAATATTGTGATGGTTTTTGCCATACATTGACATGAATCAGCCATGGGTGTACATGTGTTCCCCATCCTGAACCCCCCTCCCACCTCCCTCCCCATCCCATCCCTCAGGGTCATCCCAGTGCACCAGCCCTGAGCACCCTGTCTCATGCATCGAACCTGGACTGCCGATCTGTTTCACATGTGATAATATACATGTTTCAATGCTATTCTCTTAAAGCATTCCACCCTTGCCTTCTCCCACAGAGTGTTGTTTGATTTTTTAAATATACAGCTAGTAATATTCTTGTCAGGAAGATCCCCTGGAGAAGAAAATGGCAACCCCAGCTAGTATTCTTGCCTGGAAAATGCCTTGGACAGAGGAACCTTGAGGGCTACAGTCCATAAGGCTGCAAGGAGTTGGACGCAAGTGGAGCTACTTAGCAGCAATATTTTTATAGCAACTCAGATTAAAAGAGGAAAGTATAATACAACATAGGACTCACCTTAGAAGTGTATCAAAATGCAGCTTATGTGTTTACACCCAGAGATGACAAGTTAGCAGAACTAGCGGAGCCTGGAACTCTCCATTTTAACGTGACCTATGAAATTCTGATGAAAGTGGTCCCTAGACCCCACTTTCAGAAACTCATCTCAAAAACAGCCACAGTATTGCTGGGAGATCAGCTCCAGGTGGTTTCTGCTCGAAACCAAGCAAATATGATCCTTTGTTAGTTGTGACCTTTCCTCATTGGCCCTGGGATAAAACTGTGTTGTGCGGTAAAACCCTGCTCAATTAAAAGCTACTCCAACTGCAAGGATAAGTGATGAACAAGGGATCCAGATATCAAGGTCAGAACGTGTTTGCAGGCAGTTGGAAGAAGTCTCCCAACGTGGCAGTTTGCAAACATTGGCAGGAGTCCTGCAGACATTCTCTCCCATGCTCACAGGAGGGTAAACAAGCCTCCTGGCCACTAGGAGGCATATGTGAGAAGGAATGCCGTCGACTGGCTCACCACGCAGTCAGCCCGCTCCTATGGAACAGTGATGCGTGTGAAGGTGTCTGAGGTTCTATCCCAGATGGCGCATAGGAGAATTCTTAGAAATGTAGCCAGTGGGAATGCCGAAGTGAAAATTGCTGTTGCACTCTGCTATCCAAAGAGTGACTAAATTGTTACAGTGATGGCAAGCCATGTCTGCAGTAAAAGGCTTAGAAAGCCATGATTAGCACTCTCCAAATTTCTATACAACCCTGTCCCCTGGTCTACCCTGAAATTTATCACCAGCTTCCCAAATGGAGTCGTTAGGATGGCTCCTAACTGCCTCTGAGCAGCTGCTACAAAGCTTAACACTAATGCACTGTTACACACACCACATCTCACAAAACCAGTCTCAGAGATGAGAAAACTGGGCATTCTAAGAAATTAAGCCACAAACCCAGCATCACCTAACCAGTAAATGGTAGAACAAGTCTTACACGTCTCATGATTGCAAATTTCATCCTGGACCATCTTCAAGCCCACAGGACATCAGATAACAGAACAGGGTCTTCAGCATCCAAGCTGCGAAGTGTGGTCCATTTATTATTGCATTCACTTCCGCTGGACAGAAATCCTGCTGGTCTGGCGTGAGGGATCTCACATAGGTGCTGTAGAGGGAGCTGAACACAGCCGACTCAGCACAGCGGAGCCCCTGCAGTGAGGGTCACTGTAACACTGACCCAACGTTTTCACGGCTATGGATGGAACACCCAGGACACCCTGGGGACACAGGTGCTGTGGGAGGGTGACAGGAGAGTTTGGCTGATTTTAACAAAGACCAATTCTTACGATGAGGTCACTGGTTGAAGGGCTTCAGAAGGAAGCTGTAGATACCAAAGAACCAGCAAATCCTTAATCATGACATTTATAAAACGAGGGAACTTTAGGGAATATGGTTTCAGTATCACTATTTTGCTAGTAACAATGATAAAGTGGAGGAAGAGAATAAGAGGTAACGTTACTATTTTCCACATGCCAGGCATTGTGCTAGAAATAATTTCACTTAGTCCAATGAACTGGGCACTTTTCTTTTGAAAGTGTGATTTTTAAAAATTTAAGCATGTTTTGTATGTCACTGCTACTTAAAAGTTTTACTTTTATTGAGGTATAGTTAATTTACAATGTTGTGTTTGTTTCAAGTGTACAGCAAAGTGATCAGTTATACATACATATGTGTGTGTGTGTGTGTGTGTGTGTGTGTAGGCTTCCCAGGTGGATAAGTGGTAAGGAATCTGCCTGCCATGCAGGAGATTTGGGTTCAGTCTCTGGGTCAGGAAGATTCCCTGGAGAAGGAAATGGCAACTCACTCCAGTACTCTTGCCTGGAAAATTCCATGGACAGAAGAGCCTGGTGGGCTACAGTCCATGGCATTGCAAGAGTCAGACATGGCTTGGTGACTTAACAACAACAGTTCATATATACATATGATTTTTCAGATTATTTTCCAGATACTACAAGATTTTGAGTATAGTTCTTTGGGTTGTACAATAGGCTTTTGCTGTTTTACTTATATTCCGTTAATCCCACACTCCTAATATATCTCTCCCCTTTGGCAAACATAAATTTATACTGTAAGTTTATTTATGTTTTATAAATAAGTTCACTTGTATAGTTTTTTTTTTCCTTTTAGATTTCACAAACAGTGGTATCATGTATTTGTCTTTTTCTGTTGGATTTACTTCAGGAACTGTGAACACAGAATTTTACACCCAGCAAAAATAGCTGTTCAGAGTGAGTCCAGGTTGCAGAGCTGTCCAGAGCTGTCCAGAGCTGTCTAGGTTCATCATGTTGCTGGAAATGGCTTTACTGTATTCTTTTTTATGGCTGAGTAATATTCCAGTGTGTGTGTGTGTGTGTGTGTGTGTGTGTGTGTGTGTGTGACATCTTTACTCATTTATTTATCAGTGGAGCTAGGTACAGTCTTTATTCTCACTCTGCTGATGAGGAAATCAAGGCCAGAGGATGTAGCAATTCACTAATGGTGGCACAGCTTGTGAGGGGTAGAGTTAGGGCTAGAATTCAAGCCCCTGATGTCTCATGGCGACTATTGTTTTCTGTACTTTACAGCCAATTTCTCTTCTCATGAAAATGCATAAGAAGAATACCATCTTTGGGAAAGCAGGAATACCCAGATCTATATCCCTCTTTACCTTGAACTGTGCGACATTTTCTTTCTGAGTCCTAGATTTCTCACTTTTACAATGGAGATAACGATGGCTTACTTTTCCTTTTTTGTGTGTGTCAGCATTAAATGAAATAATGTATATAAATCACCAATTATAGCATCTGGTATACAGTAAGAACAAATTTGTGATATTTTTTCCTTCTTCCTCTTGTCTTAGGTTGGAAATAGTGTCTATTTTGTTTATTCAAGAGACACGTGTACCCCAATGTTCATCTCAGCACTGTTTATAATAGCCAGGACATGGAAGCAACCTAGATGTCCATCAGCAGATGAATGGATAAGAAAGCTGTGGTGCATATACACAGTGGAGTATTACTCAGCCATTAAAAAGAATACATTTGAATCAGTTCTAATGAGGTGGATGAAACTGGAGCCTATTATACAGAGTGAAGCAAGCCAGAAAGAAAAACACCAATACAGTATACTAACACATATATATGGAATTTAGAAAGATGGTAATGATAACCCTGTATGTGAGACAGCAAAAGAGACACAGATGTATAGAACAGTCTTTTGGACTCTGTGGGAGAGGGCGAGGGTGGGATGATTTGGGAGAATGGCATTGAAACATGCATAATATTATATATGAAATGAATAAGCCAGTCCAGGTTCTATGCATGATACAGGATGCTTGGGGCTGGTGCACTGGGATGACCCAGAGGGATGGTACAGGGAGGGAGGCGGGAGGGGGGTTCAGGATGGGGAACACGTGTATACCCGTGGCAGATTCATATTGATGTATGGCAAAACCAATACAATATTGTAAAGTAATTAGCCTCCAATTAAAATAAATAAATTTACTTTAAAAAAATATTCCCTTTTAGATAGTAATCATCAAACATCATATTGATCTTCCAAATGGATATTTCTACACATGTGAGGACACATATTATGAAGCATTTTAATAAAAATTCATATGGCCAGTCCCCCTTCTCTGTGAACACAATGGGATATATGGTTTAAACAAAAAACCTTTGCTAAGGACAAAGATCCAGGAAAGGCAATAACTTTTTGCTGTGTTACTTAACTAATCAAGAAAATGAAAATATTAGGAAAAAATTTTAATAAATACCCAAATTACTCCCGTGCCTGTGTTCCAAATATGATAAATGGTACTTAGCTGGCATTAAGCTGCACGATCACATCACCTTTGTTGTTGTTCAGTCGCTCAGTCATATCTGACTCTTTGTGACCCCATGGACTGCAGCACCCCAGGCTTCCCTGCCCTTCATCATTTCCTGGAACTTGCTCAAACTCATGTCCATTGAGTCAGTGATGCCATCTAACCATCTGGTCCTCTATCGTTCCTTTCTCCTGCTTTCAATCTTTCCCAGAATCAGGGTCTTTTCTAATGCGCAGGCTCTTCACATCAGGTGGCCAAAGTATTTGAGCTTCAGCTTCAGCATCAGTCTTTCCAATGAATATTCAGGATTAGTTTCCTTTAGGATTGACTGGTTTGATCTCCTTGCAGTCCAAGGGACTCTCAAGAGTCTTCTCCAACACCACAGTTCAAAAGCATCAATCCTTTGGTGCTCAGCCTTCTTTATGGTCCAACTCTCACATCCATACATGACTACTGGAAAAATCATAGCTTTGACTAGACAGATCTTCATCAGCAAAGTAATGTCTCTGCTTTTGAATAGCTGTCTAGGTTGGTCATATCTTTTCTTCCAAGGAGCAAGCGTCTTTTAATTTCATGGCTGCAGTCACCGTCTGCAGTGATTTTGGAGCCCAAGAAAATAAACTCTCTCACGGTCCATCTATTTGCCATGAAGTGATAGGGCAGGATGCTATGGTCTTAGTTTTTTGAATGTTGAGTTTTAAACCAGCTTTTCAAAATCATCTGGTGCTAAGAATGCCCAGTGTCTACACCTGCACCCTGTACCAACCCTGGGCATAAAATTCAGGCATCAGCAGTTTAAAAAGCTCCGAGGGGTTCCCAGGGAGCAATCAAAGGCAAGAATCACTGGGCTACACTTGAGCAGTTGTTCTCTAAGTGTGGTCCTGGGACAAGCAGCATCAACCTGAGCTGGGGACTTGTTAGAAATGCAATTCTCAGGCCTCACCCCAGACTCACTGAACCAAAAACTCTGGGAGGGGGTGGAGCTTCCCAGGGGATTCTTCTGTACAGTCAAGTCTGAGAACTGCTGTCCGTGATGCCCAGCGCTCTCTCCCTCATTCTCTGTCACAGTCATACAATTATCTTGTCCTGCTCATCTTACCTTTTAGGTACCCCCTTCCATGTCCACTCATTCCCAGCCTGAGCAGCACTGTCCTCTCTTGCCTGGATAACTACCTGATTATGCTGTGTCTACTTCTTCTCCCCTTCAATTCCCTCTTCCCTCAGCAGCCAAGACCAGTCATAATAAAAGTTCAACCACATCCTTCCTCTGGTGCCCCCAGAACAGAAGCTAAATGTGGTCCACATGGTTCTCTATGGCTGGCCTGCATTCACCTCTCCATCCTCATCTCCATCACCACTAAGCCCAGTTAGCAACACAGAGTTCGTATAGTCAATCCTTCTTCCCCAGGAACACAGTAAAGTTTATGGTTTAGACAAAAACCTATTATTTTAAGGACAAAGAGCTGGGAAAGACAATTTATTTTATGGTTGGATTACTTACTTGATTTTTGCCTGGCCATTGTCTCTTTTTCCTTCCAGATCAATGAACCTATTCTTTATGAAGCTTTCTCTAGGCTGGGGTAAGGAGGCCTACATATTTCTGCCATGCTCTCTGCTCACTTCCTCCTAGCACTACTCTATGAAATCAAAGTGATCGCACTTTCTGACTCAATCTCCCTGACTAAATCATTAGTTCAAGGTATAGGTCACCTTTATTTACCCTTGTTAGTTGCTCAGTCAAGTTCAACTCTCTGCGATCCCATGGACTGTACCTCTGTCCATGAAGTTCTCCAGGCAAGAATATACTGGAGTGGATTGCCATGCACGCCTCCAGAGGATCTTCCCAATCCAAGGATCAAACCTGTGTCTCCTCTATCACAGGCAGATTCTTTACCACTGAGCCACCATAAAGGGAAGCCCTTATTTACTTTTATATACCCTAATTGTGGCAAAATGCATGCTACATGGTTGATCGCCAATATTGATCACCAAGCTGAAATGAAAATTAGCAAAATGCACCTACTCACTGGCAGAACCTCAAGCAAGTGAATTCTAGGCCAGCACTTAAACTTAGATATGCCCAGGAATCACCTGAAGATGTTGTTCAAAGTGTAGAGTCTGATCCAGTTGCCTCAGGTCGACGCCCAGAAATTCTGCATTTCTAACAAGCTCTCAGGTGATCCTGATGAGGCTGGTTCACGGGCCATCAACCGCCTGGACTGTGGCCCTCCAACACCATGAAACATAGGACACTTGCAAATCAATTTATGTCATACTAGAAACAATTTTTTACCCTGAAGAAGTGCTAAGTTACTGAGAGGATAAGAGAATTTATGGGGGGGAGGGATACACTAGGAGTCTGGGCTTAACAGATACACACTACTATATATAAAATATATAAACAACAGGGCCTACTGTATTGTACAGGGAACTATGCTCAATATTCTGTAATAACCTACATGGGCACAATTGAGCACACACAGGCAAATATGGGAAAACATTATGAAAAAGAATATATGTATATATATATGTATAAACTGAGTAACTGTGCTGTACCCCTGCTACTGACTCAACATTGTGAATCTAAGTGCGTCATATTAAAAAGAGATGGCAGCCTGCTTACTAGTCTGTTCTCACAATATCCATCAACCTAGAGCCTTAGATATGCTTTTTTTTTTAATTTTTATTTATTTATTTTAATTGGAGGCTAATTGCTTTACAATATCGTGGTGGTTTTCACCATATACTGACCTGAATCAGCCATGGGTATACACGTGTCCCCCATCCTGAACCCCCCACCCTCTCCATCGCATCACTCAGGGCTGTCCCAGTGTGCTGGCTTTGAGTGCCCTCTTTCATGAGTCGAAATTGGACTGGTCATCTATTTCACATTTGGTAATATACAAGTTTCAGTGCTTTTCTCTCAAATCATCCCACCCTCACCTTCTCCCAGAGTCCAAAAGTCTGTTCTTTACATCTGTGTCTCTTTAGCTCTCTCACATATAGAGTCATTGTTACCATCTTTCTAAATTCCATGTATATGTGCTAATATATTGTATTGGTATTTGCTATGACCAGTGCATTCTCTTGGCAAAACTCTGTTAGTCTTTGCCCTGCTTCATTCCATATTCCAAGGCCAAATTTGCCTGTTACTCCAGGTGTTTCTTGACTTCCTACTTTTGCATTCCAGTCCCCTATAATGAAAAGGACATCTTTTTTGGGTGTTAGTTCTAAAAGGTATTGTAGGTCTTCATAAAACTGTTCAACTTCAGCTTCTTCAGCATTACTGGTTGGGGCATAGACTTGGATTACCGTGATATTGAATGGTTTGCCTTGGAAACAAACAGAGATCATTCTGTCATTTTTGAGATTGCATCCAAGTACTGCATTTTGGACTCTTTTTTGACCATGACAGCTACTCCATTTCTTCTGAGGGATTCCTGCCCGCAGTAGTAGATGTAATGGTCATCTGAGTTAAATTCACCCATTCCAGTCCATTTTAGTCCGCTGATTCCTAGAATGTCGACGTTCACCCTTGCCATCTCTTGTTTGACCACTTCCAATTTGCCTTGATTCATGGACCTGACATTCCAGGTTCCTTTGCAATACTGCTCTTTACAGCATCGGACCTTGCTTGTATCACCAATCACATCCACAACTGGCCATTGTTTTTGCTTTGGCTCTATCCCTTCATTCTTTCTGGAGTTATTTCTCCACTGATCTCGAGTAGCATATTGGGCACCTACTGACCTGGGGAGTTCCTCTTTCAGTATCCTATCATTTTGCCTTTTCATACTGTTCATGGGGTTCTCAAGGCAAGAATACTGAAGTGGTTTGCCATTCCCTTCTCCAGTGGACCACATTGTGTCAGACCTCTCCACCATGCCAGCCTGTCTTGGGAGGCCCACAGGGCATGGCTTAGTTTCATTGGCTTAGACAAGACTGTGGTCCTAGTGTGATTAGATTGACTAGTTTTCTATGATTATGGTTTCAGTGTGTCTGCCTCTTGCAACATCTACCGTCTTACTTGGGTTTCTCTTACCTTGGACGTGGGGTATCTCTTTACGGCTGTTCCAGCAAACCTCAGCCACTGCTCCTTACCTTGGACGAGGGGTGTCTCCTCACTGCTGCCCCTCCCAACCTTGAACGTGGAATAGCTCCTCTAGGCCCTCCGGTGCCCACACAGCCACTGCTCCTTGGACATGGGGTCACTCTTCCAACAACACAAGAGAAGACTCTACACATGGACATCACCAGATGGTCAACACCGAAATCAGATTGATTATATTCTTTGCAGCCAAAGATGGAGAAGCTCTACACAGTCAAGAAAAACAAGACTGGGAGTTGACTGTGGCTCAGATCATGAACTCCTTATTGCCAAATTCAGACTTAAATTGAAGAAAGTAGGGAAAACCACTAGACCATTCAGGTATGACCTAAATCAAATCCCTTATGATTATACAGTAGAAGTGAGAAATAGATTTAAGGGACTAGATCTGATAGATAGAGTGCCTGATGAACTATGGACTGAGGTTTGTGACATTGTACAAGAGACAGGGATCAAGACCATCCCCATGGAAAAGAAATGCAAAAAAGCAAAATGGCTGTCTGAGGAGGCCTTACAAATAGCTGTGAAAAGAAGAGACGCAAAAAGCAAAGGAGAAAAGGAAAGATACAAGCATCTGAATGCAGAGTTCCAAAGAATAACAAGAAGAGATAAGAAAGACTTCCTCAGTGATCAGTGCAAAGAAATAGAGGAAAACAACAGAATGGGAAAGACTAGAGATCTCTTCAATAAAATTAGATATACCAAGGGAACATTTCATGCAAAGATGGGCTTGATAAAGGACAGAAATGGTATGAACCTAACAGAAGCAGAAGATATTAAGAAGAGGTGGCAAGAATACACAGAAGAACTGTACAAAAAAGATCTTCATGACCCAGATAATCATGATGATGTGATCACTAATCTAGAGCCAGATATCCTGGAATGTGAAGTCAAGTGGGCCTTAGAAAGCATCACTACAAACAAAGCTAGTGGAGGTGATGGAATTCCAGTTGAGCGATTTCAAATCCTGAAAGATGATGCTGTGAAAGTGCTGCACTCAATATGCCAGCACACTTGGAAAACTCAGCAGCGGCCACAGGACTGGAAAAGGTCAGTTTTCATTCCAATTCCAAAGAAAGGCAATGCCAAAGAATACTCAAACTACTGCACAGTTGCACTCATCTGATATGCTAGTAAAGTAATGCTCAAAATTCTCCAAGCCAGGCTTCAGCAATACATGAATCATGAACTTCCAGATGTTCAAGCTAGTTTTAGAAAAGGCAGAGGAACCAGAGATCAAATTGCCAACATCCGCTGGATCATGGAAAAAGCAAGAGAGTTCCAGAAAAACATCTATTTCTGTTTTATTGATTATGCCAAAGCCTTTGACTGTGTGGATCACAATAAACTGTGGAAAATTCTGAAAGAGATGGGAATACCAGACCACCTGACCTGCCTCTTGAGAAACCTATATGCAGGTGAGGAAGCAACAGTTAGAACTGGACATTGAACAACAGACAGGTTCCAAATAGGAAAAGGAGTATGTCAAGGCTGTATATTGTCACCCTGCTTATTTAACTTCTATGCAGAGTACATCATGAGAAACGCTGGACTGGAAGAAGCACAAGCTGGAATCAAGATTGCCGGGAGAAATATCAATAACCTCAGATATGCAGATGACACCACCCTTATGGCAGAAAGTGAAGAGTAACTACAAAGCCTCTTGAGGAAAGTGAAAGAGGAGAGTGAAAAAGCTGGCTTAAAGCTCAACATTCAGAAAACGAAGATCATGGCATCTGGTCCCATCACTTCATGGGAAATAGATGGGGAAACAGTGGAAACAGTGTCAGACTTAATTTTTGGGGGCTCCAAAATCACTGCAGATGGTGATTGCAGCCATGAAATTAAAAGATGCTGACTCCTTGGAAGAAATGTTATGACCAACCTAGATAGCACATTGAAAAGCAGAGACATTACTTTGCCAACAAAGGTCTGTCTAGTCAAGGCTATGGTTTTTCCTGTGGTCATATATGGATGTGAGAGTTGGACTGTGAAGAAGGCTGAGCGCCAAAGAATTGATGCTTTTGAACTGTAGTGTTGGGAGAAGACTCTTGAGAGTCCCTTGGACTGCAAGGAGATCCAATGAGTCCATTCTGAAGGAGATCAGCCCTGGGTGTTCTTTGGAAGGAATGATGCTAAAGCTGAAACTCCAGTACTTTGGCCACCTCATGCGAAGAGTTGACTCATTGGAAAAGACTCTGATGCTGGGAGGGATTGGGGGCAGGAGGAGAAGGGGACGACAGAGGATGAGACGGCTGGATGGCATCACGGACTCGATGGACGCGAGTCTGAGTGAACTCCGGGAGTTGGTGATGGACAGGGAGGCCTGGCGTGCTGCGATTCATGGGGTCGCAAAGAGTCGGACACGACTGAGGGACTGAACTGAACTGAACTGATTTGATACTGTATTGGTGCTTTCTTTTCTGACTTACTTCACTCTGTATAATAGGCTCCAGTTTCATTCACCTCATTAGAACTGATTCAAATGTATTCTTTTTAATAACTGAGTAATACTCCATTGTGTATATGTACCACAGCTTTCTTATCCATTCGTCTGCTGATAGACATCTAGGTTGCTTTCATGTCCTGGTTATTGTAAACAGTGCTGAGATGAACATTGGGGTACACATGTCTCTTTCAATTCTGGTTTCCTTGGTGTGTATGCCCAGCAGTGGGATTGCTGGGTCATATGGCAGTTTCTATTTGCATTTTTTTAAGGAATCTCCACACTTTTCTCCATAGTAGTGGTACTAGTTTGCATTCCCACCAACAGTGTAAGAGGATTGCCTTTTCTTCACACCCTCTCCAGCATTTATTGTTTGTAAACTTTTTGATAGCAGCCATTCTGAACAGCATGAGATGGTACCTTATTGTGATTTTGATTTGCATTTCTCTGATAATGAGTGATGTTGAGCATCTTTTCATGTGTTTGTTAGCCATCTGTATGTCTTCTTTGGAGAAATGTCTGTTTAGTCCTTTGGCCCATTTTTTGATTGGGTTGTTCGTTTTTCTGGAATTGAGCTGCATGAGCTGCTTGTATATTTTTGAGATTAATTGTCAGTTGCTTTTTTGCTATTATTTTCTCCCATTCTGAAGGCTGTCTTTTCACCTGCTTATAGTTTCCTTTGTTGTAAAAAAGCTTAATTAGGTTCCATTTGCTTATTTCTGCTTTTATTTCCATTACTCTGGGAAGTGGGTCACAGAGGATCCTGCTGTGATTTATTTCAGAGAGAGTTTTGCCTATGTTTTCCTCTAGGAGTTTTACAATTTCTGGTCTTACATTTAGATCTTTAATCCATTTTGAGTTTATTTTTGTGTATGGTGTTAGAAAGTGTTCTAGCTTCATCCTTTTACAGATGGTTGACCAGTTTTCCCAGCACCACTTGCTAAAGAGATTGTCTTTTCTCCATTGTATAGTCTTGCCTCCTTTGTCAAAGATAAGGTGTCCACAGGTGCATGGACTTCTCTCTGGGCTTTCTATTTAGATATGCTTCAGAAGAGACTTCAAAGAGTTGTCTTGTGAGCCAGGCTCCCACACAGCTATCATCCTCATCACAGGGGATGAGTTTCCTTCTCAGCAGCATTTGTGTAGAGGACAACTGCTAGCTCTTATCAGACTTCTTAACACAGAATCCAAATTCAGCTTGGGAAGTGAAAGCCAGGGAAAACAGAGGGAACCAAGTAGGAAATTAGCCAGGCTCAGCAAGACAGGGCTTATTCATTCACCCCTCACTGAGCAAATAAAAATAATTATTGAGTGCCTATTAAGATCCTAGCATATCATGAAAGGAGAGGTGCAAGTATGGTCAAAGAGGGGCTGAAGGAGAAATTTAGTCAGAAGGACATTCCAGAGTTCTGGGTCAGAGATGGAAAGAGGTTCTAGCCAAAGGAGTCCCATAGAGGCTGCACAAATTTTCAACTATGACTCTTCCAATTCTCACCCCCACTGCTCACACTCAGATAAAAGAGTTAGGAATCAGATTTTAAATGCCACATGAAGTCTTCCAGAAGTATCACAGGATTATTAGTCATCTGTTATTCTGACCAGCTGTTCTGCAATGTATCATCCATGTCAAGACTCAGTTAGGGGTCTTTTCTTCACAGAATCCCTGGGGAAATGTGTGCTTAATGCATGTGCTTTGGTTCCTTTCTGAGAGCATGCAATTTTGTTTATAGTACACTGAATTCAAACAGGTTGGCTACTGGGAAGTGGTTCAAGATTTTTTTTTTTTAAGTTTGTTAAGGTTCTTTTAAGCTTAAAACGTAAGACTTTTCAGCAACTAACAATACTTGCTGTGGCCTCAGCTTCCAGTAGTCCCCAGATTTCCAACCCAGCCACTCTGTGTCCCTTCCAAGCTTTGCTCACACACTCCCAATCTCTCCACTCCAGTGCACAAGCACACATATTTCTGTTCTGTTTTCTCAGCTTTTCCTTGTCATTTCTCATGCCAATTCCAACTTCCCCATCAAACTAAACTACATTTCTCTTTCAAGATGAGTTTGCTCATTCATTCAGTCTTTATTGGGTGCCTTTTAAGTGCCAGGGACCATCTGGGATGTTGGGGATACAGTGATGAACTAATAGGGATGCTCACTTCGGTGCCCCTTGGGGACATAGAGGAGTGGATGGGCAAGCCAGTATACCAGTATAAGCTTCCCAGAGTCCCTTGGACTGCAAGGAGACCCAACCAGTCCATCCTAAAGGAGCTCAGTCCTGAGTGTTCATAGGAAGGACTGATGTTGAAGCTGAAACTCCAATACTTTGGCCACTTGATGTGAAGAGCTGACTCATTTGAAAAGACCCTGATGCTGGGAAGGATAGAGGGCAGGAGGAGAAGGGGACAACAGAGGATGAGATGGTTGGATGGCATCACCAACTCAATGGACATGAGTCTGGGTAAACTCCGGGAGTCGGTGATGGACAGGGAGACCTGGCTTGCTGTGGTCCATGGGGTCACAAAGAGTTGGACATGACTGAGCGACTGAACTGAACTGAACTGATGAGGACCCAGAGGGAACAATCCAGGAATGGGAGAATATATAGTGGGACTTCAGGGGGGAGGGTGGTTACCCTGCTCAGCTTCAAGAATTTATGGAAGGTGTTAACAAGCAGGTGAGACCCAACCAGAGGATGAACAAGGGAAAGGAAGAGGTTCCTTGCAGGGGAGAGAAATTAGGCTGAAAAAGTGAGCAAATGCCAGATTTTGCAGAATCTTTTAAGACATGGAAGGAGTTTGTACTGTTTTCTTAAAGGAACTGGAGGGAAACGCCTGATGTGAATTCTATTTCTTCTTTGAAGTTTCTCCCAGTTATTCAAATCCCAAGTGTTTTCTTATTCCTTCTTTGATTTCCAAAGCAATTACTGGCTCTACTTAGCAGCCTTACTCTGTATTCATGTATTTTTACCATCCTGTGGTTATTCTCTGTTGTTGGTTCTCAACAGCACAAATTCCAGGATTGTACTTTTGGCTTGAATGTTCAAAATACACAATACACCTATTTAAAAGTTCCCTATATTTACAGTGCAATTGTTCCTCCAGTCAATGTCACTTAATAAAAAAAAAAGTCACTTAATTTCACCATTTTTTACCTCTTATATGCATCAAATTGTGACCACTCAGATATAAATGTCACATCAAAATTGAAACTAATTTTATACATTGATTCAAATTCTGTGATATACCAATGAAGGAGAAAAGTTTCCCTGATGCTTGGTGTTAAAGGTGTTTTATATTTTATATAAAACTGATCCTTGCCCTGAGGAGTTTTCATTAAGTCAATGTTTCTGGAATATATAAGTATATATTCTATATATAATATATATGCATATATAGATATACATATATATGTATATGTATACACATATATACACATATATATGTATATATGTACATACACATATATGAATATATATACATTCTTTATATATACATATATCGAATATATACTTATATATATATAGAGAGAATATGGATGTGAGAGTTGGGCTATAAAGAAAGCTGAGCACTGAAGAATTGATTCTTCTGAACTCTGGTGTTGGAGAAGACTCTTGAAATTTCCTTGGACTGAAAGGAGATCCAACTAGTCCATCCCAAAGGAAATCAGTCCTGAATATTCATTGGAAGGACTGATGCTGAAGCTGAAACTCCAATACTTTGGCCACCTGATGTAAAGAACTGACTCATTGGAAAAGACCCTGATGCTGGGAAAGATTGAAGCAGACGACAGAAGATGAGATGGTTGGATGGCATCACTGACTCAATGGACATGAGTTTGAGTAAGCTCCAGGAGTTGGTGATGGACAAGGCAGCCTGGTGTGCTGTAGTCCATGGGGTCACAAAGAGTCGGACATGACTGAGCAACTGAACTGATATATATATGTTTGTATATATATGTATTATTTCCTCACAATCGTAACATGATTCTAGGTATAGCAAAAGGCTTTACTTGAATTTTACGTTTATTTCCATGACTTGGCTTACACTTTTTACATCATGAAATATGTCAGCCATCCAAAAATGTATAAAAAATTATATAAGGAAAACTCACTCTCCACCACCCAGGTAAAGAAATAAAGCATTACAATGACAATTGGACCTTAGCTTTACCCCTCCGCACTGAAAGATAACCGCTGTCTTGAATTTGGTGTTTATCATCCCCACATATGCTCAATCTCCATTTGTGGGTACTCATAAACAATGCATGATATTGCTTCTCAGGTTTTAGGATGAACCCACTCCAGTGTTCTTGCCAGGAGAATCCCAGGGACGGGGGAGCCTGCTAGGCTGCCATCTATGGGGTCGCACAGAGTCAGACATGACTGAAGCGACTTAGCAGCAGCAGCAGCAGCATGAATGATGTCATAATGTGTCCTTCTGCAACTCTTTCCAAGATTTGTCCATAAATGCAGCTCTAGCTTATCAACTTAATGGCTGTATTGTATTCATTCTATGCATATCCCACATTTAGGACATTTTGGTTGGTTCATGTCTTCACTAAAACACACCGTGCTGCAGTGAATGTACTTGTATTTGGTTCCTTGAGTATCCTATGTAAGACTTTCTACAGGCATGCAGATCTAATGTAAGTTTTCTGGGTTGTAGGACATGAGCATCATAAATCTAGCCAGATGTAGCTAAGGATGCTATTCAGACAAGACATTTCATTTTCTCCTCAGCATCGTGTGAGTTTCTCTGGTCTCACATTTTAAAAAATTGAAGTGTAGTTGACTTAGACTGTTGTATTAGTTTCCACTGTAGAGCAAAGTGATTAAGTTTCACATACATGTATACACATGTATGCATGTCTGTGTGTATGTGTGTATATATATATATATATATATGAAATTGCTCAGTCGTGTCTGACTCTTTGTGACCCCATGGACTGTAGCCTACCAGGCTCCTCTGTCCATGGGATTTTCCAGGCAAGAATACTGGAGTGGGTTGCCATTTCCTTCTCCAGGAGATCTTCCCGACTCAGGCTTTGAAGCCGGGTCTCCCACCCTGTAGGCAGACACTTTACGGTTTGAGCCACCAGGGAAGTCCATATATATATATTCTTTTCCTTCACACCTTATTATAAAATCTTGAGTGTAATTGCCTGTGCTATATAGTAGGTCCTTGTTGGTTATTTTTTGTGTGTACAATAATGTGTCTGTTAATCGCAAATTCATAACTTATCCCTTCCACTCCCTTTCCCCTTTGGTAACTATACCTTTGTTTTCCATGTCTATGGGTCTGTTTCTGTTTTGTATATAAGTTCATGTGTATCATTTTTTAAGATTCTACATGCAAGGGAGTAGTATTCCATTTTATATATGTACCACAGCTCCTTTATTTATCTGTTGATGGCCATTTAGGTTGCTTCTATGTCTTGGCTATTGTAAACAGTGCTGGAATGGACCCTGGGGTCATGTATTCTCTCAAATTATGGTTTTCTCCAGATATATGTCTCAGAGAGGAATTGCTGGATTATATGATAGCTCTATTTTCAGTTTTTTAGGGAACCTCGATACGGTTCACCATAGTTGGCCTCACATTTTTTAAAAATTTAAATTAATTAATTTTAATTGGAGGACATTTATTTAAACTATCATGATGATTTTTGTCATATATCAGCATGAATCATTCATAGGTATACAGGTGTCCCCCTCATCCTGAACCTTCCTCCCACCTCCCTCCCTACCCCTTCCCTCCAGGCCTCATGTTGTTGATAACCCATGTCACTTTTAGATTTAGGGATCTTATGTACTCTTAGGGGAAAATAAAACTTTATTAAATGAGTAGAGTTTGCTCTAGAACTTCCCAGGGAGCAGTAAAGGCTACTGTAAAAATTTTCAATAACCTAGAATTAGTTGATTGGGTTACTTAAAAATTATTTGAACACAAGAGTATTATTAAGGAGAATAATAGAGAAAAAGTATAAAAATGCCTTTAGTAGTACTCCCTTAACATAGTCACTTTATAAATATACAAAATATACTCACTGACTTGGTAATTATCCTGCACTGCTGGTCTAATGGGTCTGCGTTGGACTACAGTAAAGTAAAAATGAACAGAACAAGTGTCCATGTCAAACTTGTCTTTATTTTAGAACTTGTCTCTTGCTAACATTGTAATTCCCAAGAACAGTTCTGTCACATAGAGTACTCATGTTTTTCCATAATTTTTTGTTTTGTTCGCAGCCAAAATCAAGTAGAAACAGAGTAAAGCATGCTAAAATATAAAACAGATGCTCACAGCACACAATAGCACTTTATAAAATTAGCCTCATCTCACTTTTTCTTCTTTACAAATTCCATTGTTTTGTAAATGTCCTGGAAAGGGCAAACATTGTCTATGATGGTAGCAGCTGGACAGATGGGGTTTTACAGGTCAATCAGTGTTAAATGCAGCTCTAGGGACATACCAGAAATGAAGACATGGGCATGGATTTTCATTTCTCAAAAACAGAAGACATTCCTAGGAAATTCTAATCCAAAATCCTTTTTAATCTAGTCCAATTTAAGATATAGATATGGTAAAAAATTATGACAAAAATATCCTGTAGGCAGGTGCATCATTACAGTTGATGCCTCATACAGAGATGTCAGAGAAAGGATTCAGTTAACTCTTCAAAGTCAGGTGTCCCAATTCTCGGGAGAAATGAAATCATTCCTAGTTTCTTGGGTCTGCTCATTGATGTCTTCACTCAGAGAAGTCTTTCCCTTAGATTCAGAACAGAACAAATTTAACATAAGATTAGTCTTGAAAAATTCCTGCCACTTACGACTCCACTTCTAATAGATGATGTATACTTCCTAGTTAGAATCATACGGAATTTCTTATGCCAATGGAGCTATGTTCTTTTCTGCTATGATCATCTTGTGTCTTCACCATCTGCAAAACAAAAATATGTGTTGCTCTTAATGTCATTGGATTTATTTAAAATATTCCCTTTAGAGTCTATTCCTTTTCATGCCACATAAGGAAAAAAAAAAGGCATAGTTTTGTCATTTTCAATAGTCATGATAAAATAGTGGTGTGATCATAGATATAAAAGAACAACATGTAAATGGAAGTATAGATATACTTCTTCCTGGGAATATACCAGTACATTGATGATCTGAAATTTGAAGCTTAACATATTTAGTGACTGGTAAAAGAAAAGTGCAGAGATAGAAGGATTCTGCCCAGAATCTCTCTTTTTTTTTAGCATTAATTTCTAATTTTGGGGGCTGTAATTTCCCCTCCTATCCCTCTTCCCCACTCTTCCCTGATCACTTCCTTGTGAGCTTTGGCTTCCAGCATCAGCTCATACTAGTCTTTGGAATGCTGGTGTCCAGCTACTGACTT
Organism: Oryx dammah; assembly: GCF_014754425.2. Lineage (NCBI taxonomy): Eukaryota > Metazoa > Chordata > Mammalia > Artiodactyla > Bovidae > Oryx > Oryx dammah. The sequence continues at coordinate 5,642,037 of NW_024070186.1, read as the reverse complement.
TAACCTCATAGAGCCAGAGTACTTGGGAGTTCAAGGCAACTCTTGACCAATCAACAGTCTATGAAGGATTAAGAAAGCCTCTAGTCAAGAAAACTCTGAAGCACAATTCACAGGAATAGCTTGGAAAACCATTAGACATTGATGAAAGAAATTGAAGATGATACAAATAGGTGGAAAGATTTATTATTCTTATTGATTGAAGAATTAATATTGTTAAAATGACTATATTACATAAGGCAATCTACAGATTCAACTAAATCTCTATCAAAATATCAGTGGCACTTTTCATAGAACTAGAACAAGTTAACTCTAAAACTTGTATGGAAACCCAAAAGACCCTGAATAGCCAAATGAGCCTTGAGGAAAATAGAGCAAAGCCATAGGCATCATGCTCCCTGATTCCAAACTATACTACAAAAAATATAGTCATCAGAATAGTATGGTACTAGTAGAAAACAGACATATAGATCAATGGAACAGAATTGACAGCCCAGTGATAAACCTATGTTTATATGGTCAATTGAACTACAAAGAGGGAGACAAGTATACAATGGAGAAAAGGAAGCCTCTTCAATACATTATTTTGGGAAAACTGTATTAACCTAGATAGTATATTGAAAAGCAGAGACATTACTTTGCCAACAAAGGTCCATCTAGTCAAGGCTATGGTTTTTCCAGCGGTCATGTATGGATGTGAGAGTTGAACTGTGAAGAAAGCTGAGTGCCGAAGAATTGATGCTTTTGAACTGTGGTGTTGGAGAAGACTCTTGAGAGTCCCTTGGACTGCAAGGAGATCCAACCAGTCCATTCTGAAAGAGATCAGCCCTGGAATTTCTTTGAAGGGAATGATGCTGAAGCTGAAACTCCAGTACTTTGGCTACCTCATGCGAAGAGTTGACTCATTGGAAAAGACTCTGATGCTGAGAGGGATTGGGGGCAGGAGGAGAAGGGGATGAGAGAGGATGAGATGGCTGGATGGCATCACCGACTCGATGGATGTGCGTCTGAGTGAACTCCGGGAGTTGGTGATGGACAGGGAGGCCTGGCGTGCTGTGATTCAGGGGTTGCAAAGAGTCAGGCACGACTGAGTGACTGAACTGAACTGAACTGAGCTGATAGCTATATAAAAAAGAATCAAACTGGACTGCTTTCTCACACCATAAAAGTAAACTCAAATGGATTAAAAACTTAACTCTGAAATCATGAAACTCCTAGAAGAAAATATAGGCAGCATGCTTTCCTAAAGGACTGACTCTTTATCAAGAGAAACAAAAGCAAAAATAAACAAACGAAAGTTCATGAAACTAAAAAAAACTTTTGCAGTTAAGGAAACTATCAACAAAACAAAACAAAACAAAAAAAAGGCACTCTACTGAATGGGAGAAGATATTTGCAAAGGGTAGGTCCAATAAGGGATTAATATGCAAAATATACAAAGAATATTTATATATACACATACATATATATAAATGTGTATTGTGTATATATAAATAAATAATGAAATATATATATATAATGTATGTGTCTATATAATGAAATGCTACTCAGCCATAAAAATGAAATCTTGCCCTTTGTGACAATGTGGATGGATCTAGAGAGTTTTATGCTAAGTAAATGAGTCAGACAGAGAAAGATGAATACCACGTGATCTCACTTATATGTGGAATCTAAAAATCAAAATAAGCAAACGAAACAAAATAAAAATAGAGTCAGAGATACAGAGAACAAATGGGTGGAAGCTGGAAAGGATTCAGGGGATTAAGAGGTATAAACTTCCAGTTACGTAATAAATAAGCACATTGGATATGTACTTTCTTTGATAATATTTCTTATGATTTACATAGTTTTTTTGTTTTACATAGTTTTTCTTCAGAATTCTGAAGCTGCAACTTAGCTCATTCATTTTTAAGGACATATCCCCATGTAGTCTAATTGCCAGAACTAGGCTTTATTGTAAAACCAATCAACTAGTCCTAACTGTAAAACAATTTCCACCTTAAGGAGAGTCTGAGTTCTTCTTCCATTTGAAATAAATATATTGCTAAGGATCTCTGTTATGACATCCTGAGATTTCATTCTGAAATACTTGAATGATTAAGGCTCTTGCTATGATTCTTTTGGTGTGGTGAAACCATGCTTGCTCTCCTTAGATGTTTCTCTTGTAATGCTCTCTGCTTTGTTCTCAGAATTTTCACTCGGGAAAGCTGTATCCTTTGACAAGGGAAATGGAACAGGCCAGTTTACTAAATGAAATGTATCATAACTCCAGTCATGCTCACTCTGTCACATATGTAGATTCAAAATATCCAAACATGAGTTCCACTACCCAAGCTCTAGCAACACACGTCCTCTGTAACAGAAACATGTACAGGATGGGAAAGATCTGAATTCTTACCTGGTGTAAAGAAGGACTACAGATCCAATATTTATTTATTTGTTTGTTTTTTCTGCTTAGTTCCTTTTTTTTTGAAGATTTTAATATAAATTTATTTATTTTAATTGGAGGTTAATTACTTTACAATATTGTATTGGTTTTGCCATACAGCAACATGAATCCACCACAGATGTACACGTGTTCCCCATCCTGAACCCCCCCCGCACCACGTCCCTCCCCATACCATCCCTCTGGGTCATCCCAGTGCACCAGCCCCAAGTATCCTGTATCACTCATCGAACCTGGACTGGCGATTCATTTCATGTATGATATTATACATGTTTCACTGCCATTCTCCCAAATCATCCCACCCTCTCCCTCTCCCAGAAATCCCTTGCATTCATATACACTAATAATGAGAAAATAGAAACAGAAATTAAAGAAACTATTCCATTCACCATTGCAACAAAAAGAATAAAATACTTAGGAATATATCTACCTAAAGAAACAAAAGACCCATATATAGAAAACTATAAAACACTGGTGAAAGAAATCAAAGAGGACACTAATAGATGAAGAAAGAGACCATGTTCATGGGTTGGAAGAATCAATATAGTAAAAATGAGTATACTACCCAAAACAATCTATAGATTCAATACAATCCCTATCAAGCTACCAACGGTATTTTTCACAGAGCTAAAACAAATAATTTCACAATTTGTATGGAAATACAAAAAACCTCGAATAGCCAAAGCAATCTTGAGAAAGAAGAATGGAACTGGAGTAATCAACCTGCCTGACTTCAGGCTCTACTACAAGGACACAGTACAAGACAGTATGGTACTGACACAAAGACAGACATATAGATCAAAGGAACAAAATAGAGAGCCCAGAGATAAATCCACGGACCTACGGACACCTTATCTTTGACAAAGGAGGCAAGACTATACAATGGAGAAAAGACAATCTCTTTAACAAGTGGTGCTGGGAAAACTGGTCAACCACTTGTAAAAGAATGAAGCTAGAACACTTTCTAACATCACACACAAAAATAAACTCAAAATGGATTAAAGATCTAAACGTAAGACCAGAAACTATAAAACTCCTTGAGGAGAACATAGGCAAAACACTCTCCGACATACATCACAGCAGGATCCTCTATGACCCACCTCCCAGAATACTGGAAATCAAAGCAAAACTAAACAAAGGGGACTTAATTAAAATTAAAAGCTTCTGCACAACAAAGGAAACTCTAAGCAAGGTGAAAAGACAGCCTTCTGAATGGGAGAAAATAAGCAAATGAAGCAACTGACAAACAACTAATCTCAAAAATATACAAGCAACTCCTGTAGCTCAATCCCAGAAAAATAAGCGACCCAATGAAAAATGGGCCAAAGAACTAAACTTACATTTCTCCAAAGAAGACATACAGATGGCTAACAAACACATGCAAAGATGCTCAACATCACTCATTATCAGAGAAATGCAAATCAAAACCACAATGAGGTACCATCTCATGCCAGTCAGAATGGCTGCGATCTAAAAGTCTACAAGCAATAAATGCTGGAGAGGGTGTGGAGAAAAGGAAACCCTCTTACACTGTTGGTGGGAATGCAAACTAGTAGAGCCACTATGGAGAACAGTGTGGAGATTCCTTAGAAAACTGGAAATAGAACTGCCTTATGAGCCAGCAATCCCACTGCTGGGCATACACACCGAGGAAACCAGAATTGAAAGAGACACGTGTACCCCAATATTCATTGCAGCACTGTTTATAATAGCCAGGACATGGAAGCAACCTAGATGTCCATCATCAGACGAATGGATAAGAAAGCTGTGGTACAGATACACAATGGAGTATTACTCAGCCATTAAAAAGAAGACATTTGAATCAGTTCTAATGAGGTGGATGAAACTGGAGCCTATTACACAGAGTGAAGTAAGCCAGAAAGAAAAACACCAATATAGTATACTAATGCACATATATGAAATTTAGAAAGATGGTAACGATGACCCTGTATGTGAGACAGCAAAGGAGACACATATGTATAGAACAGATCCAATATTTAATTGGCACTTTGTTTGACAACACGTCCTCCAGCCTGTGCCTCCCTAAGAAGACTTTACACCTGGGAAATTGTCATACAAACATTTAGAATGACTGAGAAATATGCCATTTGTGTGTGTGTGTGTGTGTGACATGGGGGCATTTGTAAAAGGGGATACAGGAAAGAAGATCTCCATGATTCTTCATATGTAACCATCCTCAGGTAGATAGAGTCCTTTAGTACTATTTCTTAGAAATCCATGCATTTGAAAGTCTTTGTATGTCCCCCAGTGTCCCTAAAGTATAAAATACAGTAGCCTTGCCCAGGTGCCTCCATAATACAAAAAAGAAAGTTGAGGACCAGGGCAATCAGGTGACTTTTCATGAACACAATGCTAGTTACCAACAGAACCAAAACTAGCATCTGGATCTCCTTATTTTCAGTTTAGCCTTCTTTCCACTATGGCTGCCATCATCATCATCATCATCATCATCATCTTAAACAATACCTAACATTTATTAAACTTTTACTCTTTGCAAACTGCTGTTTAAAGCACTTTACGTTCGTTTACTGCACACATTAACCTATGATGTAGGGTACTGTTACCCCAGGTGGAGAACAGACTCTTAGGCAAAACAATGTGCCCAAGATCAAATGACCAGTAATGGCAGAAATAAGATTCAAATTCGTGTCTGTTCCTCTGGATTCATTCTTTCAACTACTGTTTCCCAAAGTGGTTTCTATAAAACATGAGTCTGAAAAGATGCTCCCTGAAACAAAATCAAAGTGGTCAAAGTGGCTGACTATTAGCCCTTCCTTCTCTCAGAATTACAATGAAAAGGAGCTCATTAAAGTCAATGAGAAATCATGCAAAAAAAAAAAAAAAACCACCTACTTATTAGTATTTTACAGAAACATGATTTTTCCCAAATACTTCTAATATCTAGTGACAGGACCCCCATTAAGAAGACTAATTCAAACTCAAGGTCTATACATTAGGTCAGTGGTTGGCAAACTCTCGCCTGCATCAAAGTCATTTGGAAGGCCCTGACCCAAGCTTCTGACTTAGTAGGTCTTTGGTAGACTCCAAGAATCTGCATTTCTGATGAATTCCTAGATGATGCTGATGTTCTTGGTCCAGGGACCACACTTTGAGAGACAATGCACTCAATGATGGAAAAATAAAGGCTAAGAAAGAGTCCCTGGGTTGGCATAATGGAAAAATGAATACAGATACACTTTTCAAAACGAACATCAAAACCTTTCAAATGTACATTATGATGAGCAAATAGAAAGTGTGTATATTAAGTAGGTGGCTAAAATGAAAACATCAGAAAAAATGGGCAGGTAAAAAGAAAAGCCCACTCTCTTTGGGAAAACAAAAATGAGCAAAGCAGTGTAAATTCTGACTGTTCTTCACAATAGATTTTTATTTTTAATTGTCAAACATATTACCAGGCAGGTAATTCACAGGACAAGCCTAGTTGATTATGTACCAGGCACAGTGTGTAGTCTGAGCTTCAAAGGTATCATATCCAACCTTTCAGCAACCCAGAGGTAGGTTTTATTATCTCCTTTTCAAGCTTTAAGGTGTACTTTTGTTTTATAAACATAATTATAGAGTATGAATCACTGTGACAAAGCAGTAGGTGCTGTGATGTTCTTTGGGAAGACACTTCAGATGTCTGCATCTTCTACGTCCTTACCTATAAAAAGACACAGTACAGCTTAGAGATTTCTAAAGCTTTTTTGAATTTCAAATGCCAATTTCTCATAAGCCTAAGAGGAAAGCCAACGTGAGATTTTCTGAAGAGACTCAGACGGACTTCAAGGAGCGAGGCTGACCAAGTCACCAAATCAATGTCAGCTAGACTTCTCTGAGAGAAATGATTAAAGAAAGCATCCACTTCTATAGTGATGATAGTTTCTCAGTCCTGTCCAACTCTTTGCGACCCCACGGACTGTAGCCCACCAGGCTCCTCTGTCTATGGGATTCTCTAGGCAAGAATACTGGAGTGGGTTGCCATGCCCTTCTCTGGGGGATCTTCCCCACCCAGGGATCAAACCACCATCTCCTGCAGCTGCTGCACTGCAAGGTGTATTCTTTACCACTGAGCCACTGGGGCAGCCCAAGCATGGGAAAGAACCCCCTAAATCTGTGCTTCCCAAATGCGTCTACACATTATAATCGGCCTGATACTTGCTGACCATTCAATTGCCAAGCCCACACTCATATCAATTAAATCACATTCTCTGGTATTTCAAGGTAGTTTATGGCTGAAAATGCCAAGATTAGTAGAATCAGAAGGATTGCAATCAAGCAAGCATTATCAATAACTTTCTCATTTATTGTTGTTTCTCATAATTTCTCCCCTTCAGAAGTTTTCTCCATTTTTCTCTTTCATTATACATCACACATACAGAAGTGGAGGGCTTCCCTGGTGGCTCAGATGGTAAAGACTCCGCCTGTAATTCCTGTGCTTACACTGTTAATTATATTCCCTACTGTTGTGGTTAATCGCTCAGTCATGTCCAACTCTTTATGATCCCATGGACTGTAGCCCGCCAGGCTAGTCTGTCCATGGGATTTTTCAGGCAAGAATACTGGAGTGGGTTAGCTTTCCCATCTCCATGGGAATCAACCCATAAATCGAACCCGGGTCTCCCACATTGCAGGCAGGGGCTTTACCATCTGAGCCACCAGGGAATCTACTGCTTCCAGATTGTGTATTTCTCCTTCGTTTTCAGCAGTTTGATGTTAGTATGTCTGAGTGGGGTTTTCTTTGAACTTTTAAAATCTGTAACATTGTGTCTTTTACCAAATTTGGGAAGTTTTGGCCATTATTTTCTCAAAAAAAATTTTTTTTTCCTGAATGGATACCTTTCTACTTTCCTTCTAGAATACCAATGAAACAAATGTTAGACCTTTTTATATTGTTCAAGTTTCCAGACTGTTCATTTTTAAACATCTTCTTTGGTCCCTGTCTCTTTCTCTTCACCTTCTGGGACCCCTATAATGTGAATATTGGGGCGTTTAATGTTGTCCCCGAGGTCTCTTAGGCTGTCTTCATTCCTTTTCACTTTTACTCTACATTCTGTTTTGCACTATGGATTCCCACCATTCTGTGTTCCAGATCACTTTTCTGCTCTTCTGCCTCCGTTATTCTACTATCGATTCCTTCTAGTGTGTTGTTCATCTCTGTCTGTTTGTGCCTTAGTACTTCTCGGTCTTTGGTAAACATTCTCGCATCTTCTCCATTCTTTTTCTGAGATCCTGGATCATCTTCACTATAATTATTCTGAATTCTTTTTCTGGGTGGGTGCATACCTCCATTTTATTTATTTTTCTGGGGATTTATCTTATTCCTTCATCTGGCACATAATCCTATTTCTTTTCATTTTGGTTATCTTTCTGTGATTGTGATTGTGGTGTTAGTTCTGGAGGCTGCGGGGACTATAGTTCTTATTTCTTCTGTCTGCCCTCTGGTGGATGAGGATAAGAGGCTATGCAAGCTTCCTGATGGGAGGGACTGGCTGTGGGGAAAATTGTGTCTTTCTCTGTGGGCATGGCCAGTGCTCAGTAAAACTTTAATCAAATTGTCTGCTGATGGGTGGGGCTGAGCTCCCTCCCTGTCAGTTGTTTGGCCTGAGGTGACCCAGACCTGGAGTCTACAGTCTCTCAGTTAGTCAGTCACTTCAGTCGCTCAGTCGTGTCCGACTCTTTGTGACCCCATGAATCGCAGCACGCCAGGCCTCCCTGTCCATGACCAACTCCCGGAGTTCACTCAGACTCGTGTCCATCGAGTCTGTGATGCCATCCAGCCATCTCATCCTCTGTCGTCCCCTTCTCCTCCTGCCCCCAATCCCTCCCAGCATCAGAGTCTTTTCCAGTGAGTCAACTCTTCTCCTGAGGTGGCCAAAGTACTGGAGTTTCAGCTTCAGCATCAGTCCTTCTGAAGAACACCCAGGACTGATCTCCTTCAGGATGGACTGGTTGGATCTCCTTGCAGTCCAAGGGACTCTCAAGAGTCTTCTCCAACACCACAGTTCAAAAGCATCAATTCTTTGGCACTCAGCTTTCTTCACAGTCCAACTCTCACATGACCACTGGAAAAACCATAGCCTTGACTAGACGGACCTCTGTTGGCAAAGTAGACCATTCAAGTATGATTTAAATCTCTTACGATTATGCAATACAAGTGAAAAATAGATTCAAGGGATTAGATCTGATAGATAGATTGCCTGAAGCACTAAAATAGATGGAGGTTTGTGACATTGTACAGGAGGAAGTGATCAAGACCATTGGCAAGAAAAAGAAATGCAAAAAGCCAAAATGGTTGTCTGAGGAGGCCTTACAAATGGCTGAGAAAAGAAGAGAAGCTATAGGCAAAGGAGAAGAGGAAAGATATAACAACTTGAATGCAGAGTTACAAAGAATAGCAAGGAGAGATTAGAAAGCCTTCCTCAGTGATCAATGAAAAGAAATAGAGAAAAATAATAGAAGCGGAAAGACTAGAGGTCTCTTCAAAACAACGATAGATACTAAGGGAATATTTCATGCAAAGATGTGATCAATAGAGGACAGAAATGGTATGGACCTAACAGAAGCAGAAGATATTAAGAAGACATAGCAAGAATACACAGAAGAACTGTACAAAAACGATCTTAAGGACTGAGATATGATCACTCACATAGAGCCAGACATCCTGTAATGTAAAGTCAAGTGGGCCTTAGGAAGCATCACTACAAACAAAGCTAGTGGAGGTGATGGAATTCCAGTTGAGCTATTTCAAATCCTAAAAGATGATGCTGTGAAAGTGCTACACTCAATATGCCAGCAAATTTGGAAAACTCAGCAGAGGCCACAGGACTAGAAAAGGTCAGTTTTCATTCCAATCCCAAAGAAAGGCAATGCCAAAGAATGTTTAAACTACCGCACAACTGCACTCATCTCACATCCTAGCAAAGTAATGCTGAAAATTCTCCAAGCCAGGTTTCAACAGTGCGTGAAATGAACTTCCATTCCAGATATTCAAGCTGAATTTAGAAAAGGCATAGGAACCAGAGGTCAAATTGCCAACATCCACTGGATCACTGAAAAAGCAAGAGAGTTCCAGAAAAACATCTGCTGCTGTTTTATTGACTAACTGTGTGGATCACAATAAAATGTAGAAAATTCTTAAATAGATGGAAATACCAGACCACCTTACCTGCCTCCTGAGAAATCTGTATGCAGGTCAGGAAGCAACAGTTAGAACTGGACATGGAACAATGACCTGGTTCCAAACTGGGAAAGGAATACGTCATAGCTGTATATCGTCACCCTGCTTATTTAACTTATAATGCAGAGAACATCATGCAAAACACCAGACTGGATGAAGCACAGGCTGAAATTAAGATTTCCAAGAGCAATATCAATAACCTCAGATATGCAGATGACAACATCCTTATGGCAGAAAGTGAAAAAGAACTAAAGAGCCTCTTGATAAAAGTAACAGAGGAGAGTGAAAAAGCTGGCATAAAACTCAGCATTTAAAAAACTAAGATCATGGCATCCAGTCCCATCACTTCATGGCAAATAGATGGGGAAACAATGGAAACAGCGAGAACTTTATTTTGGGGGGCTCCAAACTCACTGCAGATGGTGACTGCAGCCATAAAATTAAAAGATGCTTGCTGTTTGGAGAAAAGCTATGACCAACCTAGACAGCATAGTAAAAAGCAGAGACATTACTTTGCTGACAAAGGTCCATCTAGTCAAAGCTACGGTTTTTCTAGTAGTCATGTATAGATGTGACAGTTGGACCATAAAGAAGGCTGAACACCAAAAAACTGATGCTTTTGAACTGTGGTGTTAGAGAAGACTCTTGAGAGTTCCTTGGACTGCAAGGAGATCAAACCAGTCTATCCTAAAGAAAATCAGTCTGACTATTCATTGGAAGGACTGATGCTGAAGCTGAAACTTCAATACTTTGCCAGCTGGTGCAAAGAACTGACATTGGAAAAGACCCTGATGCTGGGAAGTACTGCAAGCAGGAGAATAAGGGGGCAACAGAGGATGAGATGGTTGGATGGCATCATTGACTCGATGGACATGAGTTTGAATGCACTCTGGGAGTTGGTGATGGACAGGGAGGCCTGGCATGCTGCAGTTCATGGGGTCGCAGAGTCGGACATGACTGAGTGACTGAAATGACTGAACTGATACTTACGTATATAGTATTTGGGTCTTTCTGGTGGCTCAGCTGGTAAAGAATCTGCCTGTAATGTGGGAGACCTACGTTTGATCCCTGGGTTGGGAAGATCCCCTGGAGAAGGGCATGGAAACCCACTCCAGTATTCTTGCCTGGAGAATCCCCATGGACAGAGGAGCCTAGCAGGCTTCAGTCCATAGGGTCGCAACGATTTGGACACAACTGCATGACTAAGCACAGCACAGCACATAGAGTATATTCTGTACACAATGTACTCATATATAGTGCTTTTTTATATAACTGTACAAATGTATATCATATCACTGTTGGGCATCTCTGTCACCACTTTGAGGCCGTTACAAATAATTCTGCTCTGAACATTCTCATACCTGACCTTTAGTATACATATATTTTTCTGTTGGGTATAGACATTGCAGTAAAATTGTTGGGTCATAGGATATGCATATTTTCACCTTTAGTAGGTATTCAGGAATATTTATTTTAAACTAATTTCTCCCATGATTTTGGTACACAGCAGAGATTGTGAATAGTTGCTCTGAAATCAGTCCTGGCTGCCTCTTCTCCATCTCTATTTTCTCTTTAGCTGTGCATTCAGAACCACTTCCCCATGCACCCTAAGAAGCACACAGAGATCTCAGAACCATAAGCAGCCGTGTCCTGTCTGGTCTCTGCTGCACTGGGGCTCAGCCAGAAGCCTACGCGTCAAGCCAGGAATGTGCTGGTCACAAGGGATAAAGCAGACCCCCAGCCTTCACATTCTGGAGGCTGACATCCACTTCCTCTCCTCGCCCATCTCCCTAAGAAGGCAGAGCTTCTCCTGCTCCCCAGGACCTGTGGTCCTCCCCCCACCCCTCTTATATTTCTACGCCTTGACTCACCCCAGGCATTTTTGTCTAGTTCTGGTTTTGTCAACACCGGTGGCCCCCCCCTTTTCACCCTTCTAGAGTTTCATCTCCTTTGTCCCCTTGTTTTGGGGACCCCACGTAGCCTAGATGATAAATGGCTCTATTATGCCATCTCTATTCATCCTGATGAGTTCTAATCACTCATCTTCTACCAGGGAAAATCCAGACAAACAAGGGCATTTCAGGCTTGTCAGCTCTTCGGCACTCAAGGTTACCTTTTTCATCTTGTCTGTCATTTGCTGGAGATGTAATTTCTTCTGAATGTGCCTCTTTCTTGTTGCTCATCATCAGTTCCCCAGATGAAAAGAGTATGTATAACCTCTGGATCAAATCAGTGGTGAGACCAGAACTGTTACTATGACTGTTCCCTAATTCAAAGAAATGCTGCTGCTGGGAATCGGGTTCACCCGAAAGCTCACTGTTCTCCATCTCAATTTCATATACCTCAGGAAGAAGGCTAAGGTAACAGAGAAAAGTGATGGAACATAGGTTAACCAAGTCCCTTTCAGGATTCAGTGTAGTTACAGGCAGTTAAGGTAACAGGAATCAATTTTATGCATGTTAGTGGAATAGTCCAAATGTAGTTTGTGTAAGAAATCTGACTGGAGGGGCAACTTTTTAATATTCCAAAGGGAAATTAAACATTTGTGCCCATGGTTTAGGGCTCCAAACCATATTATTTTCACTACCGAATTTTTACTGAGTACTTAGGATTGGACTTTGCAAAATCAAACTTAAAAGAATTCTTTCCGCCAGGCTCCATATGGGTACTGTTTCAGAAAGGTATGTTTTTGTTGCCACTTTATGAGTTTTTCTTTTTCATCTTTTTTCTTATTTTCTAAAACTAGTACATCTAACCTTTGATATATAAGTTTTCTGTTTTGACAGTACCCAGCATTTGAATGATATTATATAGTTACTAATAAGGTGTCAATAGCCCCTTTCTTTCATAAAAACTACAGAAACAGAAATATGGTTCTTTCTAATATGCATCATATTCTATGTGCTATTAACACCAGATCTGTGATGTTGTCACAAATCAGGAACATTTAAAACACACACACATGCACACACACACGCATACCCCACAAGCAAACTTGCATCCTGAAAACTAAAATGCCATTTATTTCAAATTATTTTCTTAAGGACTTTTTCTAGTGGTAATATGACCCCAACTGTGAATTTGTCAACTCACAATACAGTGTTTCCTATGCCATTATTCTCTGGAGTGGGAGAGGTGATGTTAACACATTTGGGTTTCATGTCTGCAGGGGGGTATTTGTTGATGGCACCTAGAGAGAGAGTGGACAGTTAGTCTAAATTTTACCCTTCCATATTCTGTCACCCAAAGTCAGTTCATCTTTTCCTGTAGTTGGGGGTGTTTCCAAGAGCAAATTAATTTTATAAGAGACTCAGCAAAGTATGCACCTTCTGACTTTGCAAAACCTCATTGGCAAAGTCAGCAAGATGTAGCAGTGATTCAGTCAAAAATTATGCTCTCTGTGTTACAGGCTTGTGATATGATTCAAGGATAACGCTTAACCCCTTCTATCATCTGCTTCTCTCCTTCTGAAAGGAGGACTTTCTAGAAGACAGCATTAACTATTGAAATTATCTGCCTTATTTATCTTGAGGTTGGAAGAAGGCTTTTTTTTTTTTTTTTTTTTTTGCAAATGACAAGCTTGCCACTAAATATAAATCCTAAGTGCCAAGATTTCTGAGGGTTCTGTGAGCCATGGGCTTTATGAACACCAGAAAAATCTGTATTCCTGTGATTTCCCACTAAACTTGTAGGAGCTACATACAAATGTTCAGTGTGGTCTCTGCTGCACTCCTAATTCCCAGCACTAGCCAGGACTGGCTTGATGCTATAGCTCTGAGGTTTGCTACCATAACCATGTCTGGAATTATGGCACATGGACAGAGACTGGGAAGCCTCTCTCAAATGCCTACTATGCAAAGATACCCTCAAACCCCTTGTCTGGCTGTGCCTGAGCCAGCTGTCAGACAGAGGCTCTACAAGAGATTCATGCCCCTGGCTCTTAATAATTCAAGCCAGAACCAAAGTTGGCTTACAGTGACAAGGTAAAACAGAAGTCCTTGGAGTAGGTGGAAGGTGGTGGGAGTGGAGTATTACTTATTAAAGTGATGTCACTGTAATACTATCATTAAGGCTTAGTAATTAAACTATAGCTTAATGGACAAGAGCACAACTTTGGGTCAGAATGCATAGGATTGAGTCTAGAATTTGCTAACTATTAACTGTGAGCATTTGAGCAACTGATTTAATGTCTCTGAACCTCAGTTTTCTCACTTGTAAAATGGGGATATTACTACTCTCCTTTGAGGGCCATCCTGAGGATTAAATGATCCAGTCCTTTAAAAGACTTGACACATAATAAACCCTCACAGGTTGGGGTTAAAAGACACTTATTAGTTTCTTGACAGTGAGACAGCGGAGCTCAAGGTCACTAGGATCTGGGGTTTTCTCTGGGGTTTTCTCATCGCCTCCTACTCACACCTAAGGCTCCACCACTCTTGACAAAAGTGAGAATCATGTTACTGGTGGATTGTATACAGAGATATCTATTGCAAAAGCAACAGAAAAGAAAAGTTTAATGACTTACGTCTGATTGAATGAACAAATGGCTTGACAAATTTGATGATATAGTTCAAATCTGGCTTGTGGATTCGGCCAAGCTGGACTAAGTGATGATCCAGTGGGTGGCTGGCTAATTCTTCTAATTCCTTGTCATCGTGTAGAGGACCAAAAGAAAACACAAATATGGAGTAGCCCTGACACTTTGCCCTCAGAGATATATTTCTTAAGACTTCCCTGTCTAAAGGGTTGGTTTCACCAGCAGATATAACAAAGATAACTTTGTTTTTCCTCAGGTTGGGAGTTCCTACAAAGACATTGTCCAGTGTCCACTGAAGGGCATGGCCTATAAAAACATCTCCATTGAGCTGCTGAAGGGAGTCTTGGAGATGATGCTTCATTTGGTGTATATTGTTATAAGTGACCAAATCAAATTCTAGGTAGACGGGGCATTTTTCTGTGTTGGGCATATAGCCTGGAGGAGAGTAGGTCAGGACTGCTATTCTGTCCCCTAAGGTGGAGGTCAGTGGATCTGGGGCCAGATGAAAATAATCAAGCACTGAGGTTATAAAAGCTTTCACTTCCTTAAACTCATCACTTCCTATTCTTTTGGAAGCATCTATGAGAAAAGCCACATCCATGTAATATTCTTGAAGAGAGGCATCTCTACTTTCATAAGTAAGACCTGGTTCTTCTTTTCTGCCAAGGTTTTCATGTCCTGCAACAGAATAACCCAAGTCACTGTTTTTAGTAGGAGGATAAACTTGGCATTCCTAGCCAAGGATGGCAATACTTAGTATGTGGTATTATCACACATCATCCCCATACCCATGGTAGATGTTACTAGTCAATATCAGTACTTGTTCTCAGATACATTCTCTAAGTTCATCTCTACACAATGTGTGGAGAGCCATTATCATTCAACAGATATTGTCACATGTGAAGAAACTTACCCCATCTCTGATCTTTGTCAAAGGATTGATTGATCCTCCTGCTATTTTCATATAAGCAAGGGAAGAAACATACAGCTATTTTTACTACTTTAGTTGTAACTAAAACTATTTTTTAGCTGCAAAATTTGGAGTACATATTGCATGAGATTTCATTATACACAATGACCCCAAGAGAAAAGTAAATATGTCAAAGTCACATTTATTGATGACATCCTTATATACACATTTAAAATATGTGCCACAGTATGATGCAATGAGAGCAAGTATAAATGCTGACTTCAGAATCCAAATTCTGTGTAAGACACGACATACTCTAAGACCTTGGTAGTCAAAGTGCCAATCCACAAACAGTTTACTGGCCTGTGACAAGATAAGAAGCTTGCACCATGATGTAAGTCAACTACCTCACTAAGCACACAGATTATTTCACTGATTTTATTATTATTGTAGCAAGACTTTCTCAATGAAGGAAATAGTGCCTCAATTTACACTTTAATGCTAACTTCTTATCTTGTTGGAGGCCAGCACTTCAAGTATCTCTAAAGGGTCATGAAATCATGTCCAAAATCATGGGGACAATGGCTGGTTGGTGAGGCCACAACAGGAAATGCCAGCTCAGAAATATAGGAAAGACAAGATCAATGTTCTTTTTTTTTTCCTATGAAAGAGATGTGTATGTGAACCTAATCAAGCAAGAGGTAGATTCCTAACTGGCAAAAATGTATTTCTGTCTGATTGTGCTTCGCCCATTATTTAGGCTTTGCATCTATTACTTAACTTGATCCTCAGGACAACCTCACAAATTAATTGATTAACCTTTATGAATGCCACAGAAGTTTAATATTGAAACAGAATGCAGAAAAACAATATCATGAGTGATGTTGTTAACAGGGCAAATATTATCAGATGACTTACAAATGCGCAATGATTTCTGCATTCCTGGGGCCAACTCCATACTATCTTTTTTATCTATTATAGGATTATTTCTGATAAATAAAATTTGTATGTGTGTAAGGTGCACAATGTTCATCAAAAACTCTACAAATAATAAATGATGGACAGGGTGTAAGGAAAAAGGAACCCTCTTAATTGTTGGTGAGAATATAAATTGGCATAGCCATTATGGAGAACGGTATGGAGGTTCCTTAAAAAACTAAAAATAGAGTTACCATTTGATCCAGTAACCATACTCTGGAACATATATCTGAAATAAACTATTATTTGAAAGGATACATGCACCCTAATATTCATAGCAGGACTATTTACAATAGCCAAGACTTGCAAGCAACCTGTGTCCATTGACAGATGAACGGATAAAGAAGATGTGGTATATATACACAATAGAATATTACTTAGCCATAAGAAAGAATGAAACAATGCCCTTTGCCGCAACATGGATGGATTCTTCATTTAGAGATTATCACACAAAACGAAGTAACCCGGACACAGAAAGACAAACATCCTACGATACTGCTTATATGTGGAATCTAAAATATGATACATATGAATTTATTTACAAAACAGAAATAGACTTGCAGATACAGAAAAGGAACATGGTTACCAAAGAGAAAATGTGGGGAGGATAAATTAAGAGTTTGGGATTCGTATATACACACTACTATCCAACAAGGGCATGTCATATAACACATGGACCTATACTCAATAGCTTGTCATAACCTATCTGGAAAAGAATTTTTAAAAGAATATATACACACACACATGAATATATGTATTATAACTGAATCACGTTGCTGTAAACCTGAAACCAACACAACATTGTGAATCAACTATATTTTAATAAAAACTTTAAAAATTGGATGGAAAATTAATAACAAAGTATTCAGTGTTTTGATATAAGTATACACATATAATGATTGCCACAATTAATCTAACATTGTTGATTTGATTTGCTAAAGTTTTGTTTAGAATTTTTGCATCCATGTTTACAAGGAATGTTGGTCTGTAGTTTCCTTTTCATGTAATGTCTTTGTGTGGTTTTGACTTCAAAGAATGAGTTCCTTTCTCTTTACTATTCTGGGAGAGTTTGTGTAGAATTGATACTATTTCTTCCTTAAATGTTTTGCTGAATTCATCAGTGAAGTCATCTTGGCCTGGAGTTTTCCTTATGGAAAGTTCTGAACTATGAATTCAATTTTCATTAATAGGTTTAGGAACAAATATCTAAGTTACTTTTCCCTGAGTGAGCTTTGGTAATTCGTGTACTGCAAGTAATTTGTCTATTTCACCCAAAATGTCTAATTAATAGTCAAAACCTACAGTCCATGGGGTCACGAAAGAGCTGGACACGATTGAGTGGCTGAGCACACAGGAGCGTGCATGCGAAGTCACTTCAGTTGTGTTCACCTCTTTGTGACCCTGTGGACTGTAGATGCCCAGGCTCCTCTATCCATGGGGTTCACCAGGCAAGAAGGCTGGAGTGGGTAGCCATGCCCTCCTCCAGGGGATCGTCTTGACCCAGGGTCGGAAGCCGTGTCTCCTATCTGCACTGGCTGGCAGGTTCTTTACCAGTTGCACCATCGGGGAAGCCTGAGTACACGCACACATAAGCAAAAACTGCTGACACTGTTCCCCGACTATCCTTTTAATATCTGTAGAATATGTCTCTTCTCATTCCTGATGCTGGTAATTTGTATTTTCATTTTCACAAGTGAGTTTGACCCGTTTAATTGCTCTTATAGAAAAAAAAAAAGGAAAAAACACTTTGATTTTATTTATTTTATCTTTTCTATTTCATTGACTTCTGTTTGAATTTTATTATTCCTTATTTCTCCTTACTTTGTTTAACTTGTTCCTCTTTTTCTGGTTTCTCAAAATGAAAATTGATGTCACTGATTTGAAATCTTTCTTCTTTACCAGTATAGGGATTTAATGCTATGCAAGATCTCCAAAGTACTGCTTTAGTGGAATCTCACAAATTCTGATATATGGTGATTTCTATTTTCATTACTTTCAAAATACTTGCTAATTTCCCCTTTGATTTCTTCTTTGACCATGGGTTATTTAGAAGGGCTTTCTTGGTTTCCAAATACTTTGGGATCTTTTAAAAGATTTTCCTGTTACTGATTTCAATTTAATTCTGCTTAGGTCAGAGACTATACTTGGAATGACTTGAATCCTTTAAAGTTTTGAGAATGTTTTTATGATACACAATGTGGTCTATCTTGGCAAATGTTTCATACGTACTTGAAAACAATGTGGATTTCTGGAATTTTTTACGATTAAGTTTTATTGGAATATAGTTGCTTTATAATGTTGTGTTAGTTTCTGCTGCACAGCAAAGTGAATCAGCTATATATATATATACATATATACCTCCTCTTATTTGGATTTCCTTTCCATTTAGGTCACCGCAGAGCAGTGAGTAAAGCAACTATATTTCAACAAAAATTAATTTTAAAAAAACTCCAGAAAATTTTTATCCTTAAAAAAGAAAAGGATTTGCATTTGCTATTATTGTGTGCAGTGTCCTGTTAATATAAATTAGGTCAAATTAATTGATAGTGTTCTTCAAGCCTATGATATTCTTCCTGCTGATTTTCTGTCTGTGTTTTGGCCACTTATTGAGAGAGGGTATTGAAACCCACTGAGGGTCTTCTCATTTTTTTAAAAATCATTTTTGTCTTTGAGTTTTATTTTGAATAATTTATATTGCTACATATTCAAGGTCACCAGTTTTCTCTTCTATCAAATCTAATTTCTTATTAATCCCATCCAGAGCATTGTTCACCCTAGACACGGTAGCTTTCATCTCTACAAATGTATTTTAATTTTTTTTTTACCTTTTCTATGTTTCTACTTAACTTTTTAATATATAGAATTTAGTTATAGTAACTTTTAGTATATTTGCTAATTTTAAACATCTTTGTTAGTTCTGATTTGGTTTTGAGTGATTGTGCTTTTGATTATATGTTTTTTCTGCTTTTTATGCCAGACATCATGAAATTTGCTTTTGGATATGGGATACTTTTACATTCCTATAAATGTTCATATACTTTGTTTGGGGAAGCAGTTAAGCTACTTGGAAACAGTTTGATCCTTTTGGGCATTGGTATTATGATTTGTTAAGTATGTCCAGAGTGGTACTTAATTTAAGGCTAATTATTCCCTACTACTGAAATAAGACCTTTCTGAAGTTTCTCCCTAGTGCTTTATAAATTATGAGTTTTTCCCATCTCTCTAATGGTAAAAGGCACTATACTTGACCCTGTGAGCAATGGAAATCATCCTCTAATCCTTTCTAGATGGATGTTCCCCTGTTGGGTCATTTCCTCACATTTCCTGTGCTATCAGCACTCTGATGAATAACAAAGAGGCATCCTCTGCAGAGCTCTGTGTTTCTCTGCACAGCTCATGCCTCTCTGGTACTCTGTCCTTTGAACTCTCATCCCTTGGTCTCCTGAGGCTCTCAGCTTTGTCTGCTCATCTCAAGGAGTGCACTGGGCTCCACCTGAATTCCCTTTCCTGTACCAGGCCGTGGAAACCCTTGGCAGTAAACTGGACCAATTGTAGGGACTATCTCATTTGCTTGTCATCTTGCAGGGATCACTAGCTTTTATTCCTGATGTCCAGTGTCCTGACAATTGTTGTTTCATTTCCTATATATGTATATAAAATGAACTAATAAACATATATATTCCTTTGGTTATTTCAATTGGTAGGTAAATCCAGTTCCTGTTACTTTTACCTTGGGCATTCTAACAGATGAGAACTGATCATCTTGTTTGAGATATTTCTACGAAAACTGTCGCTGAGGTCAGTTCAGTTCAGTTACTCAGTCATGTCTGACTCTTTGTGACCCCTTGGACTATAGCACACCAGGCTTCCCTGTTCATCACCAACTCCCAGAACTTGCTCAAATACATATCCATTGAGTCAGTGATGCCATCCAACCATCTCATCCTCTGTTGTTCCCTCTCCTCCTGCCTTCAATCTTTCCCAGAATCAGGGTCTTTTCAAATGAGTCAGTTCTTCACTTCAGGTGGCCAAGTGTTGGAGTTTCAGCTTCAGCATCAGTCCTTCCGATGAATATTCAGGATTGATTTCCCTTAGGATGGACTGGTTGGATGTCTTTGCAGTCCAAGGGACTCTCAAAAGTCTTCTCCAACACCATGGTTCAAAAGCATCAATTCTTCAGTGCTCAGCTTTTTTTATGGTCCAACTCTCACATCCATACATGACTACTGGAAAAACCATAGCTTTGACTAGGTGGACCTTTGTTGGCAAAGTAATATCTCTGCTTTTTAACATGCTGTCTAGGTTGGTCATAGCTTTTCTTCCAAAGAGCAAGTGTCTTTTCATTTTATGGCTGCAGTCATCATCTGCAATGAGTTTGGAACACCCCCCTAAAGAAAGTTCCTCACTGTTTCCATTGTTTCCCCATCTATTTGCCATGAAGTGATGGGACTGGATGCTGTGATCTTAGTTTTTTGAATGTTGAATTTTAAGCCAACTTTTTCACTCTCCTCTTTCACTTTCATCAAGAGGCTCCTCATTTCCTCTTTGCTTTCTACTATAATGGTGGTGTCATCTGCATATCTGAGGTTATGCATAGTTTGGTTTCAGGTCAGACAACAGGGAGGGAACACAGCCCTGCCCATCAACAGAAAATTGGATTAAGGATTTACTAAGCATGGCCCTGCCCATCAGAACAAGACCCACTTTCCCCCACAGTCAGTTTCTCCCGTCAGGAAGTTTCCATAAGCCTCTTATCCTTATCCCTCAGAGGGCAGATAGAATGAAAACCACAGTCACAGGAAAGTAATCAAACTGATCGCATGGACCACAGCCTGGTCTAACTCAATGAAATTATGAACCATGCCATGTAGGGCCACCCAAGATGGACGGGTCATGGTGGAGAGTTCTGACAAAACGTGGTCCACTGGAGAAGGCAAATGGCAAACCACTTCAGTATTCTTGCCTTGAGAACCCCATGAACAGTATGAAAGGCAAAAAGTTATGACACTGAAAGATGAACTCCCCAGGTCAGTAGGTGTCATTGAGGTACCAGACTTTTATCAATACATTCATAGTTATAAATCAGGATTTTACATATTAGGAGTGTGTTGAACATGTATGGATCTCCAATCCTCCACCAGGAACTTAGCTTCACATTCTTCTTGGAATTTTTTATCATATCAAATTCTTAATCAAATTACTAAATATAAAATTGGAAGTGCAGTCCAAAGCATAGATATTATATTTGTCTATGCAATAACAATGCTATGTAATATACTTTAACCCTAAAATACCAACAAAACCTCTTCTAGAGCTCTTGGCAATAGTGTATCAGGATCTGTGAATATTAGTTAAATGGACATTTCTTTCCTTTTGAGCTTACAACCCTGGAGTTGGCTAATCATTACGTGCTCTGTCACCAGAATCACTGCTTTGACTTAAAAAAAAAAAAAAAAAGGCCAATCGACATACTTAGTTAAAACATAAGAACAAATATTTCATGAATGTTCTGGTAGAAGAGGAAGAGGTAGAAATGAAAAAGAAGAAATTACAACTGACATCACAGAGATACAAAACATCATGAGATACCACAATCCACAGTTTCATGTCATACACACTACCATTTATTAAACAGGTAACTAATAAGGACCTACCGTATAGCACGAGGAACTCTACTCAACACTCTATAATGACCGATAAGGGAAAAGTATCTGAAAAGAGTGGATATATGTGTGTGTGTGATGTGTGCACGCTGCATTGCTTCAGTTGTGTCTGACTCTTTGGAACACCTAGACTGTAGCTGGCCAGGATCCTCTGTCCATTGGATTCTCACAGCAAGAATACTGGAGTCAGTTGCCATTTCCTTCTCCAGGGGACATTCCTGAGTCAGGAATCAAGACCATATCTCTTATGTCTCCTGTTCTTTACCACTAGCACTATCTGGGAAGCCAGATATACGTATATGTATAACTAACTCCCTTTGTTGTACAGCAGAAGCTAACACACACTGTAAATTCATTATACTCCAATGAATTTTTTTTTAAAAATCAGTTACATGTCCATAAAATAGACAACCTAGAAGAAATGGATAAGTTTCTAGAACTATGCAATTTTTCAATTGAATCAGGAAGAAATACACAGTCTGAATGGAGTGGTCACTAGCAGTAAAACTGAATTAGTCATTAAAAAAAACTCCCAGCAAACAAAAGCCCAGGACTGATCAGCCTCTTGGGGGAATACTACCAAACATACAAAGAAGTACTAATACCTATCCTTCTCAAACTATTCCAAAAAATTGAAGAGAAGGGTACACTTTCAAATTCATTCCACAAGACCACCATTATGCTCACACCAAAACCAGACAAAGACACACAAAAAAGAAACTTATAGGCCAATATCCCTGATGAATATAGATGCAAACCCCTCAATAAAATATTAGCAAGCCTAATTCAATAATACACAAAAAGGATCATACACTATGATCAAGTGGGATTTATTCTAGGGATGCAAGAGTGCTCAATATCCACAAATCAATCAGTATGATACACCACATTAACAAAAGGAATGATAAAAACCACATGATCACCTCAGCAGATGCAGAAAAAGCATTTGACAAAATTCAACATACAGCCATGATAAAAACTTCACAGCACAGGTTACTATCTCAATATTTTGTAATAACCTATATGGGAAAACAATCCTAAAAAGAACACATACACACATATAACTGAATGAGTTTGATGTACACCAGAAACTAATACAACACTTAAATCTCTAGACTTCAATTAGCAAAAATAAATTGAAAACAAAACAAAAATGTGGATATGGAGGAAGCATATCTCTACATAATAAAAGATAAGTTTTTCATAAGTTTGTCTCATTTGTGACAAACCCACAGCTAACATCATATGAAAGGTTGAAAAGCTGAAAGGTTTTATTTTAAATCCCCAGGAACAAGACAATGATGCCCACTCTTGACGCTTGTATTTAACATAGTATTGAAAGTCCTGGTGAGAGAAATCTCAAGAATAAGAAATAAAAGGAATCCAAATCGGAAGGGAAGAAGTAGAACTGTCACAATTTGCAGATGACATGATACTATATATAGAAAACTCTCTACCAAAACTATTAGGATAAATGAATTCAGTAAAATTGTATGATGCAAGACTAATATACAGAAATCTGTTATTTTTCTCTGCACTGATAGTGAACTATCAGAAAGAGAAAACAAGAAAACAATCTGTTTAAAATCACATCCAAAAGAATAAAATAGCTAGAAATAAACTTAACCAAGGAAGCTAAAGATCTATATCCTGAAAACTATAAAATGTTGATAAATGAAGGAAATTAAAGATGATACAAATAAATGGAAAATATCTCATGTTCATGAATTAGAAGAATTAATATTGTTAAAATGTCCGTACTATCCAAAGCAATCTATGGATTTAATGAATCTCTATCTCTATCTATGTTTAATGAATCTACGTCTACGTAGCTACCTACGTCTAAAAATCATTTTTCACAGAACTACAGTAGTCCTAAAATTCATATGAAACCACAAAAGACCCTGAATTGCCAAAGAAAGCTAGAAAAAGAACAAAGCTGGAGATACCATACTCACAGACTTCAGACTATACTACAAAGTTACAGTAATCAAAACAGCAAGGTACTGGCACAAAGACAGTCATATAGATCAATGAAGCAGAATAGAGAGCCCACAGATAAGCCCACACCCTTGTGGTCAGTTAACCTATCTATGACAAAAGAGGCAAGAATGCACAATAGAGAAAAGATAATCTCTTCAATGAGTGGTGCTGGGAAAACTGGACAGCTACATACAAAAACAATGAAATCAGGACATTTCCTCACACCATATACAAAAATAAAGTCAAAATCAGTTAAAGACTCAACTGTAAGGCCAGAAACCACAAAACTCCTATAAGAGAACATAGGCTACATACTCTTTGACATAAGTTGTAGATATAATTTTTGGATCTGGCTCCTAAGGCAAAGCAAGAAGAAAGCAAAAATAAAGAAATGGGACATAATTAAAATGAAAAGCTTTTGTACAGCAAAGGGAACCACTGACAAAGCAAAAAGACAACCTACTGAATAGGAGAAAGTATTTAGAAATGGTATAAATGATAAAGGGTTAATATTCACAACATACAAACAGCTCATACAACTCGATATTAAAAAACAACTCAGTGAAAAAAATAAACAGAAGGCAAGGAGACCTTTGTATAAAGATGACATACAGATGGCCAACGGGCACGGAAAAGATGCTCAACATTGCTAATCATCAGAGACATATAGATCAAAACCACAGTGAGATATCCCTTCACACCTGTCAGAATGGCCATCATCAGAAAGTCCACAAATAACAAACTCTTAGAGGA
Source organism: Oryx dammah (assembly GCF_014754425.2). Classification (NCBI taxonomy): domain Eukaryota; kingdom Metazoa; phylum Chordata; class Mammalia; order Artiodactyla; family Bovidae; genus Oryx; species Oryx dammah. The sequence continues at coordinate 5,617,569 of NW_024070186.1, read as the reverse complement.
AAATATAGGCAGACCACTCTCTGACATAAACCACAGCATCATCTTTTAAAATCTACCTCCCAGAATAATGGAAATGAAAGCAAAAATAAACAAATGGAACCCACTGAAACTCAAAAGCTTTTGCATATCAAAGGAAACAATGAACAAAATAAAAAGACAACTCACAGATTGGGAGAAAATGTTTGCAAATGATGTGACTGATAAGTAATTAGTCTCCAAAGTTTACAAACAGCTTATGACACTTAATAGCATTAAAACAAACAAGCCACTCAAAAAATGGGCAGAAGACCTGAAGAGACATTTCTCTATAAAGGGTATACACATCACCAATAGGCATGTTGAAAGGTGTTCAAAATTGCCAGTCGTTTGAGAAATGCAAATGAAAACTACAATGAGATTTCACCTCATACTGGTCAGAATGGTTATCATCAAAAAAAATCTACAAACAGAAAATTCTAGATATGGTGTGAAGAGAAGGGAACCCTCTTGCAGTTGTTGGTGGGAATGTAAATTGGTAGAGCCACTATGGAGAACAGCGTGGAGGCTCCTTATAAAACTAAAAACAGAGCTACCATATGAACCTACAATCCCACTCCTGGGCATATATCCAAAGGAAAACATGGCCCCAAAAGATACATGCACCCCAGTGTTCACTGCAGCACTGTTTATGATGGCCAAGACATGGAGACAACCCAAATGTCCACTGACAGAGGAATGGATAAAGAAGATGTGGTGCATAGACACAGTGGAATATTACCCACCACTAAAAGCTGAGTGCCGAAGAATTGATGCTTTTGAACTGTGGTGTTGGAGAAGACTCTTGAGAGTCCCTTCGACTGCAAGGAGATCCAACCAGTCCATTCTGAAGGAGATCAGTCCTGGGTGTTCTTTGGAAGGAATGATGCTAAAGCTGAAACTCCAGTACTTTGGCCACCTCAGGAGAAGAGTTGACTCATTTTTAGACTCTGATGCTGGGAGGGATTGGGGGCAGGAGGAGAAGGGGACGACAGAGGATGAGATGGCTGGATGGCATCACGGACTCGATGGACGTGAATCTGAGTGAACTCTGGGAGTTGGTAATGGACAGGGAGGCCTGGCATGCTGCAATTCATGTAGTCTCAAAGAGTCGGACACGACTGAGTGACTGAACTGAACTGAACTGAACTGAACTGAAAAGGAATGAAACAAGGCCATTTGCAGCAAAATGGATGGACGGAGAGCATGTTATACTGAGTGAAGTAAGTCAGACAGAGAAGCAGAAATATCATATCGCATTCCTTATATGTGGAATCTAAAAAGAAATGATACAAATGAACTTACTTACAAGACAGAAACTCACAGACTTAGAAAATGAACTCATGTTTGCCAGGGGGAAGGGATAGTTGAGGGCTTCGGGAAGGTCATGTATACACTGCTATATTTAAAATGGATAACCAACCAAAAAACTATTGTGTAGCACATGGAATTTTGCTCCATGTCATGTGCCAGCCTGGATGGGAAGGGGGTTTGGAGGAGAACGGATACACATATATGTATGACTGAGTCCCTTCACTGTTCACCTAAAACGATCACAACATTGTTAATTGGCTATATCCTAATACAGAATGCTTTTGGTGTTAGAAAATAAATAAATAAAGTAAAAATGCCTTTTAAAAAAGTCCACAAATAACAAATGCTGGTAAAGACATGAAGAAAAGAGAACTCTTCTACATGGCTGGTGAGAATATAAACTGGCATAGTCAGTATGGAAAAGAGTATGGGGGTTCCACCAAAAAAAACAGAAACAGAACCACCATGTGATCCGGAAATCCCACTTCTGAGTATGTATCTGAGGAAAGGAAAGACACTAGTTCAAAAAAACACATGCACCCTGATGTTCATAGCAGCAATATTTACAATAGCTAATTTATGGAAGCAACTTAAGTATCCATCAACTGATGAATGTATTATATATATAATACATGGAAATATTTCATGAGAAATGCTGGGCTGGATGAAGCACAAGCTTAGAATCAAGATGGCCGGGAGAAACACCAATAAACTCAGATATGCTGATGACACCACCCTTAAGGCAGAAAGCAAAGAAGAACTAAAGACCCTTTTGATGAAAGTGAAAGAGGAGAGTGAAAAAGTTGGCTTATTTGTTCAGAAAAATAAGATCATGGCATCTGGTCCCATCACTTCATGGCAAATAGATGGGGATATATAGAGACATATTTCACTTCTAAAATCTCTAAAAATCTTATTTAAAGGATTAAAATGAGAATAAAAGAAGCTAAGTGCTGAACTCTAAAATTTAGCCAAACACTAAATAATCACTTAAAATTATTCTGAGTCTAAAGTATCTTACTTGGAAAGATTGGGCCTTAAAAAAATTTTTTTCAATAATAGCGAAGTCTGGTAGAAGTGTGGCTAAAGAATACCTATCACTCAGAGCAATGCTGTGTATTTTCTGGTAATGTCACCAAGCCAAATACTCATCTCCAACTCTGTGGATAAATTCCTTGGAATGGAAGAGGAGGAAGGGCTGACTCACTTGAGAGGAATGAGGGACCCAGCTGGATTTCCAGGGAAGCGCCCCCAGAGATTAGTCTAATTTTGCATCCACAGGGCTGAGTGTGGTCCAGCACCTTTCAGGAGAAGTGGAGGTGGAAAGGGAATTTAGGGAGGAAGGAGCATCTACAGGGCTGGACCATCTGGATGGGGATTGCGATTCTGCGGAGCTATGATGCCTTTCATGGTTGTGGGAAATCTCAAGATATGCACAAGTTATCTTGTGATCTGCCTTGGATTTGTCCAGTGGCCAGAATCAGTCATGTGTTCTCCAACAGGCAAGCCACACAGACAATGCTGCTGCTGAATATGTACTTTTCTGTCCACATGGACTGCAAAAGACATTTTTCAACTTCACCTTTTTTTTTGTAAGGCTTCCCATGAGACTGGCAATGCTTTCAATTTCAATTCTTCCATTTTCTGAGTGTTGAATGAGCTTCAGAGTTTGTGCTCAGCTCCATGCCCATCTCCTCTCATTTAATATTCCACATAGCACTGTGAGGGTAAAATTATCATCATGCCCATTTTACAGATGAGCAAGCTGAGGCTTGGAGGGAGCAAGTGACTTGGCCAAGAAGTGATAGTCTATCAGCAGGAGAGGCAGGATTTGCACCCAGCTTTGTTTAACTCCTTCAGAAGACCTGGTTATCAGATTTGAGTGTGGAGCAAAGACATTAAGGAACACATTAACCATCTAGCCAAAGGCCCCAGGACCCGGTTTAAAGAACCCAGGTCTTGGTCAATGCTATTCTTTCTGATCGAAACTACTAAAGAAAGTTTTCTTTCAAAACTAGGCAACTAAATAAATTTTCCATATTTTCTTCCCTAGGCCTTATGGAGCAATGGGTATGAGCTGAATCTTTGGAGTTTGAGGCTCATTTAAACCATTTTTTTAGCTCTGTGACCCTGAGTCTCTTCCATGCCTCTGTTTCATTCTTTTAAAATATATAGCCTACAACGTGAGAGACCCGGGTTCAATCCCTGGGTTGGGAAGATCTCCTGGAGAAAGAAATAGCAACCCACTCCAGTATTCTTGCCTGAAAAATCCCATGGACAGAGAAGCCTGGTAGGCTACAGCCCATAGGGTCGCAAAGAGTTGGACACAACTGAGTGACTTCACTTTTTGCACTTTCATAATAATAAACTATAACCTTATGTTTTTTCAGAAAATTAAGTAAAATTTTCACAGTGCCAAGCATATCCTAAGTACTCTATAAATATAATATTTAGAGGGAAAAAAAAAAAACAAATAGAAGTCTCAGACATTTGAAAATCCTACCTATGATACTGTCTTCTGCAAGCCAGAATTTCCCCAAAATGCAAAGCCACTTGGTGTTAGCGGAACACAAGGGACATGCATTCAAGCCCATTCTGTTGTGTTCACACATACTTAACTGGGGAGGAGCTGTGATTTACATGCCTCTCCATTTAATGCTGTCACCCCAGGTCGGTCTGGTGAGGTCACTAGTGAAGCTACAGGATGGAGCACGTGTGTGTGTCTCTGACTGTGTGTCACTAACTTTATGCCAAAGGGAAATAGAGACCTATTTTTAAATCCCTTGTTTTGTTGAATGAATTCCTCTCTTCCCCGTTTGCCTGAACAAGCAGGAGTCTTGGTCCTAAAATAAATTTCATCTTTTTCCCAGAAGACAGAACAAATACCGCTAGGCTGTGACTTTTCTAGCTGGCACCATGTCCACAGGACTGACTCGTGCTGTCCACACCACACTCTGAAACCACAATCTGCAGAAAGGCCCTAGCACACTGAGAAAACTGATGCAAGCCTTGAAGTGAAGTTGCTCAGTCATGTCCGACTCTTTGCAACCCCATGGATTGTAGCCCAACAGGCTCCTCCATCCATGGGATTCTCCAGGCAAGAATACTGGAGTGGGGTGCTGTTTCCTTCTCCAGGGGTTCTTCCTGGCCCAGGGATCGAACCTGGGTCTCCCGCATTGCGGGCAGACGCTTTACAATCTGAGCCGCCAGGGAAGCCTTAGGGGTCATTTATACCCAGACCTCCCGGATCCGTCACTAGATATCCTTTAATTATCACTGAAGTACAGTTGATTTACAATGTTGTGTTAGCTTCAGGTGTACAGCAAAGTGATTCAGTTATACACAATTATCATAGATTATTGCAAGGTGTTGAATGTAGTTCCCTGTGCTATACAGCAGATCCTTGATATTTATCTATTTATGTATAAATTTATATTATATATATGTGTGTATATTTTAATTACAACTCCTTCTTTATCCCTCCCCCTTTGGTAACCATAAGTTTGTTGTCTGTCTGTGAGTCTGCTTCTGTTTCATGAATAAGTTCATCTGTCTCATATTTTAGATTCCACATGTAAGTGATATATTTGTCTTTGTCTGGCTTACTTTATTAAGTATTATCATCTCTAGGTCCATCCTTCTTGTTGTGAATGGCATTATTTCATTCTTTTTTTATGGCTAACATTATATTCTATATGTGTCTATATATATAATGTGTATGTATATAGTATATGTATAATGTCTGTATATATATATATAATGTGTATATACATCTATAATATGTGTATATATAATGTGTATATACATATGTAATGTATGTGTATATATGTAATGTATGTGTATTATATATATAATGTTTATATATAGATAATGTGTGTCTATATATATACATCACATATATATCACATCTTTTTCACCTATTCATCTGTCTATGGACATTTAGGTTGCTTCCATGTCTTGGCTATTGTATACAGTAGCACCATGGTTTTAATGGTGTTATTTTGTGCTCTGACCTCTGGATGCGTTTATAAGCAGTTTATAAAGCCAATTTATTCCGGTCTATGTCCTCTAAATGAGCTATAAGCAGGAATTTTAAAAAAATTAAATTAAAATCTAGAACTTGAGTTGTACCACTAAAATTAAAAATAATTTTCCCAATGATGACATGATACTCCTCAAATTTAGCAACTGTATATATTTCCTTATTTGTAAATGCAGACAATGTCCTTGCCAGACAACACGGCTTGCATTGTTAAAAGTTAGCATTTGGGGGCGGGGGGCAGCTTTCAATATGGTGGAGGAGTAAGACGGAGCAGTCACCTTCCTTCCCACAAAATCAAAAACACATCTCTGTGGAACAATTCCTACAGAACACCTTCTGAACAAGAGCACATTACTCCAGACTCCCAAAAAGGCAAGCCAGTCTCCCCAGGAGGGGTAGGGCAAAAGATAAAGAAAAGGGACAAAGGATTTCAGAACAGGGACCTGCACCCCAGGGAGGGGGACGCGAAGCAGGAAGTGTCTCTGCACATTCAGAAACTCCCTCACAGGCAGGGATGGGCAGGGGAGCTTCAGGACCTTCGAGGGGACTCAGCAGCAACAGGCGCTCAGAAGGCAAAACAGAGAGAATTCACCACAGAGATCGTTGCTGACCAGCACTTCCCAGCAGAGAAGCAGTCTGCACACCCACTGAGGTGAATGGGGGCTGGGTGCTGAGGGTGCAACCCCAGGGAGAGGACCAGGATTGAATGCTGTGAAGATACTCTGAAGGGCCTGGTACAACAGAGTGGAGGGAGTCCTGGGAAAAGCCTGGGACTCCCAGAGAGATCTCTAACTCCCCATGCTTTCAGATCTCAGGAACTCATCTTTGTGAATCCAGGCCACAGCTGTGAACTGTGCAGCCGCAGGAGTAGATACGCCCAGCTGCTGCCAAAGCCAGCGAGAGCATCAGAGGCACACTAGGTGTGAGTGCAGCACATGGTCCAGAGCTGCTGCTGCTAAGTCACTTCAGTCGTGTCCGACTCTGTGCGACCCCAGAGACAAGGCTCCCCCATCTCTGGGAGTCTCCAGGCAAGAACACTGGAGTGGGTTGCCATTTCCTTCTCCAATGCATGAAGGTAATAAGTGAAAGTGAAGTTGCTCAGTCGTGTCCGACTCTTAGCGATCCCATGGACTGCAGCCTACCACGCTCCTCCGCCCATGGGATTTTCCAGGCAAGAGTACTGGAGTGGGTTGCCATTGCCTTCTCCGATGATCCAGAGAGGGGAATGCAAGCCAACTGGCCACGGCCAAAGCCAGGGCGAGTGCCTGAGGCAGAGGCAAAACGTCGCCACTGCGGCCCCAACCCCAGAGGTATCAGCTGTCACCAAGCCATGAGCGGGCACAGCTACTGCGCACACCTTCCTAGGAGCCTATGTAACTGGCCTCTGTCAAGGGACACATGACTCAGGGCCGACTCCCTTGGGAGAGCACATGACCCGCCTCAGACTGGAGCAACTTCCCGCAGGCCTCGGCTGCAGAAGGCGCTCCCCAAACACCCCAGTTACAGCTTTCACAACCCTCTCTCTCCCTGGCCTGACTGAGCGAGTGAGCCCTAGTAAACTGCTACTTGGACCCTCTCTGATCTGGGAGGGAAACAGACACTGAATGGTGGCCTACAAGCAGAGGCAGGCCCCAAACCAAAGAGAGGCACGAGCAGCCGTGTGAGCAAAGGGAAGAAAGGGGATTTGTTCATGGAGCCACAGATGCATAGGATTAAATCCCTGCAATGAGCCTGAGACTGTGAACTCTGGGGGCAATTATGGGGTTTGGGAGCAAGTACAAACTGGAGTAAGGCCAAGTCTGAGTCTGAGCTGACCACACAGCAGGTCTAGAGAGCTGCCTAGAAAACTGGAGGACTTCCTGATTAGGCAGACTGGCTGGAGCTCACTGTGTGGAGAGAACAATGGAGGACTCAGGAGGACATTCTTCTTACTACCACTTTCTCCATATATATTTTCTTTTTCATCTTTTGTATTATTCTAATGTTACTCTTTCTTTATTAATCCTTTAATTTTTATTTTTTGATGCAATTTTTCCCTTTTAAAACATTTTATTTCTAAATAAAATTATTTCTTTTTTTCTGTTTTTACAGTACTTTTTAGTTTTTATTGCATATATTTCCATGCTTTTGATTTTGTATTTTTGCTAATCTAGCTTATAGTATTAATTACCACTTAAGGCTTGATTGCTGTCTTCTTTTTTGATTCATGTTTTTATTCTTTTTTTCCTCTCTTCTCCTTGTGTGTGAGCTTCTTTGGGTGTTCTTGGATGTTGAGTGTTGCTTTCACCATTTTTCTTGGGGTTTTGTCCTCTCTGCTGTGTGGATTGTGGAGTCTTGGTGCTGCAGTAAGGAGTAGGCCTGAACCTGCAAGATGGGAGACCCCAGCCCAGGACTTTGTACCACCAGAGAACTTTTGACCCCATGCAACATTAACCAGTGAGAATTCTCCCAAAAGCTTCCCTGTCAACACTAACACCAGCCCCCTGCAAAGGCCGGAGAGCTCCAGTGCCAGACGCCACACACCAAACCTTCAGCAAAACAGGACCACGACCCCGCCCATAACCAGACAGGCTGCCCAAAGCCATACCAAGCGCATAGACACCTCCCAAACACACTACTGGAAATGGCACTGCTCTGCAGAGAGACAAGATCCAACTCCAACCACCAGAACATAGGCACAAGTCCCCCAACCAGGAAGCCTTCACAAGGTACTGGTTCAGCCCCACCCATGGTGGGCAGGCTCAACAAATAAGAGGAACTACACCCTTGCAGCCTGCAGAAGGGAGACCCCTGGCACAGTAAATCAAACAGAAGGAAAGACAGACGAACATGCAGCAAATGAGGAAGCATGGGAAAAACCCACAAGACCAAACAAATGAAGAGAAAACAGGCAGTCCACCTGAAAAAGAATTCAGAGCAATGATAGCAAAGATGATCCAAAACCTTGAAAATAAAATGCAGGCACAGATAAACAGAATGGAGGCACAGATTGAGGAGACAGAAGAAATGTTTAACAAAGGCCTAGAAGAAATAAAGAATAGAAAATCAGCAATGAACAACTGAGACTTTTTTAAAAATGCACTAGAGGGAACCAATAGCAAAATAACTGAGACAGAAGAATGGATAAGTGAGCTGGAAGATAGAATGCTGGAGATAACTGAAACAGAGGAGAATAAAGAAAAAAAATAAAAAGAAATGAGGACAGTCTCAGAGACCTATGGGACAACACTAAGCACACCAACATTCGAAGTATAGGCATCTCAGAAGAAGAGAAAAAGAAAGGGTATGTGAACATATTTGAGATTATAGTCAAAAACTTTCTTAATGTGGGAAAGGAAATAGCCACCCAAGTCTAGACCCCTAGAGAGTCCCAGACAGGATAAATCCAAAGTGAAACACACCAAGACACATAATAATCATATTAATGAAAATTAAACACAAAGAAAAAATATTAAAAAGCAGCAAGGGAAAAGCAACAAATAACATACAAGGGGATCCCCATAAGGCTAACAGCTGACCTTGCAGTAGGAACTTGCAGGCCAGAAGGGAGTGGCAGGATATACTTAAAGTGATTTTTTAAAAAAAAACCCTACAACCAAGATTACTCTAACAGATAAGCAAAAGTTAAGAGAATTCAGCACCACCAAACCAGCTAGAGGAAAAATGCTAAAGGAACCTCTCTACACAGCAAACACAAGAGAAAGAAAAGACCTACAAAAACAAACACAAAACAATAAAGTAAATGGTAATAGAATCACACATAAAATAATCACCTTAAATGTACAGATTGGATGAATGGATACAAAAACAAGACCCCTATATTTTGTGCCTACAAGAGACCCACTTCAGATCTAAGGATACATACAGACTGAAAGTGAGGGCCTGGAAAAAGATATTCCATGCAAATGGAAATCAAAAGAAACTGGGAATAACAATATTCATATCAGATAAAATAGACTTTAAAATAAAGATCATTACAAGAGATAAGAAAGGACACTACATGATGATCAAGGCATCAATTCAAGAAGAATGTATAATAATTATAAATATATATGGACAAGACTCTTGAGAGTCCCTTGGACTGCAAGGAGATCCAACCAGTCCATTCTTAAGGAGATCAGCCCTGGGATTTCTTTGGAAGGAATGATGCTAAAGCTGAAATTCCAGTACTTTGGCCACCTCGTGCGAAGAGTTGACTCATTGCAAAAGACTCTGATGCTGGGAGGGATTGGGGGCAGGAGGAGAAGGGGATGACAGAGGATGAGATGGTTGGATGGCATCCCCGACTCGATGGACATGAGTTTGGATGGACTCCAGGAGTTGGTGATGGACAGGGAGGCCTGGCGTGCTGCAGTTCATGGGGTTGCAAAGAGTTGGACACGACTGAGCGTCTGAACTGAACTGAACTGATGTGTACAACATAGGAGGATCTCAATACATGAGGCAAATGCTAATAACTATTATTTTTCCATGTTAGTCACAGCCAGGAAAATTATATATAATATATATATATTAAGCCTTGTTTGATGACTGATCCAGACAGCAAAAAAGTACTTATTTTTAAGAAGATAGAGATTTTTAGAAAGGCTTATTCAGTTTAGCATATATATATATATATGTTATGTTATCATATATGTGTATGCATATGTATACCTGTGTAGAAGCACCTGAAGAGTGTGTCTTCACAGAAAACTGGTTAGTTTTTTTTTTTAATAGTATTATCCATCAATTGTGGCAAATTGAAAAATACAAATGGAATAGAAAGAAAATCACCGGGAGTGTCTCTTATTATGTTAATGGTTTGCTGTAGCTCAGATGGTAAAGAATCTACCTGTGATGCAGGAGACCCAGGTTCAATCCCTGGGTCGGGAAGATCCTCTGGAGAAGGGGATGGCAAGCCACTCCAGTATTCTTGCCTGGAGAATCCCATGGACAGAGGAGCCTGGAGGGCTACAGTCTTTGGGGTCACAAAGAATTGGACATGACTGATCGACTAACACCACTACTACTAGCTGTTAAAGAGGGAATTGATAGTAACACAGTAACAGGAGGGGACTTTAACACCCCACTTACCCCAATGGACAGATCATCCAGACGGAAAATTAGTAAGAAAAGACAAGCTTTAAAGGATAAATTGAACCAGATGGACCTAATTCATATCTACAGGACATTTCATCCAAAAACAGTAGAGTTCACTTTTTTCTCAAGTTCACATGGAACATTCTCCAGGATCGATCACATCTTGGGTCACAAATTAAGCTGTGGTAAATTTTTTTAAAAACTGATCTTGTAACAAGCATCTTTTCTGACCACAGTGCTATAAGATTAGGTATCAAGTATAGGAAAAAAAAACACACACAAATATATGGAGAATAAATAACCAAGAGTTATTTATTATGAATAACCAAGAGTTCAGTGAAGAAACAAAGAGGGAATAAAAAAAAAAAAAACTAGAAACAAATGACAATGAAAACCTGTCATCTCAAAACCTGTGGGATTCAGTAAAAGCAGTGCTAAGAGGGAAGTTCACAGCAACGCAAACCTACCTCAAGAAAGAGGAGAAACATCAAATACACATCATGTTACAACTTAACATTTCATCTAAAGCAATTAGAAACAGAAGAACATAAAAACTCCAAAGTTAGTAGAAGAAAATAAATCATACAGATCTGAGCAGAAATAAATGAAAAAGAATGAAAGAGACAATAGCAAAAATCAATAAAACCAAAAGCGTGTTCTTTGAGAAGATTAAAAAAAAAAAGACAAATCATTAGCCAAACTCTTCAAGGAAAAAAGAGTCAACCCAATAAAATTAGAAATGAAAAAGAAAAAATTACAACAGACAACACAGAAATACAATGTATCATAAGAGGTTACTACAAGCAACTATGTGCCAATAAAATGCACAACCTTGAATAAATGGACAAATTTTTAGAAAATTAAAACTTTTCAAGACTGAACCAGAAAGAAATAGAAAATATGAACAGACCAATCACAAGAACAGAAATCAAAACTGTAGTAAAAAATCTTCCAACAAGCAAAAACCTCGGGCCAGATGGTTTCACAGGCAAGTTCTATGAAAAATTTAGAGAAGGGCTAACACATATCTTGCTCAACCCTTCCAGAAAATTGCAGAGGAAGGAAAATTGCCAAACTCATTCTACTAATCCACAATCATCCTGATACCAAAATAGACCACACACACAAAAAAAAATCACACACTAGTGTCACTGATGAATACATATGCCAAAATTCTCAACAAAATTCTAGGAAACAGGGTCCAAAAATACATTAAAAAGATGATGCATCATGACCAAGTAGGCTCTATCCCAAGGATGCAAGAATTCTTCAATATACACAAATCAATCAATGTGATATACTATATTAGCAAACTGAAAGATAAAAATCACATGGTCATCTCAATAGATGCAGAGAAAACTTTCGACAAAATTCAATTCTCATTTATGATTAAAAAAAAAACCCTCTAGAAAGTAGGCATAGAAGGAACATAGTTCAACAAAATAAAAACCATATATGATAAATCCAAAGCAAACATTATTCTCAGTGGTGAGAAACTGAAAGCATTTTTTCTGAGATCAGGAACAAGACAAGGGTGCCCACTCTCACCACTGTTATTCAACATAGTTTTGGAAGTCCTAGCCACAACAACCAGAGAATAAAAAGAAATAAGAGGAATCCAGATTGGAAAAGAAGTAAAATTCTTACTGTTTGCAGATATTGTACATAGAAAATACTAAAAATATCACCAGAAAATTACTAGAGCTAATCAAGAATATAGTAAAGTTGCAGGATATAAAATTAATACAGTAAAGTTGCAGAATATAAAATTAATAGTGTATCAGAAATTCCTAGCTTTCCTATATACTAACAATGAAAAATCAGAAAAAGAAATTAAGGAAACAATCCCATTCACCACTGCAACAAAAATAAAATGCCTAGGAATAAACCTACCTAAAGAGATGAAAGACCTGTATACAGAAAACTATAAGTCACTGATGAAAGAAATCAAAGACAACACAAACAGATGGAGAGATATACCAGGCTTTTGGATTGGAAGAATAAATATTTTGAAAATGACTCTATTACCCAAAGCAATCTACAGATTCAATGTAATCTTTATCAAACTACCAGTGGAATTCTTCACCAGAACTAGAACAAAAAAGTTCACAATGTATATGGAGACACAAAAGATCTGAATAGTCAAAGCAATCTTGAGAAAGAAAAACTGAGCTGGAGAAATCACCCTTCCTGACTTCAGACTATACTACAAAGCCACAGTCATCAAGACAGTATAGTACTAGCAGAAAAACAGAAGCATAGACCAAGGGAACAAGATAGAAAGCCCAGAGATAAACCCACACATCTATGGGCAACCTGTCTTTGACAAAGGAGGCAAGAATGTACAATGGAGAAAAGACAATCTCTTCAATGAACAGTGCTAGGAAAACTGTACAGCTAACATATAAAAGAATGAAACCAGAACATTTTCTAACACCATACAAAAAAAGAAACTCAGAATGGATTAAAGACTTTAATATAAGGCCAGAAATGATAAAGATCTTAGAGGAAAACAGTTGGCAGTACATTCTTCGACATAAATTACACCAATATCCTCTTTGACGCATCTCCTAGTGTAAAGGAAATTAAAATGAACATAAACAATGTAACCTAATAAAAGGTCAGAGCTTTAAAAGTTCAAAGCAAAGGAAACTATAACGATTAAAAGACAACCCTCAGAACAGTAGAAAATAATTGCAGATGAAACACCTGAACAAAGGATTACTCTCCAAAATATGTAAGCAGCTCATACAGCTCAATATCAGAAAAACAAACAGCCTAGGAAAAAAACAGGCAGATTTAAGCAGACATTTCTCCAAAGAACACATACACATGGCTAATAAATACATGAAAAATGCTCAACCAGCGCTTATTACAAAAATGCAAATTAAACTAAAATGAGCCATCAGTTCACCCCAGCCAGAACGGCCATTATCAAAAGATCTACAGACAAATGCTGGAGAAGATGTGGAGACAAGATGTGGAACCCTCCTATACTCTTAGTGGGAATGTAAAGGAAAGTTATGACCAACCTAGATAGCATATTGAAAAGCAGAGACATTACTTTGCCAACTAAGGTCCGTCTAGTCAAGGCTATGGATTTTCCAGTGGTCATGTATGGATGTGAGAGTTGGACTGTGAAGAAAGCTGAGCACCGAAGAATTGATGGTTTTGAACTGTGGTGTTGGAGAAGACTCTGGAGAGTCCCTTGGACTGCAAGGAGATCCAACCAGTCCATTCTGAAGGAGATCAGTCCTGGGTGTTCTTTGGAAGGAATGATGCTAAAGCTGAAACTCCAGTACTTTGGCCACCTCATGCAGAGTTGACTCATTGGAAAAGACTCTGATGCTGGGAGGGATGGGGGGCAGGAGGATAAGGGGACGACAGAGGATGAGATGGCTGGATGGCATCACGGACTCGATGGACGTGAGTGTGAGTGAACTCTGGGAGTTGGTGATGGACAGGGAGGCCTGGTGTGCTGCGATTCATGGGGTCGCAAAGAGTCGGACACGACTGAGCGACTAAACTGACTGAACTGAACTGAAACTGATATAACCTTAATGGAGAACAGTATGGAAATTTCTTTAAAGACCAGGAATAAATCCACCATGCACTGCTGCTGCTAAGTCGCTCCAGTCGTGTCCGACTCTGTGCGACCCCATAGACGGCAGCCCACCAGGCTCCCCCGTCCCTGGGATTCTCCAGGCAAGAACACTGGAGTGGGTTGCCATTCTCACTCCTGGGCATGAACCCTGAGAAAGCCAAAATTCTAAAAGACACATGTACTCCTATGTAAACTGCAGCACTATTTTCAATAGCCAGGACATGGAATCAGCCTAGCTGTCCATCTACAGATGAACAGATAAAAAAGATATAGTACATATATACAACGGAATACTACTCAACCGTGAAAAGAGTGAATCAGAGTCAGTTCTATGGAGCTGGATGAATACATAGTGTATACACAGTGAACGGAGTCAAAAAGAGAAAAGCAAGTATCGTATATTAACACACATATGTGGAATCTAGAAAAGCGGTACTGGTGAACTTAGTGGAGAATGACTTGTGGACACAGAGAGGGAAGGAAAGGGTGGGACGAACTGAGAGAACAGCACTGACATACATACACTACCATGTGTAAAAGAGACAGTGGGAAGCTGCCGTATAACACAAGGAGTCCAGCCTGGCGCTCCGTGGCGACCTGGAGGAAAGGGATGGGAGGAGGGGAAACAGGCTCAAGAAGGAGAGGACATAGGTATAATTATGGCTGATTCAAGCTGTTAGACAGCAGAAACCAACGCAACATTGTAAAGCAATTTTCCTCCAATTAAAAAAAATTTAAGAGTTTAGCATTTTTGTGGAAATGGGCATGGGTTTGAATTCTGGCTCTGCTGCTTATAATTTGTGCTTGTGGTTCTTTGCATTCGTGTCCTCATCTGTAAAATATAATAGTCATTATAATAATAATAGATTTTTGGGGGTAAGGATGAAATGAAGTCATGTATTCATTTATAAAGAGTTTAGCACGATGACTGGTATGTAGTTTCACATAGTAAATAAGCAGTAACTTATTACTATTATTGAAGTGAAGTGAAGTCGCTCAGTCGTGTCCGACACTTTGCGACCTGTGGACTGTAGCCCACCAAGTTCCTCCGTCCATGGGATTCTCCAGGCAAGAATACTGGAGTGGGTTGCCATTGCCTTCTCCAGGGGATCTTCCGAACCCAGGGATCGAACCCAGTTCTCTCATATTGCAGGCAGATGCTTTAACCTCTGCACCACCAGGGAAGCCGTATCCTACCCAGAACTGTTGCAACCTGAGAGCCAGGCGTCCCCGGGTCAGGGTGCAGATCTCCAGGCAGGCTGAGGCGTGACAGCCACCTAGAGATCAAATCCCTGGGCTTAGTTACTATTATTCCTAATGCATTGTTCCATCAAGTGAGACAGTGTATGCATTGCTGAAATCAATATTGGTCCCCAAAGCATGCCATCTGCACTGTTTAGAACTGCATGCTTTCTAACTTGTATTAGGCATTTATTTTTTGTACACAGAGTATACTCTATGAGATTATAGTCTTTTAAGACAGGGTCTCTGTCTGAATCTTTTTTTTTTTTTTAATCTCTCTAAGACTAGCACGGAGTTTAATTCAGAAAAGGAGCCAAATACATATTTGCTGCATTAGTATTCATAGGAAATTCACTTGAATGCTTGGCATAGTCCTTTCCTATAGTAAGCCCTGGTGTCCCTGGTGGCTCAGACAGGAAGAATCTGCCTGCAACGCAGGAGACACTGGTTTGATCTCTGGTTTGGGAAGGTACCCTGAAGAAGGGAATAGCTTACTTGGTCCAGTATTCTTGCCTGGAGAATTCCAAGGGCTGTGGAGCCTGGAAGGCTACAGTCTATGGGGTCGCAAAGAGTTGGACACGACTGAGTGACTAACACATACCAATGGTAAGGGTTACCACTGCTTCCTCCACAGCCACCACTAACAAGACCCAATTATTGCTTCAGCTATCCACATTTTATTCCATTATCAAAGAGTCCCGATGAAAAAAGTGTTGCTAACACTGTAGGACATTGCTTTAGTAATTGCAACAAATGATTGCATAAGACCCACAGAAAGCAACCTGTGAAGTCAAATCATCCACGTATCTTGAACTCTCAGTTCACATTAGTTCTGCTATACTCAAAATCTTCAAGGAAGTCACCCAAACTGTAATAACTATACAATAAATTCCCAAATAAAAGTGAATGTCACAACCTGTCTACAGTTTAATATGAACAGAAGACTCAGTTTATCTCCCAAAGAGCATCCAGATGGTTGAGATGTCCTAAAGCATTCATGAGACATGTCGCTACAGTTCAGACACAACCGCAATTCTACCACTGACCTCTTCTGCACATGTACTAATATGAAAGTAGGATGTTCAGCTAGGGGACGGTTTTAAGTTCTGGGTGACTCGGAAGCCAATTCTGCTGCATTTCAGTACAGATTTCAGTGTAGCAGAAGATATATGTATTCAAATTCAACACATAACAGCAAAAATTGGAAGCAAGCTAAGTGTCCAAGAGGTAAACAGTTAAGTATGTTCCTTCACTGAGAGAAACATTACGAGAGCACAGAAAAATCAGTATGAAGCTTGCAGCAATATGTAAAATGTATAACATATGTGAAAAGCAGGATATGTAACTGAAATAAACTATGTAAACCTGTGTGTGTGTGTGTGTGCACTCAGTTATGTCCAACTCTTTGTGACCCCAAGGACTGTAGCCCACCAGGCTCCTCTGTCCATGGGGTTTCCCAGGCAAGAGTACTGGAGTGGGTTGCCATCTGCTCCTCCAGGGGATCTTCCTGACCCAGGGATTGAATCCACGTCTCCTGTATCTCCTACACTGCCAGGTGGGTTCTTTACCACTGAGCCGCCTGGGAAGCCCATGTAAGCATACGTGCCAAAGAATGTATTCCACACACAAACATCTCAGTTTGCTAAATCGTTTGATTTGTGACTGTAATAAAATTTTATATGGTATGATAGCATCTGTATAATTTTTCTTAAAAACTAGCAGAATCCTAAGGATGTACTGGGAAACTGTGGACAGTGTGTAGAAATCATGTGTCCTATACTGAACTAGTCTTTTGGTTTCACAATCTTGAGGGCATGGAGTTTCTCCTAACAGGGTTTCTTTCACTAGTGACACTCTGATGGATAATGCTTTGTTGTGAGGGAATGTCCTGTGCGCACTGCAGGGTGCTAAGCAGTATCTGTGGCCTCTACCCACTAGCTGCCAGTAGCACCTTCGGTTATGAAAACTAAAGTGTCTCCAGACACTTCAATATGCCTCTTAGGGTGGAGTGGGATGGAATCGCCTCCAGGTGAATTTGCAAGAGCTAAGCCCTAAATGAGGTTTCAGAGCTGACATGACTTGGTGACTGAACAACCACAACCACAAATCACTAAACACCTTTCCAGCTTTACTACCTTACGATTGATTCAAAGTAAAACGATACATTGGCTTTAAAAAAAAAAAAAAAAAGCTGACTATAGATCACGTTAGAGATCTATAGTCAAGTTAGAGAAATATTGGACCAACCAAAAAATTTGTTTGGTTGTTACAGCAAAATCCAAATGAAATTTTTGTCCAACCCAAGAAAAACATAAAGTAAAATCCAAGCAAATTCCCTTGTGAACAACTCCAGACTAGTTTTAAGACGGAAGTGTTCCTTCTCATTACTTAATAAAATTCATTGAAAAGAACATCAGTTGAAGTTGTCCTAAGGCCAGGGACCACCTAAAGCTATGAGTGAGCCCTAGGCTGAGTTTGGATTGGTATTTCACATTTTAAAAAATTATCCTGTCCCCGTTTAATCTTGACAGTAAACTAATCATGCCTTAAGTATTAATTAACACAGCATCTTTAATGAAAGTGCTAGGCTCACCATTGGGTTGGAGAAGGCAATGGCAACCCCCTCCAGTACTCTTGCCTGGAAAATCCCATAGATGGAGGAGCCTGGTGGGCTGCAGTCCATGGAGTTGCTAAGAGTCGGACACGACTGAGTGAATTCACTTTTACTTTTCACTTTCATGCATTGGAGAAGGAAATGGCAACCCACTCCAGTGTTCTTGCCTGGAGAATCCCAGGGATGGGGGAGCCTGGTGGGCTGCCATCTATGAGGTCGCACAGAGTCAGACACGACTGAAGCGACTTAGCAGCAGCAGCAGCAGCACCATTGGGTCAACAGCTGAATTTAATTAGAATTAAACCATCATTTTTCATTACATAATTCCAAAGAACTATGTGTAATCCATTGGTGAGTAATTAAGAGGAACTGAATTTTCCAAGGAATTTTTATATTGTGGAGGTCTTGGTCAAAATGTGTAATGGTATCACTGCTGCTGCTACTGCTGCTAAGTCGCCTCAGTCGTGTCTGACTCTGTGCGACCCCATAGACGGCAGCCCACCAGTCTCCCCCATCCCTGGGATTCTCCAGGCAAGAACACTGGAGTGAGTTGCCATTTCCTTCTCCAATGCATGAAAGTGAAAAGTGAAAGGGAAGTCGTTCAGTCGCGTCCAACTCTTCTCGACCCCATTGACTGCAGCCTACCAGGCTCCTCCATTCATCAGATTTTCCAGGCAAGAGTACTGGAGTGGGGTGCCATTGCCTTCTCTGATAATCTCTACATATTTGGATCTTAAAAATATTTTGTTAGATAGATATTAAATGAATAGATGGGTGGATAAATATTCAGTGTTCTTAGATGAGTAAAATAAAATTATAATCCAGTTCACCTGGATCCCTTTGGCAATGGGCATTCTTCTGTTCTGTGATACTATCAGTAGTTACTCAGTTTATTTTAGCTGAGAGCACAGAGCAGCTCTGGCACACTAAAGTGGTAGCATGCACAGTGGTTCTTAAACTTCAGCCAAAGGGCTGAGCCCCACCTCCCCAGTTTCTGCTCAGCAGAGCCAGGACGAGTGCAGTTCTAGGTTCCAGGTGGTGCTTATGCTGCTGGTTTACAGATATGCTTTGAGAAGGACAGTGGATCTCAAAATCGAGTACCTACAGAAATTACCTAGGGTGGTTATAAAACCACACACCCCACTAAATACGAAGCAGTCGTACTGAGAAGGGCTTAGGAATCTGTGCTTAGGAGTTTCCAGGTAATTCTGATACAAATTGTCTTTGAGCTGCTGTAAAAGGCAATGCCAAAGAATGCTCAAACTACCACACAACTGCACTCATCTCACACGCTAGTAAAATAATGCTCAAAATTCTTCAAGCCAGGCTTCAGCAATATGTGAACCGTGAACTTCCTGATGTTCAAGCTGGTTTTAGAAGAGGCAGAAGAACCAGAGATCAAATTGCCAACATCCTCTGGGTCATGGAAAAAGCAAGAGAGTTCCAGAAAAACATCTATTTCTGCTTGATATGCCAAAGCCTTTGACTGTGTGGATCACAAGAAACTGTGGAAAATTCTGAAAGAAATGGCAATACCAGACCACCTGACCTGTCTCTTGAGAAATTTGTATGCAGGTCAGGAAGCAACAGTTAGAACTGGACATGGAACAACAGACTGGTTCCAAATAGGAAAAGGAGTATGTCAGGGCTGTATATTGTCACCTTGCTTATTTAACTTCTATGCAGAGTACACCATGAGAAAAGCTGGGCTGGAAGAAGCACAAGCTAGAATCAAGATTGCCGGGAGAAATATCAATAACCTCAGATATGCAGATGACACCACTCTTATGGCAGAAAGTGAAGAGGAACTAAAAAGCCTCTTGATGAAAGTGAAACAGGAGAGTGAAAAAGTTGGCTTAAAGCTCAACATTCAGAAAACGAAGATCATGGCATCTGGTCCCATCACTTCGTAGGAAATAGATGGGGAAACAGTGGAAACAGTGACTGACTTTATTTTTCTGGGCTCCAAAATCACTGCAGATAGTGATTGCAGCCATGAAATTAAAAGACGCTTACTCCTTGGAAGGAAAGTTATGACCAACCTAGACAGCATATTAAAAAGCAGAGATATTACTTTGTTAACAAAGGTCCATCTAGTCAAGGCTATGGTTTTTCCAGTGGTCATGTATGGATGTGAGAGTTGGACTATGAAGAAAGCTGAGCACAGAAGAATTGAGCTTTTGAACTGTGGGTTGAAGACTCTTGAGAGTCCCTTGGACTGCAAGGAGATCCAACCAGTCCATCCTAAAGGAGGTCATTGGAAGGACTGATGTTGAGGCTGAAACTCCAATACTTCAGCCCCCTCATGCGAAGAGCTGACCCTTTGGAAAAGACCCTGATACTGGGAAAGATTGAGGGCAGGAGGAGAAGGGGACGGCAGAGGATGAGATGTCTGGATGGCATCAGTGAATCGATGGACATGGTTTTAGGTGGACTCCAGGAGTTGGTGATGGACAGGGAGGCCTGGCGTGCTGTGATTCATGGGGTCACAAAGAGTCGGACATGACTGAGTGACTGAACTACTGAAATGAACTGAACTGAACTGAAGGAGTGGAGAGGACCAGGAAAGAAGAGGGAATTAAAGAAGAATTGGAAACCAGAGTAGAGAGGAAGCAGCAGAGGGAGAGGAGTACGTAAAGAGACAGTGGTTGTGTTTCTTATGAAAGAGAGTGATGCGCAACTCATTGCCAGCTACAGTACTCTGGGAACTCTAAAAATTCTTGAATGGTTAAGATTCCTGACTTCCGCAGGGCTCTCAGTTCAAGGGCACAAAAATTAGCTACTGACCACGTGGATCACATTATAAATGAGCATATGCATAGCATATGGATGGTATCAACCTTTTATTTGTGCAATACGTCCGGAACGTATCAAAGCTCATCTCTTGGTGACTAAACAAAATATCTGAACTACAATTTATTCTCCTTGAGGATGGAACATTATACAGAAAGTTCTTAGCAGCTTTTAACAACTAGCTAACAATGATTTTAAAGAGAAAAAAACAGAAAGATAAGAATAGTACAAAGTCCCTAGACAACAATGATGATCTGATACTCAGATTTATTATAAAGGAATATATATATATATATATGTTATCCATAGGTCTGAGACTCTGTTTCCAGGAAATTACAACTTGACATAAACCTCTACGGAACTCTCAACACACTTCAACCCACTGCAAGAGAAATTGTGCAAGGTGGGGATAAGAGAAAATTGACAGTTTTCCCTATAGAGCCATGCAACAATTATATCTTCAGCCAAATTAGACCTTAAACTGGTACTTTCATGAGTATCCCCATTCCCAGACATCTGAAAAACCAAGTGAAAAGTCTTTCTATTATTACTGAACAATGTTCATTAAAGATGGCTACAAAGATGAGTTTCTTTGTTTTTTTCCCTTAAGTATCCAATTATTTCTGCCTTTCTTGAAAAGGTGCACACTTATGAATTATCAGACTTTAAAGTGCTTACCTCTAACCATACTATCACAAATGACCATTCAGTATTTCAACACTGCCAAGAGAACTTCTCTTTCTGGTTTTAAAACTTGAGCATGATAAATTCCTGTGCCTTGAGAACTGTTTTAATTCCCATATCATTAAAATGAATACCCCAAATTAACTGCATTCATTAAGAAAAACAATTTTTTGTTCTCTTCTTTAAGCTATGTCTATATAATGATAATATCTGTTTTAAATAAGCAATGCACATACTTGAATACCCTAAAGCCAAGGGACTATGTACATACAGTTTTACCCCATTACCTTTTTTAAAAAGTCTTATTTTTCACCTAGTGATTGATTGACTTTTAAATTCTGAATTCTAGCTTCTATAAAGGAAATTTTAGTGATTTTTAAAGCTAAAATTCAAACATATATATTTCAGAAATAGGGAGAAATATGGGGACATGAGAACTGAGCCTAAAGAAAAGAACATTTATTTATCCAAGGGAGTCACTAAGAATCAGTATTCTTCATTCTTGTGAATAACCAGCATGCGATTGGCCCCCTTTTCTTTCAAACTTGCATATGCTAACAATACACATGATGCTTATGGTATAATGCGTTAAATGTTTGCACTCTGGCCAAGCGAGCATTTTGGAAGAATCCAGATGCATAGATGGAATAGCTGAACAGTCTGTTTAGAATGTCACCCTTTAAAATGAAAATAAAGCCAAAATTCTATGTATCTGATTTGTCTGAAACTATTAAACTCTGACAAAAAGCATTTCTGCTTTGCCATTAAAATGGCAGTGGGGTATTTAATTGATTTCCAATGGAGGGAAAAAAACCTTATTCCTTCTTATACAATCACAAATTCTGGGGCACTGGCCAGGCCAACTTTTAAAAGTTATTTTAATTCCACCTTTGCCATGTTATTTCTCTATATTGCCTCCTTCTACATCACACTACCTAAATTGTGGCTTCTAGAGAAATCTTAAGTTTGGTGAGAATATCAGGGACGTTTCTTAGGGCTCACCAGTGATTTCAGAGTGGTACCTGTGACCGTTTAAATCTTCAAGTCAAATAAAAACAGCAGTTGTAGCCACCATCTTGAACTTGAAAAAAAGTTGCTTTTTATACCAGGCTTGTTTATTTGATTCTCTATTAGTGTTAAAGAAGATCAAGTTATTCAGTATAACTTTTCATTTCCTTACCAGATGTGAGACTTGCAATTGCTTCAGAATCCCAGTCTTTTTCATACTTAGTCATTAATTTCTGTGGCATAAGCATCTGGCTTGGAATGTAAACCAAATGGCTGCTTCCGTTGTCCTCCAATACCAAAGATGAATCTCTCTGAGCGCTCAATTCCTGGCCAAGGATGTTCTCTCCTGAAGAAATCTCATAAGGTGTGGGAGTAAATCTAGAAGATAAAAAGGAAGGTTTTAGGTGAACTAAAACTTTAGGAAAAGTTTAAACTTCAGGGAAGTTTTAGTTTTATTTGTATTGGGGGAATGCAAACAAAACATCCCAATGATTTAATATGGTTACTTAATTATTTCTTAGAAAGATAGTTGGGTGTTAAAAATCTAAGCTTATTTCAATCAAATAATTCATTAAGATTCATTATACTACAGGGGAATTCTACTAAACATGTAGAGAAGAACTAATACCTATCCTTCTTAACCTATTTGAAAATATTCAAGAGGACAGAACACTCCCAAATTCATTCCACAAGGCCACCAATATCCTGAAACCAAAACCAAAGACACTCCAGAAAAAAAGAGAAAATTATATGCCAATATCTTGGATGAGTATAGGGTGCAAAACTTCTCAACAAAATGTTAGCAAACTGCATCCAATAGTATATAAAAGCATCATAAACCACATGTCAAGTTAGATTTATTCCAGGGACATAAGAATGGCTGAAAGTACACAAATCAATCAGTGTGATATACCACATTAACAGAAGGAAAGACGTAAAATCACATGATCATCTCAATGTATGCAGAAAAAGCATTTAACGAATTCAACCTCCATTCATGATCAAAGAGGGCATAGAAGGAACATGTCTTAACATAATAAAGACCATTTATGACAAATCTGCAGCTAACATCATATGCAATGGAGAAAAGCAGCAAGGTTTTCCTCTAACTTTAGGAACAAGACAAGGATAGTCATTTTCACTACCTCTATTTAATGTAATTTTGAAAGTTCTAGCCACAGCAATCAGATAAGGAAAAGAAATAAAAGGCATCCAAATTGGAACATAAGAAACAAAACTATCCCTATTTGCAGATGGAATGAGACTTTATGCAGAACATCCTAAAGGCTCTACCCCAAAAGTATCAGAACCAATAAATGCATTAAGCAAAGTCACAGGACACAAGATTAATATACAGAAATCTATTGCTTTTCTGTATACTAATAATGAACTCTCAGAAAGAGAAAGCAAAAAATCAATCCCATTTAAAATTGTATCAAAAAGAATAAAATACCAAGGAGGGAAAAGACCTATACTCAAAAATAATAAAACATTGATACAGAAAATTTTAAATGATACAAAGAAATAAAAGATACCATTTGCCCTTGGGTTGGAAGAATTAATATCATTAAAATGGACATGCCACACAAAACAATCTACAGATTTAATGCAATTTCTATCAAAATACCCATGAAATTTTTTCACAGAACTAGGAAAAAAAATCCTAAAATTCAAATGAAACCACAAAAGATCCTGACTTGCCAAAACAAGCTTGAAAAAAAAAAAAAAAGCTGGAGATTCCCTTCTCCTAGACTTCAGACTATACTACAAAGCTACAATAATTAAAATAACAAGGTACTGGTACAAAAACAGATCCATAGATCAATGAAACAGAATAGGGAGCCCAAAAATAAGCCCACACACTTATGGCCAATTAATCTACCTATGACAGAAAAAAGCAAGAATGTACAATGGAGAAAATACAATCTCTTCAATTAGTGGTGTGAGAAAATGGATAGCTGTGTGTAAAACAATGAAATTAGAACATTTGTTTACACTATATATAAAAATAAACTCAAAATAGATTAAGGACCTAAATGTTAAGACCAGAAACCACAAAACTCTCACAAGAGAACATAGGCATGAATCATAGCAATATTTTTTGGAACTGTCTTCTCAGGTAAAAGAAATAAAAGCAAAAATAAAGAAACAGGATTAAATTAAACTTAAAAGCTGTTGCTCAGGAAAGGAAGCCATTGACACAACTAAAAGACAACATAGGGAGCAGGAGAAAATATTTGCAAATGATATGTCTTATGAGGGGTTAATATTCAAAAGAGATAGATAGTTCATGCAACTCCATTACCCCCCCCCAAAAAAAAATCCAATTAAAAAAAGAGAGAAGACCTAAACAGATATTTCTCCAAAGAAGACATACAGATGGCTAGCAGCCACATGAAAAGATGCTCAACATTGCTAATCATCAGAAAAATACAAACCACAACGAGATATATCATCACACCTGTCAGAATAGCAAACTTTAAAATAACAAATGTTTGAGAGAATATGGAAAAAGGGAACCCTTGTACACTGAGTGGGGTTGTAAACTTGTACAGCCATTTGGCAGAACAGTATTGGAGGTTCCTTAAAAAAAAAAACAAAAAGAGAGCTTCCATATGATCCAGCAATTCTTCTCTTGGGCACATATAAGAAGAAAACAAAATCACTAAAAAATACTAATCTGAAAAGATACATGCAGCACAATGTTCATAGCAGTATTATTTACAATAGCCAAGACATGGACGCACCCAAGTGCCCATCAACAGATGACTGGTTTAAGAAGATGTGGTGTATACATATACGATGGAATATTACTCAATCATAAAAAGAATGGAATATTGCCACTTGAAGGTACATGAATAGACCTGGAGAATATTAATACTTAGTTAAGTAAGTCTGACTCATTGGAAAAGACCAATACTGGGAAGGATTGGGGGCAGGAGGAGAAGGGGACGGCAGAGGATGAGATGGCTGGATGGCATCACGGACTCGATGGATGTGAGTCTGGGTGAACTCCGGGAGTTGGTGATGGACAGGGAGGCCTGGCGTGCTGTGATTCATGGGGTCGCAAAGAGTCGGACACGACTGAGCGACTGAACTGAACTAAAGTAAGTCTGAGAGAAAAACACAAATACTGTATGGTATTGTTTATGTGTGGAATATAAAAAATAGTATAAATTAACGTATATAACAAAACTGAAACAGATTCACAGACACAGAGAAAAAACCAGTGATTAGCAGAGGGGAGAAGATAGGGGGGAGGGGCAGGTTAGCAGTATGAGATTAAGAGATAAAAAACTATTATGTATAAAATAGATAAGCAACAAGAATATTTTGTATAGCACAGGGACTTATAGCTATTATCTTGTAACAACTTTGAATATAATCTGTAAAAGTACTGAATCACTGTGCTGTACCCCAGAAACTAACATAATATTGTAAATCAACTATACTTCATTTCTTAAAAAGCATATACTGATACATTTTTGTAAATTCCCAGTTATCCTCCCCTTTCCTCCCATTTGCTTAGAGCCTATAAAATATTATTTAATACTTTGAGATAAATCAAATAAATCAAATGAAACAAATCAAAGGCAATGCCAAAGAATGTCCAGAATAATGCATAATGACACTCATCTCACACGCTAGCAAAGTGACGCTCAAGATTCTCCAAGCAAGGCTTCAACAGTATGTGAACCGAGAACTCTCAGATGTTCAAGCTCGATTTAGAAAAGGCAGAAGAACCAGAGATCAAAATTGCCAACATCTGTTGGATCATAGAAAAAGCAAGAGAGTTCCAGAAAAACATCTACTTCTGCTTTATTGACTATGCCAAAGCCTTTGACTGTGTGGATCACAACAAACTGTGGAAAATTCTGAAAGAGATGGGAATACCAGACCACCTGACCTGCCTCCTGAGAAATCTGTATGCAGGTCAGGAAACAACAGTTGGAATCAAACATGGAACAACAGACAGGTTCCAAATAGGAAAAGGAGTATGTCAAGGCTGTATATTGTCACCCTGCTTATTTAACTTATATGCAGAGTACCTCATTCAAAATTCCAGGCTGGATGAAGCACAAGCTAGAATCATGATTGCTGGGAGAAATATCAATAACCTCAGATATGCAGATGACACCACCCTTATGGCAGAAAGTGAAGAGGAACTGAAGAGCCTCTTGATGAAAGTGAAAGAGGAGAGTGAAAAAGCTGGCTTAAAACTCAACATTCAAAAAACTAAGATCATGGCATCTGGTCCCATCACTTCATGGGAAATAGATGGGGAAGCAGTGGAAACAGTGACAGTTATTTTCTTGGGCTCCAAAACCACTGCAGATGGTGACTGCAGCCATGAAATTAAAAGACACTTATTCCTTGGAAGGAAAGTTAGACCAACCTAGATAGCATATTAAAAAGCAGAGACATTACTTTGCCAACAAAGGTCTGTCTAGTCAAGGCTATGGCTTTTCCAGTGGTCATGTATCGATGTGAGAGTTGGACCATAAAGAAAGCTGAGCACAGAAGAATTGATGCTTTTGAACTGTAGTGTTGGAGAAGACTCTTGAGAGTCCTTTGGACTGCAAAGAGATCCAACCAGTCCATCCTAAAGGAAATCAGTCCTGAATATTCACTGGAAAGACTGATGCTGAAGCTGAAGCTCCAATACTTTGGCCACCTGATGAGAAGAACTGACTCAAAAGACCCTGTTGCTGGGAAAGATTGAAGGCAGGAGGAGAAGGGGATGACAGAGAATGAGAAAGTTAGATGGCATCACTGACTCAATGGACATGAGTTTGAACAAGCTCTCGGAGTTGATGATGGAAAGGGAGGCCTGGCATGCTGCAGTCCTTGGGGTCGCAAAGAGTTGGACATGACTGAGCGAATGAACTGAACTGAATTGAATTTGTCACTGAGTTTTGGATAAATGACAAGAAACTCATAGGTTTCTTGGGAAAACCAAATAATGTGTCTCAGACTGATATCAGTCTCCACAGAAAACCTAGAATATAGTCGTTTAAGTTACTATCAACTTCCCTGAGAGGAATAAGACTATATAAAGCATATTTCATTGACATCATTCCTCCTAAAATGGAACTTACATTTACATCGTTGGAGTAAGAATGATAGTTTGAAAATATTTTTGCTTTTATTTAGATGATTATAAAAACATATTCAATATAATTTTATTCTTATTTTATGAATGGCTCTATGAGTGAGTGAGTGAAGCTGCTCAGTTGTGTCTGACTCTTTGCGACCCCGTGGACTGTAGCCTACCAGGCTCCTCCATTCATGGGATTTTCCAGGCAAGAATACTGGAGTGGGGTGTCCTTTCCTTCTCCAGGGGATCTTCCTGACTCAGGGTTCAAGCTGAGGTCTCCTGCCTTGCAGGCAGATGCTTCACCCTCTAAGCTACCAGAGCTCTCTATGCAATTTCAAATCCAGGTTTACATTTGCACTGACTGGTGTTTGGCACCCACTGGCAGTACTTGAACTGTTGAGAGAGGAAAGGAAATAAAGCCTGAAATAATATATCAATAATACATTCAAAGCAAGCAAAACCCAGATGAGATGATGACATAGAGTGGGAATGCTCATTTTATGGCACTGTAGGTGAGGACGAGTGCTGGAGAATCAAGGACTGATGGAATCAAGAAGGCAAGCTGAGAGAAGAGGTGACTCTGCAGCAGGCATCGTTTTATATATCTTACCAATATGCACTGCATTTTAAAAATGTATTGAAGTATGGTTAATTTGCAATGTTTTGTTAGTTTCAGGTGTACAGCAAGGAGATTCTGTTACATACATATATCCATGAGAGTGTGTGTATATATACACACACATAGAGATTCTTTTCCATTATAGGTCACTATAAGATACTGAGTATCATTGTCTGTGCTATACTGTAGGTCCTTGTTGATTACTTATTTTATTTACTTCACTTTAATTTCATTGTGTATATGTTAATCCCAAACTCCTAATTTATCCCACCTCCTTGACCTTTCCCTCTGGTAAGCACAAGTTTATTTTCTAAGTCTGTGAGTCTGTTTCTGTTTCGTAAATAAGTTCGTTTCTATCACTTTTTTAGCCTCCACATATCACCACTATCATATGGTATTTGTTTCTCTTTGTCTGACTTACTTCACTTGGTATGATAACCCCTAGATCCATCCTTGTTGCTGCAAATGGTATTGTTTCATTTTTTATGGCTGAGTAATATTCCATGGTGTGTGTGTGTGTCTGTGTGTGTCTGTGTCTGTGTGTGTGTGTCTGTGTGTCTCTGTGTGTGTCTGTGTGTGTCTGTGTCTGTGTGTGTCTGTGTGTATCTGTGTGTGTGTGTCTCTGTGTGTGTGTGTGTCTGTGTGTGTGTGTCTCTGTGTGTGTGTGTGTCTGTGTGTGTGTGTATGTCTGTGTGTGTGTGTGTCTGTGTGTGTGTGTGTCTGTGTGTGTCTGTGTCTGTGTGTGTCTATGTCTGTGTGTGTGTGTATGTGTGTCTGTGTGTGTGTCTGTGTGTGTGTGTGTGTGTGTGGTGTGTGTCTGTGTGTGTGTGTCTGTCTGTGTGTCTGTGTGTGTCTGTGTGTCTGTGTCTGTGTGTGTGTGTGTGGTGTGTGTCTGTGTGTGTACCACATCTTCTTTAACCATTCATCTGTCAATGGACATTTAGATAACTTCTATGTCTTGGCTATAAATGCTTTTTTTGTTTTTAGGAACTCTATTTTGGCAAAAAAGAATCATCCAACACATTAAATTAGTGTCTTATTGAATTTCCTTGGGTTTGATGTACAAATTTGTTTTTGTTTGATAGTTGCTGAGGAACTATATACATATGGTATTCAGCTAGTTTACTTTTGTACACGCCTAAATGACATTGTGTTAGAATATAGCTCTGTAAGAATGGATTTCCCTTTAAATGAGATTATTGTCTATTCCACACTAGGAAACCCTGCTTCGTAGGGCATCAGTGCCGTATCGTCCTTCAGGAGGTGAGAGCTGATAGATGCGCCTGTTAAACTACGGACATGACAGGAGCACTTTAATCTTGCCATTTTGCCCCTGGATATATGGGGAAGACTGCATCTATTCTGAGAAGCTCTTTACTTAATTGCCGTGTGACCAGGCAGGGCTGTTATGGGCCTAACTCTGGGCTTTCACAGGCTACAGTCAGGGATCCAAGGTCTGTGAAATAGAGAAGCACAGAGCAACCAAATAGGCTGTTCTCATTCTAGCTGAGGTTCAAGATCCATTCAGATTAATTATTTGTGTATTCATTCATAAATAAAAATTTAAAGAAAATTGTTTACATGTGCAGGCTTCCCTGATGGCTCAGTGGTTAAAAAAAAAAAAAAAGTCTACCTGCCAATGCAGATGTGGATCCAATCCCTGGGTCAGGAGGATCCTCTGGAGGAGGAAATGGCAACACACTCCAGTATTCTTGCCTGGGAAATCCCATGGACAGAGGAGCCTGATGGGCTACAGTCCATAGGGTCACGAAGAGTCAGACATTACTTAGCAACTAAAAACAAATATTTACATATGCAATGATGTCATGGGGGTCTTTCATACTATGATTTTGGAATGAAACAACGAACCACATGGAACCCCAGGCTTCAGGGAGACAAGACAACGGGATAAACTGTAATAAACACCACAGCAGAGGTGTAAAACGGAATTAAGAAAGGAAGAACTCTGGATTTTGGCTGAGAGTAAAGATGGGCTTCGAAGAGGGAACGGCTTCAGTCAGGGCCTTGAGGGATGGTAGGGCTTCACTGGGAGGAACAAGGTCTCAGGGGGTGTGACCAGAGGTCCAGAAGGCTGGAACAGCAGTTCACCCAAGGCAGACAAGAGTCCAGTGTGGCCGGAACTCTGTGCTCATGATGTAGAGAGATGGGAAGTGAGGTTGAGATAGGTTGAGGCTGAATTCTGGGTTCTATTCTGGGGTAAAATTTCAATATGGAAATTTCTGAGGAAACCATGAATTTTAAAGCAAAAATGCAACAAGCTAATGAGGATGTCATAGAATCCGCCAATCCAGAAAGCATGCTTGATGTGTAACTTCTGCCGCAGATTGTGGAACATGTGAAGAGCCTTTCATCAGAGACCTTATCAGCGTCCTCTACCTAATACCTGCCATCAGCCAGTTACACACGGCTCAGTCAATCAACAGTCACTGATAAATATCAGAGCTTTCCAACTCACGGGAGACCGATGCTTTGATTTTCCTCGTCTTCTGAATCAATGAGTCTGCAGATGTTCTCAAGCACTGGTGGTGGGTACTGATTGAATCCTCCTATTGAGAGAGGAAAGTGATAGTTAAATTTTAAACTAGAATTTGTATGTGCTAAGGGGAAGAGAACTGTGGTAGGACTCTTCATGAAGCAATAAATATCACTAAAATATTTCAGCACAATTTGGCTGGGGTGAGAACAGAAAATAGTAGCAACTGGAAATAGCATTCAGAATTTGATTATAGAATATTTTTCAGCCAGAGAATTACCAGGGACTTCCTCAAATTGTTCATTTGAAAAGTTCATTGTGAGCCAAAGACATTTGATTTCCATATGTTCAGATTGACAGGATCTAAGGAAATTTTTATTCTAATTCTATAATATTTTCTTCCCTCAGACGTATGCTAATAGCTGAAATATAGAAGACGTAATGTTTTATTACATAATGCTATGTCCATGTTTCTGCACCAATTAACACTGATTTCCTAGGAGGGAAATAGTCCCAGGAAAGATTTTAGCTTACTGACCTAAATAATATATCCTTACCTCTTCCCATTGTTGTTCTATAAACTGTGGGATACTGAGAAGTATATAATTTCCCTCCTTATTCAGGAAAATAAATCAGTTTCAGTGAAAGGAGACCTTTGACCATTGAAGGACTGAAGACTGCATGAAAACATCTGCAAATGCTTATGGTTTTATAATAATCATATTCCTCTGGCTCTAAGATGAGCAGTATTTCTGTTTCTTTGAAATGGAACTGTCTTCTAATTAACTGAGGCTGAAAGTTATTGTTGATGAGGAAGGAATTGTGATGCCATTGTCATCGCTTGTACATGTGGGAACAGTAAACGTGCCAGCTCCAAAACTTGTTGAATTGTAGAAAAAAACTCTGGGGAGTAAAAGAGACTTTTAGCCTCTACAAATCAAGTGGATATGGAAAGGCAGTGAATGCCACACCTTTAACAACACGGCTCAGAAGGCCATCATGGAAAAGCCAGCTCGAGTAACGGTGAAGCTAACTTAATAGGCCAGCAAGATCAGTTTGGGGCTGTTTTGTGGAGTCTTTTTAAAGTGCCGCTCCATGATGATTATCAGGAAGGGTGATAAGTTGGGAGGTTAGGACTGACATTGAAGTCGCTCAGTCGTGTCCGACTCTTTGCGACCCCCTAGACTGTAGCCTACCAGGCTCCTCCCTCCATGGGATTCTCCAGGCAAGAGTACTGGAGTGGGTTGCCATTTCCTTCTCCAGGGATATACATACTACTCTGCATTAAATAGATAACTAATAGGGATCTACTGTATAGCACAGGGAATTCTGTAATGACCTGTATGTAAAAGAATCTAAAAACAAGTGGATACGTATGTGCACATATACGTACATATATGTATATGTATAACATTCACTTGGCTATATTCCTGAAACTAACACAACATACTCCAATAAAAAACCTTTTAAGAAGACAAAAAAGGTCTTGATGGCATAAAGAACAATATCACATGGGAAAAGATGGCTATTGATTGATGACTCTTAACAAAGAACTCACAAGATCAAATTCTGAATACGAAGTTTTCAGAATGCTTTAGCCAAGTCTATTCCATGTATGTGTGCACGCATGCTCACCTGTGTCTGACTCTTTAGGATTTTCCATGGGATTTTCCTGGCAAGAATAGTGGAGTGGGTTGCCATGCCCTCCTCCAGGGGATCGTCCCAACCCAGGGATGGAACCTGCACCTCTTACGTCTGCCACGTTGGTAGGCAGGTTCTTTACCACGAGCACTACCTGTATATTCCCTTTTTGTATATGCATAAGAGCGACATATCATAGTCTGTCTAAAATAACTCTTTCAATGACTATAAAATAAGAAACTCCCACAGGAAAGTCAGTATCAACATTTACTTGGCAGTAATTTTTCTTTCTTCTTTCATAATATAATGGTGCATTACAATGGAAGGATTTAGAGGTAAAGAAATAACATGATATTCTCAAAGGGGCAATTATTGGATTTTTCAATCAAACATGAATTGCAGGAAAAAGGAGAAGCTCCTTCTGCAATGAAGAGTGAACTCCCAAGATGTTGTCACCGTGGTAGTGTTAGAGATTCCTTGAATACTAGGGTGACTCTGGAATCCTAACGTGGTGGAATTGGTTCCAGCAGAACCTAACTCTACACCTGTCAGATTCTCAGAAAGAAGAGGTTCAGCTCTGATTTCATGGGGTCTTCTAGAGCAGGGTTTCTCAACCTCAATACCATTGACATTTTGGGCTGGATTGTTCCTTATTGTGGGGGAAGCATCCTACGCATTGTTGGATGTTTAGCAGCCTCCTTGGTCTCTACTCAGGTGGTTCTAGTAGTAAAGAACCAGCCTGGCAATGCAGGAGACAGAAGAGAAGCAAGTTCAATCCCTGCATTGGAAAGATCCCCTGGAGGAGGGCAGGGCCACCCACTCCAGTATGCTTGCCTGGAGAATCCCATGGATAGAAGAACCTGGCGAGCCACAGTCCCTAGCGTCGCAAAGAGTTGGACACGACTGAAGTGACTTAGCAAGGATGCATTGGTCTCTACCCACTAAACACCAGTAGTATCCTCTCCCTTAGTTGTGACAAATAAAAATGTCTCCAGGTATTTCCAAAGGTTATCTGGGGGGCAAAATCATCCCCAGCTGAGAACTGTCTGTCTGGAAAGAGCATTTCTTGAACCACTTGTGGTGAAGGACAAGGTATTTTTATTTCCAGCCCTTTGCAGACTGATCCTTTTGGTGTATCTTTTGTTCAGTGAGTCAAAGTACACATTCTTACCCTTGTATAATGTGGCCATGTCAAATTGCTCTAAAAGTTTCTAGATGCTTGCTATCAATTTGTGTATTTCTCTCTTTACTCTTCAGCTTATGGACTAACTCTGGTCCAATGGGTGACACTTTGTAGTGCATTGGCTTAGAACTTTGCTACTCTAAGTATGATCTGTGGACCAGAAGCACTGACATTGCTGAGGAGCCTGTTAGAAACGTAGAATCTCAGGTTCCACCCTACACATACTGAATCAGAACCTGCATTCTGACAAGATTCCTGTGTGATTTGTATGCTTAGACTTTTGGAGGGTGGCACTCTTACACAGGTCTCCAGGTATGCCAAGATTGGAAATAAACCAGGTGTAGCAGGGAAAACTTTTATTTAAATGTTCAACCTGGAGACCACATAAGGGCTGCAAGAACTTGTCTAGGTTGAGTAAGTGTGGTTCAGGAGATCTGAAGTCACTCTGTGCTTTATAGTGCTGAGATTTTTGGTAAGAGACATTCTATCATGAAAGAGGTCTCATGACCCAGGTATAAATAGGGTCTAACTAAGATGGGTCTATTCCTCTCACCCTTTCACCACCTAATTCATATATTTTGTAAGCTATAGATACAGGGATATCTTGGGCTATCAATACTATTAACAAACACTAATTTATTAAAACAAAGAGGTAAAAAAAATAGTGACTTACGTCTCACTGAGTACACAAATGGCTTTAAAAACTTCACAACGTAATCCAGATTTGGTTTATGGATTCTCCCCAGTTGTATCAGATGGTGGTCAAGCGGGTGGCTGGCCAGCTCCCCCATGTCCTCCTCGGGTGTCAAACCCAGGGAAATCACAAATATGACATAGCCTTGACACTTGGCCCTCAGAGCCATCTTCTTCAAGAATTCCTTTCTCTCACGATTCTCTCCAGCGGAGACCACAAAGATGACCCTGTATTTTCTTAGCTTGGGCGTTGCTGGGAAGAGATTCTCCACGGCAAACAGAAGGGCATGGCCAATGGTGGCTTCTCCATTTAGCTGCTGGAGGTTAGTCTCAATGTACCTTTTCATCAGAGCTCGACTGCTATAAGTTGTAAAAGCAAACTCTGTTTTTACCACATTCTTCTCTCTCCTATCCCAAGGAGAATAGCTCAACAAGGCAATCCTATCACCAGAGTCTGAGACCATAGGGTCTGAGGCAATGTCAAAGTTATCAAGCATTGAGCTCACCAAGGCTTTCACATCCTTAAACTCATCACTTGCTATATTTCTAGAATTGTCTAAGAGGAAGGCGACATCCATGTACGAATCTTCAGGTAAGACGATTTCTTTCTTGCAAGTATTTGGAAAACATTTATCTGAAAACACAGAGATTCATCATTGGTTCAGTGTTGGCACAAGGAGACACTGTTGGTTGAGATCTTCCAGGGAATAAGGAACTGATTATCAAAAATTAATCATCTGATCAATACCTCTTCAACTTCAATACCTCATCATTTAAATTAATACGAAATTTTCAACTTCCTCATTATTTCTATGACCACTAGCAGACAATTTGGGAACATCTTTGTTGAAAGTAGATATAAGTAACATGTATATTTGAAGTCTATAATTCATGTCCAAACTCATTTAGAAAATATTTTTAATATTTTAGAAGTATTTGATGCAAACTATCAAATTGTCCCCAGGAAGAGCCAAATCAATTGGGATAATCTTCTACACTAATTTTTACATTCTATGGAAACTTCCAACATTACAGAGACTGAAACCCTGACATATGGTGTTGAAAGACTGAAAAACTTAAAATAGAATCTACAATCAAAAATCTTTGATAAAAATAGATTTAATAACTCACCCAGAAGGTATTTACGTGTTTCAGCCCAATAAATTCTTTTTCATTAGTCTTACCATAGCAAAGTGTACAGCGCTGAAGCCTTTCTAACGGATCATATTCCCCATTTGGAGGAACAGAAAGCACCTGAAATGTTCCTGTGTTGTCAAACTGCATTGAAAAAGAAATATATGCTCATTTGATTGTTTTCTTTAGTCATCATTGTTACAGGGGAGAATCTGTTTCTTTAACTTTAACGTTTGCTTCCCGTTGCTTTTGTTCACTGAAAGGATACTGTCCATACATAATTGCCATGGGAACCCTAACCCTCTGCCTGAATGTTAAGCCAAAGTGCTTTTGTTCAGAGTCACAGGTGATTCTGTCCGCCTGTGAATGGCTGCAAGAAAGAAGAAATTAACACATCCCTACCTGAGGCTGACCATTCCAGGAGATATTTGCAAGATTAATGGCTTTTTTACTTTACTTCCTCACCTCCCGTCTCCCCTCTGTGTTCGATAGAAGAAACTGGCTTTCACACCCCAATAAGATGGCTTTTTAGAGGTTATTTTGAGACATTAGTTGGTCATCTTGTCTGCTAAATAAAGTCATTACAACTTCCTCAACACCTTGTCTCCAGATTTACTGGCCTGTTGTTCAATAAGCAGAGCAAGCTTGGACTTGGTAACATCATCAAGAATTCACTGTGCACCCACTTCAAGAGTTTGAAAAACACCTGACCGGTCACCATCACCTTGCATTGTTGCTCATTGCTCTCTTCTATGCATCTTCATGTATGCACATGCATACAAACACACACACTCACATACACATACAAACTATCCCCCTCTGATCCTAAACATAACCTAAGGAAATGTAGAAACTGTATCAGCAGCTCAATTTTATAAGAGAACCTCATTCCTATCTCCAACTCTGTGTCCAATTCTGTGCAACCCCATAGATGGCAGCACACCAGGATCCCCTGTCCCTGGCATTCTCCAGGCAAGAATACTGGAGTGGGTTGTCATTTCCTTCTCCAATGCATGAAAGTGAAAAGTGGAAGTGAGGTTGCTCAGTCGTGTCCGACCCTCAGCGACCCCATGGACTGCAGCCTTCCAGGCTCCTCTGTCCATGGGATTTTCCAGGCAAGAGTACTGGAGTGGGGTGCCATTGACCTGCAATTCTGCATTGAATTTTTACACGTTTCTGATTATGTACCAGCTGATTATGTGCTATACATCAGCTTCTGGAGTTGGGTCCTGCAGAGATTTTACATTCACAAGTTACCTTTGACTTCTTTAAGTAGTGATTCCAACTATTTCTGGGCTTCCCAGGTGGCGCTAGTGGTCAAGAACCCATCTGCCAGTGCATCAGACATAAGAGACACGGGTTCCATCCCTGGGTCAGGAAGATGCCCTGGAGGAGGGCATGGCAACCCAGTCCAGTGATCTCGCCTGGAGAATCCCATGGACAGAGGAGCCCGGCAGGTTACAGCCCATAGGGTTGCAAAGAGTCAGACACAACTGAAGTAACTCAGCACACATGCATACCACTATTTCCACCCAATTATGCTATCTATTCGGAGAAGGCAGTGGCACCCCACTCCAGTACTCTTGCCTGGAAAATCCCATGGGCGGAGGAGCCTGGTGGGCTGCAGTCTATGGGGTCGCACAGAGTCAGACACGACTGAAGTGACTTAGCAGCAGTAGCAGCATGCTATCTATTAATAGAAAAAGGTGCATCTTTCAGATGTCAACTGGATTTCCCTGATCACAAATTCCAACTAAAAGTCTATTCCAGTCATACATCCCTTCACTGTTCACCTGAGACTATTACAGCATTGTTAATCGGCTAAACCCCAGTACAAAATAAAACGTTCAAAAGAAAAAAAGTCTATTCCATACTACTCAGCCATAGAAAAGAACGAAATAATGCCATTTCCGGCAACATGGATGGACCCAGAGAAAGACAAATATCATATCACTTATATGTGGAATCTAAAACACAGCACAAATGAACATATGTACAAAACAGAGACGGACACATAGATATGGAGAAAAGACTTGTGGTTGCCGAGGGGGTGCAGAGGAGGGAATGATTGGGAGTTTGGGGTTAGCAGACGCAAACTATTATATATAGGATGGATATACAACAAGAGCCTGCTGTATAGCACAGGAGACTATATCCAATATCGTGATAAACCATAATGGAAAAAGAATGACTATATATGTATAACTGGATCTCTTTGCCATACAGCAGAAATTAACACAATATGTAAATCAACTATACTTCAATTTATTCATTCAGTGACTCAATGACTGTATATTGGGCATTTACTTTGTATGAGGCACCATGCATCACAGATACTTTGATTATATGGAAGAAATAAATCATTCTCAGGTGACGAATGGATCTCTCGAGCCACAGACATGCTCCTGCTTTTGTTTCTTCCCCCTCAAGAAATTAACAGATTAGAAAAGCCACCCCCTCTGTTTTTCTGTAAAGTGCTCAGCATTTTGAAACATTTATAATCATTCCAGCCTTACAGTGAGAAAGTAGCTACTACATTTCTACTCTCTCATTTTTATTCAACTGGATGCTTTGGTATAATTTTGTATTGATCTTGCTGCTCCCCTGTGTCAAACATTAAATGCCTGTCCCTTTTCCAGCGGATCTTCCTGATCCAGGAATCAAACTGGGGTCTCCTGCATTGCAGGTGGATTCTCTACCAACTGAGCTCTCAGGGAAGCCCAGAACATTAACTGCAACCCTGGTAAATCAAGTAAGTTTATTCACAGGAGTCAACCACACGCTCTTCATTCATTTGTTCATTCAACAAATATTCATTGAGTGCATACAATGTCAAATAGGTACTATTCTAGGTGCTGGGGATACAGAAATAGACAAAGCACACGAACGCTCTACCCTATATTCCAATGGGGGGGGACACAAACCATAAGAAAACAAATAAATAAATAATCTGTATTGGGAGGTAATATTTTTATAAAACTATTTTAACTTTCTACAATTCTTTCTGTCGGGATCAACTGTGACTCTATGGCTCCTATTTTCAAAAATAATTGTGTTTTTCTTATGAGCAGATTAAATCTCTTCATGTTATAGAGGGCTTTTCTTTTTATAGTAGAAATACATGTACTTGTGGACTTCCCAGTGGGCACCAGTGATAAAGAACCCGCCTGCCAATGCAAAACATGTGAGAGACGTGGGTTTGATCCCTGGGTTAGGAAGATCCCCTGGAGAAGGGCATGGCACTCCATACCCGCTCCAGTATTCTTGCTTGAAGAATCCCATGGACAGAGAAGCCTGATGGGCTATGGTCCATAGGGTCACAAAGAGTTGGACACAGCTAAAGCGAATTAGCATGTACTCACATGTGTGTATTTGTGTAAAATAGATCTTTATAATCTCTTGGAAAACATAATCACTTCCCCCCAGGTTTAGGAGCATGTACTTCATGGTTAATAGGAACAATTTTATAACAGGAGAACAGTAGATGGAGAAGTTCTTATGCTTGGTGGGAGAAAGAGGGAAGCACAGATCCCATGAGAATCCGTGAATCCAAAAGGGACAGAACTCCTCTTGGGAAAAAGGTTCATACACATCAAAGTTTTACACAACATTAAGGGTTCAAAAGTCCCTTAAACTTCACCCATCACAGGTTAAGACCAGTTGTTCAATGAGACACAGCCAACAGATGGCACATTTGAGAAATACTAGATCAGCAGAAGACTGACAGCCCTCTCTATCAGACAAACTCAAGTTCAAAGCTTGATTTAGCCGCTTAGTAGCTGTACAAAATGGGAGAAGTCACTCAACAATCTGGGCCTCAGTTTCTCGATTTTTAAATGGAGATGAGATGAATTCAGTTCAGCGTTTACTAGAAACTGGATTTCAAGGACTCTGGCAACAAGACAACTATGAAAATTGCAAAGGGGGTTAAGAGACCACTTGATTCCTACTTCCCAGCATTCCTATTCTGCCAGTACCAGTATCTAAAAATAAAGACACTGCCAAGGGAGCTACTTACCCCAAAAGCCTCATCGAGGTGAACCTTTTCATTAAAAGCAAAGACTGCAGGACTGATATCCAAGGCGCTAAACTCCATGGTGGCCGTGATGATGGATGACCTACTTGCAGCTTGTCCGTTGCTAAAAAACACAGCGACTCTCTGCACATTGGCTCCTGCAGACGTCCGCTTAAAGATGTTCCGAGCCACAAACCTCATCGCATTCCCAATGTCTCGGACTTCCCCAGAGTTTTGATATTTTATCTGGGAGAGAAGCTGAAGAAGCTGCTTCTTGCTGCGGTAGTCAGACCCACGGATGAGGTAGCTGGTGCCTGAGTTGTAGGAAACCACAACAACTCTTGCTCCCACGGGGCAATTACTTTCCCTGATGTGCAGTTCGCTGACAATGGAAGTGATGATGTCCCTCATTTCATTAAATCTCTGCTCTGTGATATCATTGGACTGGTCCAGGGCAAATACCAGCTCCGTTGGATACACAGGACACTTTGCTACAAAAATGAGAGTCAGAAGTGTTAAGTTGTTTCACTGGGTCAAAAGACATTCCCATTCCATTTACTCCAGTGAGATAGTTGACACTGAGGTCTGGGAAAATGCAGCTGTCACATCAAATCTAGAATCAGAGCTATCCACGTGTAAAGCGGGGAAAGGATTCTGCTTTGTTAGCCTACGGTGTTACCTAAATACAGAATAGTGATATCTGGCAATATAATGTTCAGACTTCACCATCTACCATCCATCTTCTATTTAAAAAGAAACTGCAAGGAGTGTTTGGGCTGATGGAATTATCCTGTATCCTGATTGCGGTGATGATTACACAAACCGTGCATGTGTAAAAATTGAACAAGAGTGAATTTTACTCTATGGAAAATTTTAAAAGGAAACTATGGCTTTTCCGAAAATCTGAAAGCTTATTCTCTTAAAACAACTCTTCGGAAATGACCTACTAATAATGATAAAGTCAGCCGGAAGATTTTCCTCCATTTATGTGGCAAATACCGGAGTATTCATCATGTGACGTGCAGGGTAGCATGCACTGTGAGGTACCTGTGAAGATGAACAAACACAGGTCTACCTGCGAGCAACTTGTCTGTGGAGGCTCGTGATATCGAAAGGTAGACGGTGATCGTTATTCTTCTTGGGGATTATCCTTCAGAGGACAAAGAGGCTGTTTCTGGGGAGAGGGGATTTCAGGGGCTTTGGGATGACAGCCACGGTGGCAGGAGGAAGGGGCAGCAGAGTGGACCACAGCAGACTTGCACTGAGCTGTCTGTAACCCCCAGCTCAGTTCTAATGGTTTTATGATAACTGCACTTTGGGAATTTCACAGGGAGTCTCCCCTATGATTGTAAATAATGGCCTTGTTAAAGTCTGAACGCAGGAAGAGAAAAAGAAATTATTTAAATATTAGCCAACCCTCCATATACACAGGCTGTTTTACTCTCCCCAATCTGGCTTACTCCCAAAGCACATTAAATTCAAAGTATCCCATCTGCCAACCGCTGTCCTCAGTAATAGAAATAGTGGAGAAAGTGTTGATTTCAAGATGTGTTTTGATTCAAGACATTTTACTGTGAAGGAATTTTAAAAATATGAAACCCAACAATGAAAAACAAAATGAGAAAAATGGTATCTTGTTTCTTGTTGTTTAGTTGCAAAGTCATGTCTGACTCTTTGCAACCTCATGGACTGTAGCACATATTTCCTAACCTTATCGTAAAAATGCTTAACAAAATGGTAGATAAGTATCTTCACAGATGACCCATCATCACAGATATCCCCAGAAGGCAGTACCCATTTCCATTTATTTTTAATCTCTCCCTTTCCTGGTGCCAGCATGGAACCTGATAAATTTAATTCAAATCCATGAAGTTTTATTGAGCTCTTAGATATTAGATTTTGGGGCAGATTAAAGGGAATGGCACCAAACTTAGGGATGAGCTCAAAGATCCTGTTCATCTATCTCAACAGGCCTCTAGGGGACCAGGCGGTCTTGGAGTTGATCTAACTGGTTTCAGGGGCAACATCATCTGAGGGATCACTGAACGCCAGCTGCAGTCGAGGCCCTGAAAGATCCTCCTCCATCCTCCGGGTCAGGCTGACAAGTGGTGGACACGTGGAGGTGAGAGGTATGAATGGAGGTCAAAGGGAAGAAAGGAGTCATCAGCTGTGCATGGTGCCAGCGTCCACAGACTTAGCAGCAGATGGAGCAACAGAATGAGGTCAGACACCTGGCCTTGCCCTGAACTGCTCAGCAGCAAAGAACCTACCCCGTGAAGAGAACGAATTAGAAACTGTGGCAGCACTTGGAAAGAACAGCTGGTGAAGGGGCTGGGGACCAGGTGGTCAGCATTTTATAGTCAGGTCCAAACAGGATGTGCACAGTTATAGTCATAAAAATGTCTGCAAAGAGGTTAGAAGTCCCTTTTCTCATGAGGATGAGAGGTTTTTTTTTCTTTATGAAGTCCTTTTTCAAATCTTTAGCCCATTTATCTTTACTGTTACTTTATTACTTTTTGACATGTAGTTGATTTACAATGTTGTATAAATTTCAGGCATACAGCAAAGTGATTCATTTATATATATATATATTCAGATTCTTTTGTCTTATAGGTTATTATAAAATATTGAACAGAGTTCTCTGTGCTATACAGTGTCTTTGCTGGTAGTCTGTTTTATATATAGTAGTGTGTATGTGGGCTTGTCAGAATGCAGGAAGTAGTTCAGCAAGAGAAATAATATGGTAAGAATACTCACCTTCCCAACAAGCTATAAAAAGGAGAGAGAGAGAGAGTCTGTTACATTTTTGGGATTCAGACTGAAAATAACCCCCAAAACAAAATTTCAACAAACCTTAGTATTCTGTTTAGCTCTTATTGCAAATGAAGCTAATTCCTTATTACAGGAAGTCAAGGTTAAAAGGGAGAGGAGGATGGACACAGAATTCTACTATTTTATGGGTCTTCCTGACTTTTCCTCCTTGTGAGCCCTGGCCAGCAGACATTACCAGAACTCTGGTTGGAATTTGAATCACTGATCACTTGTTTTAAAAACAGAATAGATAAGCCTCTGATCAAATGGCATGATAGCTAAAACTAAATTTGTTTTGTTTCTCTTTTTACAGCCTTCTGAGAGCCGTTCAGCAGGGCAGGACTAAAATATGGGGTCTTCTTGTCTTGCTTAATGAACACCTTGGGAACCTCTATTTTTCAGCTGAACTGTGGGGATTTCCAAATGAACTTTGTCTCTGCTTTAAAAAAAGAAAAATACAGCTCCTATGTTTGCGTGATCTCTGTATCCAGACAGAAGAACACCCAAGGCTTTCTCCTGAGAATCTGGTTTCTCCAAGTGATTTGCTTGGTAAGCATGAGACGAATCAGGGGGAAATAATGGTAAATCTTTAAGCACAAGCCTAACCATTTCCATGCTCCTTTTACTCAACACCCTGGAAGCAAATGATTACGCCAAGACACTAAAAGACTTTACTAGTCCTGGCAACAACCCAGCTGTGAGCCTGCTCGCCCACAGCCCGCGCCCCCTCACGTCAATCCTATGAGCACGTTTGTTTGTCTTTATCCTGCAGCTGCTGAGATGCTGAGGGTCAGCAGAGGGCACACAGGGCCCACCGCCTCCTCTGCATCTCAAGGCCTGAAATAGACTCCTTCTTCTGACTGAGAAGTCCCATTGGTTAACCTCCAGCCCAGCTGTGACACTAGAAGCACAGACCCTAGAACAGACACTTTTGCCTGGGTTTCAGTCTGGCAAAGCTGCATGACTTTGGAGAAACTACTTGACTTCTTTCAAGTGTGTTTCTTGTTTTATATTTTTATGTATATATTTATTTATATATTTATATTTAGTTTTTCCTGAAAGTCCTGTTTATTATGTCTCTTTTTCTAAAACTCTGATTACCAGGGCCCTCCTATGTTATCCCAACCACCGCTTTCTCTCTCCATTCTCCACAGCCTCTCAGGGCCCAGGCCCTCATCCCAGGGTGGCTAGAACTGTTCTAGGGCTGAAGAACAGCCCCGATGGAGCACGATTCCAACCCTGCAGGGCCTTGGGTGTCAGCCGTCAAGGAAGACCGTCTGGATTAGCTCCAAAGGTCTTTTTCCCCATCTGAGTTCTGCATTCTGCAGCTCCATGGTCTGGTTACAAATCCTGCCCACTCCCTCCCCACCACCGAATTTCCTGACTAACTCCTTTCATGCAGTATTGGAAAGTGCCCTTCAAAGCCCAAATCCTCCAAGGCAGGCACTCGCCTCCCCACCCCTCTACCTCTCGGGCTGCCCTTGATTTAGGTCACACACTCTTCTCTCCACAGTGGCTCTCCCCTTGTTCTCTCCCTGAGCCCGGGGCTGGTTCCACCCCCTCACTGTGCTGGAGAGCCTTTCAGCTCTCAAGAGACATCTTTGACATGGGTTCCCTGCCCCACCCCACCCAACACCTCACTTTGGAGTTCTCTCCGTTGGCTGCTTTTTGCCTTTTCCCAAGCTGCCCAAACTCGGCAGGACTCTCCACAAATGCCTTTTTCTGGGGTCAGGTCCACCCTGTTGCTAGGGCAACTCCCTGGGTTCATCCCTTGGGTTTCCGTATCTGTCTCTCTAGTTGCACAGTCTTGGGAATCTCATCCATCCCTGCGCCTCTAAGGACATTAGTGACTGCAGCTTTCTGAGTTTCTTCCCTGATTCTCACCTTTAAAGGGCTCCCTTTCATCAGCTGCCTGTAGACCCTTTCACTTTAGATCTGACAGCATCCTTTCCCCCTGAAACGTGGAAACTCTTCACCTCTTCCTACCAATCCAGTTTCTTCACAAGTCTTCCTCTGCCTGCTCATCCACGGTGGTACCAAACCTCTCCCCAACTGGTCTTACAGTATCTTAAACTTGATTCTGTTGTTGGTCTTTCCTGGCCATACATCTGCAATGACTCCATTTTTATCTAATCTCCTTTAGGAAGTCTCTCGGATTTTCTATTCTTCTGATTGTGAGTGTATGGCATGATTATAAACCACAATGGAAACACGAAGAAAGAAAAACCACCTAAAAGTCTATCATCCTAACATAATATATGGCTACATTTTCCCGATTTCTCTTCTCATATTTGTTTCCAGTGTGTGTGTGTGTGTGTGTGCGTGTATGTGTGTGTGTGTGTGCGTGTGTGTGTGTGTGTGTGTGTGTGCATATAGGGGCTTCCCTGGTGGCTCAGTGGGAAAGAATCTGCCTGCCGATGCAGGAGACTTGGATTTAATTTCTGGATCAGGGAGATCCCCTTGAGAAGGAAATGGCAACCCACTC
The DNA here is from genome assembly GCF_014754425.2 of Oryx dammah. Taxonomy (NCBI): domain Eukaryota; kingdom Metazoa; phylum Chordata; class Mammalia; order Artiodactyla; family Bovidae; genus Oryx; species Oryx dammah. Next base: position 5,573,001 of record NW_024070186.1, on the reverse strand, counting down.
CAGTATCCTCACCTGGGAAATCCCATGGACAGAGGGGCCTGGTGGGCCTCAGTCCATCGGGCCGCAAAGAGTCGGACACAGGACACGACTGAGCAATCAGGCAGCAACAGCATATGTATAACCTCAAACCGCCACGGTCTCCCTTTTAACATCACGCGCTCCAGGCCCGGGTACATAACTGCTATACGTGTAAGCTAAGTCACACACCTTTTGAGTTGGTCACATCATATCTCACGGGCGTGTTTTCTCTCCCTCTAGAAAGTACACCTCTAAGCTAAGGCTGTGTCTTTTCCTTCCACCTTTGTCATGAGCTGTTCCCACAGCAGGCACTCAGAGCAAGCCTGCTGCCAAGGACATATGGTTTCTCCACCAGCGAGTCCAGCCTACTGATTCCGCATCCCCCACACAGCTTTCGTCCTAAGCGCCCTCACCCATCACCGATGCCCTAAGACACACACAGATACTCACGACTATGGTCCCGCGTGAACTGGATTAGATCACATTGCTGTATGTGGAAAAGGAGAGAGAAAACAAGAAACATGAGCACGGTGACTTCCCAGGGGCCATATTCATTTCCCAGGGAACGGGCTGCATTTTGTGTAGGTGTGAATAATGAGATACATACAGAATGGACGGGCTGCCCTGCCATGCCTTTAGGGCCCTAGGAAAACAAACACAGAGCAAGTTATTAGTAGAAGAACTGGAGTCTTCAACGCTATTTCCTCATACACACCAAGGGTATAAACCTTTCTGTTCCAGTGTGTGATCAATTAAGCTAATATCTACCTAGACTGAACTGAGTGATTTTTATAGGATGACAAGAAGGAAAGAAATAAAAGTATTTCTTCAAGATATATGTACTGCAGATAGAACATTTAGAGGGCATTTCTTGTAAGAATACCTAAAATTATAAACAGTAAGCTTCCCAAGGAATAGCATGAAGGAGAGGCATTTACTGAAGTACATTTAAATTTCTGGCAGCAGCACACAGCCACCCCATATGTGAAAAAGGCAATTACATAGCAAAATGGCCACTCCACAGGGGAGCACACACACCAAGCCCATAAATCCTGAAAGGTGTTGGGTGGAAGGAGTACACATAATTGGATGAGATGAGTCAAGGAAGGCTCCTAAATACACTCAGCCACCTTTCTTGACACTGTGAGTTTTTCTCTTTTTCTGTTTTAATTCCTTTTAAGAGGATCAGCCTTCTTGGCATTTGTTTCTTAATGTGCTTGCACATATGAATCCCTTTGGGCAGCTAGTGAAAGCTAGGATGCTAGCTTCAGAAAATGTTATAACATGTTCATGACTGCTATACAATTTCACTGACTCTCCCTCCAGAAGCTCAACTACTGACGTCAGTGTAAGAACTTCTTTCTAAACGACAACTTGAGCATCCGTCCATCTATCCGTCCATCCATCCATCCAATGAGCAGCTAAATAAATGTCTGCTGAGTGCTGAGTCCCTCTGTGTGCTGCTACTGTTAACCAGAACTGTGATGGTCTCCATGATTTTACCCTCTGGGGGCATATTTTCTTCCCGATCCAAATCAGGAAATATGCATCTCACTAAAAGTTGGAGAGTCTCATTCTTCCCTTTCCAAGTGACAGCAGAAAGCAGAAAAGAATGCTCAGCCATTTAAACGGAAAGAGGAACAGTTTCCAACTAATGAACAGGACAGACAGCCCACATCCTACAGAAGACCAGATGGCAGAGAGTAGGTCCCGAGACTTGGAATAACTTGGAGCAACTTCTTCAGGAGAAGCTAAGGGCCACAGGCTTGAGACAGAGAAGCCACAGTCTAGACCAGTACAGCCAAACACAAGAGCAGGAAGATGTGGGACCCCCAGGGCGAGCTCCAGAATCTGGAAAGGAGACCAGTTTGGACTGACCCAGGAAATAGATTCTCACCCACGTGATTAACAACAGTCACTAGTTCTTTCATGCAAAAGAAAGAAAAGGTTATATCAGAGTATCCTTTACTCTGGTTGATTCTCATTCTATTATAGACTCAGTTTTCCACAGAAGATCCGTGTTTTTGTTTCCTTTATAAAGTTGCAAGTTAAAGGGCCCTTCCAGGTAGTCAGAAAACAGTCATACTGCACAAAACAAGAGAAGCAATTTCTTCTCTCCCTTACACTCTGCTTTCTGCACCTCACACACAAACACAGGCACTGGCAACATTTAGCTCTTACTTGACTGTTCTCTTTGGGAGGAAAGAAACAGGTAAACAAGTCATCACAGTGATACAAGAGGTGCTAAAATGGAGATGTGGGCTATCTTGCCAGTGAGCGATGTGCCTGGCTCTGCTCAGGAATGCTTCAAAGGTAATGGAATCTCTTGTAATTCAATCACAGAGGAAAGTTGCAATTTTATCTCCATGTCTCTTTAGCATCTAAATCATGAGTTCAGGAAGGTAACAACAGTGGCTTGGGAAACTCTGATCAACTTGTCAGGACACCTTAATGAAGCTTATGCAATTCTATCCCTGTTTTAAAACTTCAGTAAAAATTAACAGTCACGGCTCATATTTGTATTGAAATTTTATAGTTTACAAAGAGCATTCACATTTGATTATCTGATCCGCACAGCAGCTACCTTTGGAAGTGGTTCAAACAGGACATGTCATTACCATCTTAGAAGGAAACTAATAGACCCGGGGACCCGTCCAAGGCAGCAAGAAACAGAACCTGGACTTGAACCCAGTGTTTCTGACTTAGAGTTCTGTGCCCGTTCCATTGGGCATCCTAGGAAGCCACACATGACTTAGTTCTCCTGAGTGTACTCACTCTCCGTCCAGGGGGGCCTTGGTGTCCAGGAGAGCCTGCTTCACCTTTCAGGCCTACCGTGAGCTGCAGGGAGAAACATACATGAGATTCCACATCCTCTATCCATGGGGACTCCCTCAGCCTTAATGAGACCTTATAATTGCTTTTAAAAATTTAGAAAAAGCAAAAATAATTCAAGTCAAGCAAATTCCTTACTTTAATATAAATAGCCATCCTTTTTACTCATAGAACTCAGAGACGAAATAATTTTCCCAACAGTTCATTGTTAGTGTCTAGAAATACAACTTATTTTTATATGCTGATTTTGTATCCTGCAACTTTACTGAATTTAAAAGTAATTTAAAAAGCTGTTCTAACAGCTTTTTGATGAAGTCTTTAAGATTTTCTATCTATAAGATCATATAACTGCAAATATACACTTCTACTTCTTCCCTTCTCATTATAATGACTTTTATTTCCTTTTCTTGTGTAATCCCTCTAGCTAGGACTTCCAGTACTATGTTGAATAGGGTAGAGAAAGTGGACACTTGTCTTGTACCTGGTCCTAGCAGGAAAGTTTTCAACCTTCCATTGTCGAGTGTGATGTTACTTGCAGATTTTTGTATGTGACCTTTATTATGTTGACGTACATTCCTTCTATACCTAATTTGTTAAGAGTTTTTATACGGAAAAGATGTTGAATTTTGTCAAATGTTTTTTCAGCATTTATTGAGATGATTCTATAATTTTTATCTTTAATTCTAAATAGCCATTCTTCAGTTCAGTTCAGTTCAGTCACTCAGTCGTGTCCGATTCTCTGTGATCCCATGAATCGCAGCAGACCAGGCTTCCCCGTCCATCACCAACTCCTGGAGCTTGCTCAAACTCATGTCCATTGAGTTAGTGATGCCATCCAACCATTTCATTCTCTGTCGTCCCCTTCTCCTCCCAGCTTCAATCTTTCCCAGCATTGGGGTCTTTTCCAATGAGTCAGTTCTTTTCATCAGGGGGCCAAAGTATTGGAGCTTCAGCATCAGTCCTTCCAATGAATATTCAGGACTGATTTCCTATAGGATTGACTGGTTTGATCTCTTTGCAGTCCAGGGGACTCTCAAGAGTTTTCTCTAACACCACAGTTCAAAAGCATCAATTCTTTGGTGCTCAGCTTTCTTTCTGGTCCAACTTTCATATCCATACATGACTACTGGAAAAACTATAGCTTTGGCTATACGGATCTTTGTCAGCAAAGTAATGTCTCTGCTTTTTAATATGCTGCCTAGGTTGGTCATGGCTTTTCTTCCAAGGAATAAGCATCTTTTAAATTCATGGCTGAGGTCACCATCTGCAGTGAGTTTCAGTTCAGTTCAGTTTAGTCACTCAGTCGTGCCCGACTCTTTGTAACCCCAAGAATCGCAGCACGCCAGGCCTCCCTGTCCATCACCAACTCCTGAAGTTTATTCAAACTCATGGCCATCAAGTCGGTGATGCCATCCAGCCATCTCATCCCCTGTCGTCCCCTTCTCCCCCTGCCCCCAATCCCTCCCAGCATCAGGGTCTTTCCCAATGAGTCAACTCTTCCCATGAGGTGGCCTAGGTACTGGAGTTTCAGCTTCAGCATCAGTCCTTCCAATGAATACCCAGGACTGATCTCCTTTAGGATGGACTGGTTGGATTTCCTTGCAGTCCAAGGGACTCTCAAGAGTCTTTATCCAACACCACAGTTCAAAAGCATCAATTCTTCGGCACTCAGCTTTCTTCACAGTCCAATTCTCACATCCATACATGACCACTGGAAAAACCATAGCCTTGACTAGACAGACTTTTGTTGGCAAAGTAATGCCTCTGCTTTTGAATATGCTGTCTAGGTTGGTCATAACTTTCCTTCCAAGGAGTAAGCGTCTTTTAATTTCATGGCTGCAGTCACCGTCTGCAGTGATTTAGGAGCCCAAAAAAATAAAGTCTGACACTGTTTCCCCATCTATTTCCCATGAAGTGATGGGACCAGATGCCAGGATATTTTCTGAATGTTGAGTTTTAAGCCAACTTTTTCACTCTCCTCTTTCACTTTCATCAAGATGCTTTTCAGTTCCTCTTCACTTTCTACCATAAGGGTGGTGTCATCTGCATATCCGAGGTTATTGATATTTCTCCCAGCAATCTTGATTCCAGCTTGTGCTTCTTGCAGCCCAGCGTTTCTCATGATGTACTCTGCATATAAGTTAAATAAGCAGGGTGACAATATACAGCCTTGACGTACTCCTTTTCCTATTTGGAACCAGTCTGTTGTTCCATGTCCAGTTCTAACTGTTGCTTCCTCACCTGCATATAGGTTTCTCAAGAGGCAGGTCAGGTGCTCTGGTATTCCCATCTCTTTCAGAATTTTCCACAGTTTATTGTGATCCACACAGTCAAAGGCTTTGGCATAGTCAATAAAGCAGAAATAGATGTTTTTCTGGAACTCTCTTGCTTTTTCCATGAGCCAGCAGATGTTGGCAATTTGATCTCTGGTTCCTCTGCCTTTTCTAAAACCAGCTTGAACATCTGGAAGTTCACGGTTCACATATTGCTGAAGCCTGGCTCGGAGAATTTTGAGCATTACTTTACTAGTGAGTTTGGAGCCCCCCAAAATAAAGTCTGTCACTGTTTGCATTGTTTCCCCATCTATTTGCCATGAAGTGATGGGACCGGATGCCATGATCTTAGTTTTTTGAGTGTTGAGTTTTAAGCCAACTTTTTCACTCGTCTCTTTCACTTTCATCAAGAGCCTATTTAAATTGACATTCTTAATAATTGGTAAACATCCATTTCCTTCCTAGCTTCTTCATCTAGTGACATCCTTTGCTCTGGCACTGGCTGTGCACTTAAATCTGAATCAATCATAAGCTAGAATTAGTGTTTAAAAAAGCAAATATACTAGAGCATGTGGAGATCTAATAAAAACCTGCCATCTGCAAAGGATCAAACAAGAAAAATAATTCCCCACACACATTAGGACATGGGCTGGCTGTATCATTTCCCTTAATTCAAGGTAATGGAAACAGACGCTAATGAAAAATATCCAGCCAGATGTAAGATGTAAATTGGATCTACTGAATTGCATCTCTTTCACAATGCTAAGGACCATTGATAGAACACTCAATTTTAAAATGAAAGGATGCTTGTCTCAGTGTTTTGTTTTTCAATAACTATAACACTCTGCACTTTGCTATTAGAACATCTCAACAGACTCCCTTAAGATGAACACCTCAAGTGACCACGGCTTTAGGAACTGGAATAGTCAAAAAACGCTCCAGGACACAGTGGGAAGATGTCAGCTCCTTCACAGTGGAAGATTTCCACTCGCAGGGCTAATATTCTGGGCTTTAATATATGTCTTAGAAAAGACTGGAAGACACTGGCATTTATTGGAACAGCTTGTTATCAATCTGCAAAAACTTAAAATAGTTCAGATTCATGCAACCATAGAATTTTGGAGCTCAAAGTGACTTTTGGTGTCATTAAGTTTAACTCTCATGTTACAGCAATAGAGACCCTGAAAAGTTGTGTTGAAGATCACACAGCTAGGAAGTGGTATTTCAGATAACCCTGGGTTGGATTGGCAATCCACATTTATAATTATAACATAAAAGGCAGAATCTTCAAAGAAATATTTATTATTTCTGCAATTTTAGACCACTTACTGTTAATCCCCGAAATCCTTTGGGTCCAGGCCCCCCAGGAATTCCAGGATCACCAGCATCACCCTAAAGATTCAAATATAAGACATCAAGATGTTAAAATGCTTGCTATGAAAATATGAAAATAATTCTCTCCAAACCAAAACCTAATTGATTTTGTAACTATATCACATACTAAACATTAAATGTTATCTCCTCTTATCATTTAACACTAAGTCTAAATGATACACTTAGGTATTCCCCAAACTATTTTAATTGTCTGAGAACACAAATATTTATGCATAAATATCAATCCATTGGCTATTCCATCAGTGACTAAAAATACCTAAAGAACTGCTTGAAAATCAAGGAAAACATATGGGGTACTGACTTTATAAAGTACCAAACAATGAATTACTTCCTAAATTCCTGAGTCGTTTCTCAAAAAGTTAAAGGTAAAAACAAATTTATTCTGACTTGGGTGGAAAACTAATTTAGCCCTTAATCAATAAGCCAATTTCACATTTATCTGTAAATTGAAATATGCTAATTTTCTCTTTATCAGCAAATTAGAAAATTGGTCCTTTACAATGAGAACTCCTATCCTAAAAGTTATTTATATAGTCCCTTCTTGTACCCTTCTCCACCTAGGAAAGAATCTCTTTTGGTAATCCATCAATTAAAAGCAGTTTTAAGGGGACTCAAAACTTGGCTATTTTCCTATACTGAGGTTGAGTCAATTAGCTCAGACATTCTATTTTTTCACCCATATTTTCCATCAATGATTGGAAGCCACTCTTCTAGAGAGGATAATTTTATTTACTTATTTGACTTTTTATTGAAGTATAGTTGATTCATGATGTTAGTTTCAGGTGTACAGCAGAGTGATTCAGTTATACACATACACACACACATATATATATTCTTTTTCAGATTCTTTTTCCTTAAAAATTTTTACAAAATATTGAGTATAGTTCCCTATACTATACAGTTGGTTATCTCTTTTATATATAGTAGAGTGTGGAGAATCCCATGGATGGAGGAGCCTGGTAGACTGCAGTCCATGGGGTCAGTAAGAGTCGGACACGACTGAGCAACTTCACTTTTACTTTTCACTTTCATGCATTGGAGAAGGAAATGGCAACCCACTCCAGTATTCTTGCCTGGAGAATCCCAGGGACAGAGAAGCCTGGTGGGCTGCCATCTATGGGGTTATACAGAGTCAGACACGACTGAAGCGACTTAGCAGCAGCAGCAGCAGAGTGTATATATTAATCCCAAACTCCTAATTTATCCCTCCCCAACTTTCCCCTTTGGTAACCACACATTTGTTTTCTGTGTCTGTAGGTTTATTTTGCAAATAAGTTCATTTGTAAGATTTTTAAAAGAAATCTTATCTCAGAATCCCAGTGTATAGAACACATATAACCTGAGCTACTCTGGTTGAAATGGAAGGGGCATCTGGTCGTAGCCCTTGGAGGTCAAATTCAGGCTGACAGGAAATGAGGAATTCTAGAAGATGTTTGATCAAGAAAGTAACATAACAAAGCTATACCTTGGAAAAAATCAGGTGACAGTAGTGTTTTGAACTGACTGAGACAGGTTAAATTTGAAAGTAGGAACCAATGAGAAGACTCTTGTAATCTTTCAGGTAAGAGGAAGTGAAGCCATGATAATGAAGGGCAAAAACAATAGCAGAAGCTATTTTGCATGAGATCACCAGGGTAGAGAAATCAAGAAAAAAACAAAGGAGTGACCTTGAGAGGGTACCTAGAGGTAGGGTTTCAAGACAAGGAATATCAGGCACTGAAGGACATCTTTTCCAACTTAAGGATTCATGAGTTAAGTATGGTCCTTTTTTTCATTAAGCTCAGGCAACCAATTATCCTGCCTTTTTTTTTTTTTTTTCTGTTTCATTCAGATCCACTGATTTATCTTCCTTCTCATGTAGAAGGTCAAGATCATGGCAAGTTTGACAAGTTCATGTGCACCATACCTTTTGGCCCATATCTCCAGGGAATCCTCGTGGACCCTGCAATTTTCAGCAGAGAACATAAATAAATCATTTCTGCAGTGTAACCATTTCTTCTATTATTAAGTTTAATGGTTAAGAATATGCCTGCAGTGCAGGAGACCTCGATTTGATCCCTGGATCGGGAAGATCCCCTGGAGAAAGGAATGGCAACCCACTCCAGTATTCTGGAGTAATTCCAGTAATCCTGGAGGATTCCATGGACAGAGGAGCTGGTGGGCTACCGTCCACGGGGTCACAAAGAGTTGGACACAAGTGACAGACTTTCACCAATTATAGAAATAATTGTTTTCCATATTTACCTTGACTCCTTTTCGTCCCACAAGACCATAGCCTGGGATGCCATAATCACCCTGTGAACACATCAGTTTATTTCAGTTTCTTAGGAGTGAAAATTAGTTGTAACATATACTGGGGAGATACGGTGTCGGGAGCAGGGCCCTGAGGACTTCCACATGGAGGGGCCGATGCCGACCTTGAACTCTTAAAACCTGCATGTGGCTCAGTTCTCTGCACTTCTGGAATGGCCTTGGTACTTCACCGGCCAGCTCTGCTTTTCAGACATTGCAGGAGGCAGGGGGATGGCCATTTAGACTGACAGATCAGCAGTGGTTACTTTCCTGTAAAATTAAGAGCTAGTCCAAAGAACACTGGGCGAGGAATTCCTCAGAGAATTGTAAATGGCCAATAAACATACGGAAAATTGTTATCCTCACTAGTAACCAAAGAAATGCAATTTGAAACAGTAATGAGATAAAATTGGTAAAGATGAAAGAAAAAAAGGACAATGACTATTGTTGGTATGTATGCCCTGAAGCGAATACTTTTCCTGAATAACAACAATTCATACCTTGTTTAAATTTTCCTAAGGGCTTCTTGCAATAGGGTTTAAAGCCTTAATTAAATATGTACATATTCTTTGACCTAGCTATGCTACTTCCTATGTAGAAATTAATTATGGCTTCATCTAAAAACTTCGTTACATACAAGAATATTCATTGCTGTGCTATCCAAAACAGTGAAAAACTGAAAGTAAACTGAACATCCAGTAATAAGAAATTGGTCAAATGAGCTAAGGTACATATACATTCAGTAGAATATTTTGAAGCTATTAAAAGCAACACTGAGGGAAAATGTAATGACTTGGAAATATGCGCATGATACAATGTTAATAGGGAAAAATAGAAGTTTTTTGGTATCCCAGAATATTAATATTACGTATTTCAAAATGGCGGGATTATGGGTAATTTTTCTTCCCGGTTTCCCATGTTTTACGCTTACCCAACTTTCTATAATATCTACGTGCAACATTTTAATAAACATTATTTTTGAGAATAAAATAAAAATTTTCCTAATTTTTCCTATATTGGTGGCTCAGTGAACTACTGAGATCCTGGTACAGCCGGAGACACTAAAACAGGTACCCTATTTCTTGATCTTTCTTGATCCTCCCCTCTTCTCATCACTCTGGAGTTTTGCAGGAACTCAAGGGAAATTGGCAGTCCTGACTTGCAACTGACAAGGCCATATATATTGTTAACATACTGAACTCATCCATTATTCTCTCTGCATTCCACTTTCCTTGTTAACAGCTGTTCTCCCCTTGTTTCAGCAGACAGACCAGCTGCAGAATGAAAGCTGCAGGGAGCCAGAGGAATGTCCTCACATCTTCCTCGGAGGTCCCAAAACATCTTCAGGACCCAGCTGCTTGAACAGATCGTATCAGCCCTCTTCCCTTCACTGAGCCCTCGGAACTGAGAAGGGTGGGGGTCCTTAAACCTCGTACCTGCTTTCCTCGCTGTCCCACTTGCCCCGCTGGCCCTGGATCTCCAGGAATCCCAGGTTCTCCCTAGTGAGTGAGGCAAGAAGAGCTTCAGATCAGTAAAAATCAAGCCTGGCTTCCGCCGTACGACATTCTGTCTCTTTGCTGGGGACACTCTGTGTTCTCCGTGAGGGTCCAGTGCTCCGTAAGGAAAGGGAGTGTAGGAAACAATGGATGATCTTCCTAAAGGCAAGCAGGACACACCAGCACAGAGCAGGACTCAGCACTGCTTTCCCAGGGCCCTAGATGGACCAATGGAGATGGGAACGAGTGGAAAACTTACTCCAGGGAGAGTGGATTCATTTGCTGACTTATTCACGCATCCAACAATTATTTATTGTCCTGGAAAAGGAACTGTTGAGCACAGCTGACATGGTTCTCCCTCATCAAGAATACTCTGGTTAGAAAGAGAGACAATTACGCAATTCGACGCCACATGATGAAGTTCAGGGTGCCACGGCAGCAGAGAGAACGGGACTCTAAGTCAGATTTGGTGGGGTTGGCAGGCTGGCTGCCTAAGGAGGGAAACAGGGATGCTGAGGCTTAAAGTATGAGTTGTGCGAGCTGGAAGAAGGACCGAGGGAAGAATGAGTATAGAGAAGGGAAGGTAAACTGAAAAGCCGGGGCAACTACACAGGAGCAAGATGAGGGAGGAAGCTTTAGAATTAAATAGAGTCAAAGGGTCTTCTAAGCTATTGGACCAACCTAGACAGCATATTAAAAAGCAGAGACATTACTTTGCCAACAAAGGTCCATCTAGTCAAAGCTATGGTCTTTCCAATAGTCATGTATGGATGTGAGAGTTGAACTATAAAGAAAGCTGAGCACTGAAGAATTGATGTTTTTGAACTGTGGTGTTGGAGAAGACTCTTGAGAGTTCCTTGGACCCCAAGGAGATCCAACCAGTCCATCCTAAAGATCAGTCCTGGGTGTTCATTGGAAGGACTGATGCTGAAGCTGAAACTCCAATACTTTGGCCACCTGACGCAAAGAACTGACTCATTGGAAAAGACCCTGATGCTGGGAAAGATTGAAGGCGGGAGGAGAAGGGGACGACAGAGGATGAGATGGTTGGATGGCATCACTGACTCAATGGACATGAGTTTGAGTAAACTCTTGGAGTTGGTGATGGACAGGGAGGCCTGGAGTGCTGCAGTCCATGAGGTCGTAGAGTTGGACACAACTGAGCAACTAAACTGAAGCTACTGGAAAGTTTGGAGATTTTCCTAAGGGCCATTGGGAAGTTAGGACCAGTGACGTAATTTCTGGGACCCAAATGGAAGCATGGACCCTTAACCCAAACGCAAAGACCTTCCAGACAGTGAAAGCAGAGCATGAAGCCAAGCACAGGTGCCTTCTAAGTGAGGCCCCCTGTATGACTGAATGGCTCTCAGGCCCATGAAGCTGCCCTGGAGGAGGGAGCCCCTGAAAGGTTTTGAGCAGGGGAGTGAGATACTGAACAGGCCAGTGGTCTGTTCTCTAGGGATCTCCAGTAAGGACACTTCCAAAAAGGCAGGTTGAGTTAGACAGAGGACTGCATGCATGAACAGATTTGAGTTCTGACATCCCCCATGTCCCTGGCCGACTCTGCCACAAGTGCCTTGATGCATTCAGAAAACCAGGGAGTTGAGTTTATGACAGTTGCTTTATGATAGGTGAATAAACCGTGTCTCTCCTAGTGAAATGAGGCAATTTCACAGAGGAAAGAAAAGAATCTATTGCAGAAAATGGGTGAGTGGTTGATGGTGCCTGGATCACATGATGAATTAAACATGAAAATCAAAAAAATGGAGCTCCTCTTTTCTCTGCATTTGAAATCTGTAGGAATTTACCTTTTTCCCCAAAAGACCAGGACTTCCAACACTCCCTTTATCTCCTGCTGGTCCAGGAGCACCCTGAAAGAAAACAGGAAACACAGATGTCGGCACTGCAACAATTCATACAAAATCCATCAGAATAGATTGGCTTTTGTGTCACTTCTGCTGACTTCTTGATACTTGCTTAAGAAGAGACCCAACCTGAAACCAGATGCCCTGGGCTTCAGTCCCGGCTAAAGGAGCCCAAGTCCTCATTTACAGGGATGTGGCTAGTCCAAAAGGGGCCTTAGCAAGAAATTAAAATGGCACCCTAGACACAACACACATCATTTCTGAATGTGGCAACTTTGTAAAGAGCTGATCTTGCTAGAAGACGACATTGGGCTGTCCTTGTCACTTCTGTCTTCTGTGCCACCCATGTGTGTGAAAAGGACGCTGAATGTGTCCCGAACCTGCAAAGGGGGCCAAAGGGTCTCTCACAAACATGCTGGGAAGATCACTAAGCAAACACAGATATCCCTTGCCTTCTAGCCTCTCACCATCTGCACTGAAAAAGTGAACAGATTGAGAACGATTTTCATATGAATCTCTTCCCATCCACACTCTCATTATTCACCGTCAGAAACTCAGGAACCAAGTAGCTTCAGAGGGTGAATTCAAAACTGAACTAATTTGGGTAGCAAGCGATCTTGGTAGAGTCAGTTTCAAATATCTCTCGTCAATGGAGACAGGCATGGCACAGATCATTTTCAAAAGTTAGAAAAGCCTGAATAATGTATCAGGTTTTTAAATGTTCCTGAGTCAGCATGCTGTGCATTCTCCTAAAGGCTTTCTTCAGGCAGATGGAGTAGGTCTGTGCTTTCCAAATCAAACCCCAGGGAAGGAGAAGGGGGAATGAACAAGGAATCTGAGCTGTGCTGAGTACTTTTTCCCCAGTTTTTCCCAAGTGAATCCTCAAATGAAAGACTCCACATCTAGATAATATAAAATAATCTCTAGGTGAAGATGTTTTCGAAGCAAGAGGAGAAGGAAGGCTGGAGGCCACTGACAAGACCACCTTAGTCACGCACCTGAGGTCCTTTGTGTCCCTCGTTCCCCTTCTCTCCTTTCCTGCCTGGAGGTCCGCTTGCTCCCTTTGGTGGTAACGAAAGAAACACAATGCAATGAATTCAATGAAAAGTGACTTTCTTTGCTGCTGCTCTTGAAAGACACGCATCGAAACAGTCCAGTCCTTCAACACCATGATTAAGCTTGTCTCAGAAAAGAAGATGCTGGGAGATCCAGACTCAGTGGAGCAGCTTTTATGAAGAAATTGCCTGCCTGGGTATAAGACCTTATCCCTCTGTAACGGGTAGAAATGGAAAAGAGACTTAAAGAAGAAATAAAACCCACAGAAGAAGGAAGCGAGACACAAACAATAGGCAAATGGACTCCGTTGATGTGGCAAGTTATTGGACCAAAGAACTTCAATGTGTAAAAGAGAAAGCAAGTTGTTCTCAGTTCAGTTCAGTTCAGTTCAGTCGCTCAGTCGTGTCTGACTCTTTGCGACCCTATGAATCGCAGCACGCCAGGCCTCCATGTCCATCACCAACTCCCGGAGTTCACTTAGACTCACGTCCATCGAGTTCGTGATGCCATCCAGCCATCTCATCCTCTGTCGTCCCCTTCTCCTCCTGCCCCCAATCCCTCCCAGCATCGGAGTCTTTTCCAATGAGTCAACTCTTCTCATGAGGTAGCCAAAGTACTGGAGTTTCAGCTTTAGCATCATTCCTTCCAAAGAAATCCCAGGGCTGATCTCTTTCAGAATGGACTGGTTGGATCTCCTTGTAGTCCAAGGGACTCTCAAGAGTCTTTTCCAACACCACAGTTCAAAACCATCAATTCTTCAGCGCTCAGCCTTCTTCACAGTCCAACTCTCACATCCATACATGACCACTGGAAAAACCATAGCCTTGACTAGACGGACCTTAGTCGGCAAAGTAATGTCTCTTCTTTTGAATATACTATCTAGGTTGGTCATAACTTTTCTTCCAAGGAGTAAGCGTCTTTTAATTTCATGGCTGCAATCACCATCTACAGTGATTTTGGAGCCCCAAAAACATAAACTCTGACACTGTTTCCACTGTTTCCCCATCTACTTCCCATGAAGTGATGGGACCAGATGCCATGATCTTCGTTTTCTGAATGTTGAGCTTTAGGCCAACTTTTTCACTCTCCTCTTTCACTTTCATCAAGAGGCTTTTTAGTTCCTCTTCACTTTCTGCCATAAGGGAGGTGTCATCTGCATATCTGAGGTTATTGATATTTCTCCCGGCAATCTAAGTTAGCACAAAAGGACATTTTCACAGCAGATCTCTATCAGAGGAATTAAGACATATCTTCTGCCCTACTTCCCATCAGTTGCTTGGTTCTCATATGGCTCTCTCGCATGGAAGGGAAAACTAGTGGTGCTAGTGTAGTTTCTCATCACCAAGACAGCAGCTGTAAGATGTTTCGGCTGCTCAGGGCAAATGGTGGTCAGAGCCCCTGGCTCGCCTTGGTTCATAGCCTGAGCATCATAGGAACCCTGGAGGGGCTGAGGCAACATCACTCCTCTCCCGACAAAGGCTGGGGAGGGACTTAGGCTGGCTGTCATGTCTGGTTCTTTGTGACCCCGTGGACTGCAGCACGCCAGGCCTCCCTGGCCATCACCAACTCCTGGAGCTCACTCAAATACGTCCATTGAGTCAATGATGCCATCCAACCATCTCATCCTCTGTTGTCCCCTTCTCCTCCCGCCTTCAATCTTTCCCAGCATCAGGGTCTTTTCCAGTGAGTCAGTTCTTTGCATCAGGTGGCCAAAGTGTTGGAGTTTCAGCTTCAGCATCAGTCCTTCCAATGAATATTCCAGACTGATTTCCTTTAGGATGGATTGGTTGGATCTCCTTGCAGTCCAAGGAACTCTCAAGAGTCTTCTCCAACACCACAGTTCAAAAGCATCAATTCTTCAGCACTCAACTTTCTTTATAGTCCAACTCCCACATCCATACATGACTACTGGAAAGACCATAGCTTTGACTAGACAGACCTTTGTTGGCAAAGTAATGTCTCTGCTTTTTAATATGCTTTCTAGGTTGGTCATAGCTTTTCCTTCAAGGAGCAAGTGTCTTTTAGTTTCATGGCTGCAGTGATTTTGAAGCCCAGGAAAATAAAGTCAGCCACTGTTTCCATTGTTTCCCCATCTATTTGCCATGAAGTGATGGGACCAGATCTTAGTTTTTTGAGTGTTGAGTTTTAAACCAGCTTTTTCACTCTCCTCTTTCATCAAGAGGTTCTTTAGTTCGTTTTCACTTTCAGCCTTACGGGTGGTATCATCTGTGTATCTGAGGTTATTGATATTTCTCCCAGCAATCTTGATTCCAGCATGCGCTTCATCCAGCCTGGCATTTTGCATGATGTATTCTGCATATAAGTTAAATAAGCAGGGTGACAATATACAGCCTTGACGTACTCCTTTCCTAGTCTGGAACCAGTCAGTTGTCTCATGTCCAGTTCTAACTATTGCTTCTTGACCTGCATACAGATTTCTCAGGAGACAGGTAAGCTGGTCTGATAGTCCCATCTCCATCAGAATTTTCCATACTTTATTGTAATCTACATAATCAAAGGCTTTGGCATAATCAATAAAGCAGAAGTATACTTTTTTTCTGGAAATCTCTTGCTTTTTCTATAATTCAACAGATGTTGGCAATTTGATCTCTGGTTCCTCTGCCTTTTCTAAAAACCAGCTTGAACATCTGGAAGTTCACGGTTCACATACTGTTGAAGTCTGGCTTGGAGAATTTTGAACATTACTTTGCTAGTGTGTGAAATGAGTGCAATTGTGCTGTAGTTTGAGCATTCTTTGGCATTGCCTTTCTTTGGGATTGGAATGAAGACTGACCTTTTCCAGTCCTGTGTCCACTGCTGAGTTTTCCAAATTTGCTGGCATATTGAGTGCAGCACTTTCACAGCATCATCTTTCAGGATTTGAAACAGCTCAACTGGGATTCCATCACCTCCACTAACTTTGTTCGTAGTGATGCTTCCTAAGGCCCACTTGATTTTGCATTCCAGGATGTCTGGCTCTAGGTGAATGATTATCTAGGTTCGTGACACTGTAGAGGAGGCAGTGATCAAGAACACACCCAAGAAAAAGAAATGCAAAAAGGCAAAATGGTTGTCAGAGGAGGCCTTACAGACAGCTGAGAAAGAAGAGACGCAAAAGGCAAAGGAGAAAAGGAAAGATACACCCATTTGAATGCAGAGTTCCAAAGAATAGCAAGACGACCAACTCCCCTTGTGCTAAAGCCACTCTCTTGGGTGACCCTGGCATATGTTTGACATGGAAAAGAAAGAGATGTCACAACTCCAATGCGTATCTCACTAATGATATGACCGAGAGAAAATGCAGATGCCTCGAATGGAGCCCTATCAGTGATATTCTGGAAGCACTGTCACTGCCCGTAGAGCTAGCTTCAGAAGAGGCGAGTAACAGTTGCCAATTTCTAACTTTCCTTTATGGGAGTCTGTGTGCAGGACCTCACTTAAGTAAACCCAATTGGTTGATCCGGATACTGATTAGTGCCAAAGTATAAAGGTCTCAATAATTCATTAAGATTAGAATGTAGACACGATGCCAGGTACACACAAGAGCAAGCTTTCCTCGTCAGTGAGCTGCAAAAATGGGGCAAAGTCATCTACCCGCAATGGGAAATGCAGAATCCCTGAGACATGTACCATGGAGAAGGGCAGGGGCAACTTCATTTTTATATAGAACTACATCTTCCCATCAGAATAGCAGCATTATTATCAGCGTTATAAATATTCCAACACACCTGTGAGCCTTGCAGTCCTTCAGCTCCTGATGCACCTTGAGGTCCAGGAGTGCCCGGTTCCCCCTGATGGATGAGTTTTCAGTGTTAAGATTCTCTTCACATGGTTCCCATATAGGTTTTCTCTTCATGGTACTAGTGCTCCATGGCATGGTACCTAGAACTGTCTTGTCTGACTTGGATCGTGCCCCTCTTGGCCTGGGATTGTACTTTTCCATGCTGTCTAAGGATTGAACTCCAGGTCATCGCTTACTCTAAGACAGAATTTCACTGCCATGCAGACGAAGCCCAGGGTGTGTGAACAGCAGAGTCTGCAGAACTGCACAGGTCTGTCTCTGAGGTGTGCATGAAGGAGGCTTGCCTTACTTTAGGTCTGTCCTATGTCTGGCAGCCTAACTGACGGACACGGGATCCACCAGTTGGGAGGGCTCCTATCCAGGGCTCTGCACTTCCTGCAGCACCCTTATCAAATGCTAACTCGTTGGCCCCACCTCCCATAGAGGACAGGAAAGAAAGGCTACTCACCAAGGCACCCTGAACTCCCCTCTGGCCTTCTCTCCCCTGGATCAGAAAAGACAGAGGGTTCGTGAGTGGGTGTCTAGATGGAGGCTCCTTAGAGGCAATCAGACCTCTCTTGCTCCTGACAGACAGAATAACGGGCAGCTTGCAGAAACGACTTCCCCGAGCCCCTCTCCAAAGACAAACTTACACACCAGGCACTTAATTACTAACTAACATTTGGGGGGTTGATTGCAAACCAATCTAAAAGTCAGTACAGACTCAGCTCTAGGCTGACAACCCTGACAACCATCTGGGAAGCTGTTTGGAGAATCAAATCATCCCAGAGCACCTGTCCGATGCCCACCCACTCCGGCAAGTCCCACAAAGTACTGTCTGCTAATCAGAGGTTTCCTGCCTGAGCACAAGCTGTGCCATATCCTCTGCTCTCTGTTCCAGCCCCTGATCATATCTTAGGGGAGAGTGAAACATCATTACACACAGTGCCCCTCATGGGCCCAAGGGGTTAGACTCCACGGAATCCTCCAAGGAGGACATGGCCGATGGGGTCCATGTGCTGGTACAATGCCACCATCAGGGTCGTCAGAGAAAAGCTGGTCTGAAGCCAAAATCCAGCTGCACATCTCCAGAAGCAGCTTCATGTTGCCAGGGCAGGCTCTCCACCTAGTGGCTATCTCTGCTTTCCGGAGGGTGGCTAAGCCAGAAGAAGATATCCAAGCCCCAGATCCTAACTTTTTCCTTGAAAAGCTATGATGAGGTCTGTCCTTACCCCTCACCTCCCAGCTCGGCCACACTGAAGTTGCCGGAAGGACATCTCACCCATCAATCTACTTTGTGTGGTGATATGCAACGATGATTACTTCATGTACAAAACAAATACTTAAAAAAAATTTTCCCCTACATTTGTTTGGAAAGGTAGCCGTGGAAACGACTGTAGAACAGCTGTTTTCTTTCAACTGCCCAGCTCCTGAATCTTCTTAGAATAAACCAGCTGACCAAATATCACCTCCACCGGGTTGGCTAACGATTAGAATTCCTCCAGCGAGGTTCTGCCACTTGATTCAGGTACTCCTTGCTTATAAAGTGCAAATACTCGTTGAGAGAACCTGCCATTTGTAATTTGTCAGCTGTTTGTGCCTTGATGTGATTCACAGAATGCTTGACAGATGAAAGTGCAGAAGAAACAGTAAAGTTTGAAGTTCCTGTTTCATGATGTCGTAACTCTCTCTCCATTAAAGAGCAGGATAAAACAACATTCATTCTGTATACAGATAGTGAAGCACAATGGTTAGGGACATGTCCTCAGAGGTCAGATGGCTGTGAGCTCAGCCTTGCCCTTTGAAGCCTGGGTGGCACAGAGCAATTGCACAGTAAACCTGCGCCTGGCTGGTTAGGAGTAAGACACCCTGGTTCAAACCCCAGCTCCAACATCACTACCTATTCTAATCCTGGCCAGTTTGTCAAAGGTCCCTTGCTTTTTCTCATCTGTAAAATGGCTATAATCATAATTTCTACCTGATAGATTTGTTATGAGGATTAAACAAATTAATATTTGAAAGCGATTTGAACTGGACCTGGCACAAATTAGGTGTGCTAGAAGTATGAATACTAGTATCTATAAGCATTCCTTGTGCCTGATGGGCCAAAGGCAATGGGCCTGGAAGAAAAATGTGTTAGTCACTCAGGCATGTCCAACTCTTTGTAACCCTATGGACTGTAGCCCACCAGGCTCCTCTGTGCATGGAATTCTCCAGGCAAGAATACTGGAGTAGGTTGCCAATTCCCTCTCCAGGGGATCTTCCTGACCCAGGGATTGAACCCAGGCCTCCTGCATTGCAGGCAGACTCTTTACCATCTGAGCCACCAGGGAAGCCCCCAAATGGGCCTGGAACATGCTTTCAAATGGTCTGGTTCTTAGTACACAGATCCATTGCTTTCTCAAGAGCTGGGGCAACAATTTAATTTAAAAAGATTGAAATTGTGTCACCCAAGAGGAGATGTCTTAGGTTTGCTTATGTTTTTAGCATTTGTCACCCATTTAAGATCCTCTGACCTTCACTGGGCAGGTGAAAGAGAAGTAGAAAAGTCACTGCTTTATATCCATCCGTGTTGCCTTGTTTAATTCAAGAGAAAAGAGGTTAGAGGAGGAGATGGTCAGGGAAGTGAGTGAGGCAGAAACAAGCTGAGCCTCCTGTCCATGAAGCGACTTGGAGTCAATGCTTGGTTTGTCCAAGTAGTAATCCTTTAACAGGCCCCAGCACCTCTTTTTTTAAAAGGTGCTGATTGATGGTGACTGCTATAAAGCTGTTTCAAACCAACAAGACTACATGTTTATCTTTAAGATTTATAGCATTTAGTTCATCTGGCTGATCTCCTGCTTCCTCTGATTAATTTGAATTATCTTGTGTGGAGAGGAGGGCAACGTCCCAAAGAATTTCACTAGTAGCACTGGGGAGGCCTAAGCCATCCAACCGGAGACCTTTTCCCTTAAGAACTGAGTCAAGATAAACAAAGGCAGGAGGAATTAGAACATTCACCCATTATCTCTCCCAGAGAGAGAGGCAAAAGCCACAGCTTTCAAAGTGGCAGGACGATTCCAAATTTATAGCAGAAAAGGAAGCCAAGTGTTTCCAAGTGTTCTGTCGACCAAAACCCAGGGCCAAATCTAGGATGTTATACATCATTTCTTTTTACGATCTCCATCTGAATGCACGATGAGCGGGTTTCTAACGCATTATAAACATACTCTCTAATTTCAGTAGTCCACAAAGGGAAAGTGGTTTCTTGGTTGTTCTTTAAAAAGAAGGGGAAATCCAGCATTTCTGTTTTAGGCTTGATATCACACGGGATGTTATAAAATTACCTGCAGCATCTCAAGATTGCCACTGGCTCAGCCCTAATCACCAATGTTTTGGTTTATTCAGGAAGAATTTATTAATATCTGTGATTTAGCTTTCCCACTGGTGATATACAAAGAGGAAGAGAGTATATCTGAGTGTTAGTCACTCAGTCATGTCCGACTCTTTGAGACCCCATCACTGTAGCCGGCCAGGCTCTTCTGTCCATGGGATTATCCCAGGCAAGAATATTGGAGTGGGTTGCCATTTCCTTCTCCAGGGGGTCTTTCTGACCTAGGGATTGGACTGGATCTCCTGCATTGCAGGTAGATTCCTTACCTTCTGAACTACCAGGGAAGATATATATTTCTTAATGCTCTTTAAAAAGCTCAAAGATGCTGAGCTACTGGAGGAGGATTTTTACGTGAAAATCACTGGCTCTCTCCGAAGACATTTAAAAGCTTCCAGAAGGTGGAAAGGGAAAAACACACCATCACAATGTTTCTCAACCAGGAGCAATCTGCCCCCCATCACTATTCTCGACTGAAATTTGGCAAGATCTGCAAACATTTTTGGATGCCACAACTCAGGAAAGTGGGTGCTACTGACATCTAGTGTGTAGAGACCAGGGATGCTGCAAAATATCATATAACGCATAGGAAAGGCCCTCAAAACAAGGAATTGTGAAAGTGAAAGTTGCTCAGTCGTGTCCAATTCTTTGCGACACCAAGGACTATACAGTCCATGGAATTCTCCAGGCCAGAATACTGGAGTGGGTAGCCTTTCCCTGGGTTGGATCTTCCCAACCCAGGAATAGAATGGGGGTCTCCTGCATTGCAGGTGGATTCTTTACCAACTGAGCTATCTTGACCCCAAATGACAACAGTGTCAAGATAGGACTCTTGGATCAGTTGACTGCAGGGACACATATTCTGAATGCCTCTGTGGCATCTTCAGGTGATAAGGAGGGGCAATAAACGTCCATGGAAATACTTACCCTGCTCCCTCTGGAGCTAGGACTGCCTTGCGTCCCTTTCTGCCCGGTTCTACCCTGGAAAGAAAATCGTTCCCCCAAGATCATAAGGCAAAAGATTCTGAAGAAGTGACAGAGGCATCAGCATAACAACATCAAGTACCATTAAACTGAGCAGATGCGTCATGCCAGAATATCTCTGCATATTAACCCTATGGGCATACATGTATTAAAGAGGAAAATGATATAGCAACATGCACGGCTATGACTGGTTTCCCCATATAATAATGTCACCTGCCAGAAATGTGATGATTTTGCCCATAGCAATATAAGCTACTATAGACATGCCTCATTTTAAGAAAATAAAGCTCTCTTAAACTTAGGAGTGATTGTTCAATTATAAAAAAAGTATGTATTTTACTAAATAATTAATTTAGACTTTAAGAAAGCCTCAGCTCCATAACAGAATTCCTCAACTCATATACATTAAATAGATCCAATTACTTGTCTTCCTTGCTCTCCTTTGGAGCCCTTTTGTCCTTTGATGATATTGCTTTGTCCTGGATTACCCTAGAGGAAGATTTAAAAAGCACTTTAGAATCAAGAAATATCAACCTTTTTTTTTTTTTTCTCAAAATAGTACAATGTTCAAGAACTAAACTAATCTGGGCTACATACTGAGAGGTAGGAGAAAAATTCTCCATATTTGAAACACATTTTTTTTTTTAAAGATGAAAGTAAATCTGAAGGAGGCTTAGTGAAAAAATGAAGAATTATGAGTGCTTGCTGAAGTTACAGTGATTTTCCCTTCTCTGTACTGGTAGCTTCACTAATGCACCCATCCAAACAAGCTTATGCCACTCATTCAAAGATGTAGCAAGATTCCCCTGTAATCGAGTCTGCGTTAGAGAATCTACAGGACTGAAAACTCAGTAAGCAAAATTATGGAAATTTCATTCCCAAAGGAACTTGAAAGTCTCAAAATGAATAAGATGGAAGTTTTGTTCCCATCTCTGAGTTTTTTATATATAATCAGCCCAGATCATATGCAGGCTTACCTCAAATAAATAAGCCCCAGTCAATATCTACTACACCCCTCCCAAGTCATGTGTTTGCCTACAGGTTAGTGGAAACACAAGAGAAAAAAAAAAAAAAGACAGGAAATGTGGAGTAACTACACAATTCAGGACCATCTGGGCCTCAGAAACTTACAGGATCCCCTGGGAAACCCTTCTCTCCATATCCCCCAGGGGGACCTCTGGAACCTGGGCTGCCCTGAAAAAAAAAAATAAAATAAAATGAGCGTCAAGTTAGCTTGCAGGAGGGTGTTAAGATATCCAGCGTTGTGGCGTTTGGAGGGGAGAAAATCCGTCAGACGAAATGATTCACATTCCTCTGTCCCAGCTACATTCCTTTCAGCCTCTCGAGCAGAACCAAGCCCAGTTTGAACCCTACAGTCAGGACTATTTATAATGAGGCCGAGAAAAGGTAAAAATTCTTATGGTCTAGCACCTCCCTCTAGAACCTTCTGCAGAGACGGAGAGGTTCTCCAGCCACACTGTCCAGTACACTAGCCCCTGGTTATAGACGGCCATCAAGTGCACAACAGGAGAGCAGAATTCTTCATTTTAGTTAATTTGAATAAATCTTGGAGCCAGAACCAGAGTGAGACAAAACAAGATACCAAGGGTACCACATTTGGGCAGGCACCCACTCATCACTCTGAGAATACGTGCTTCCTTAAATTTTGCACGCCAGGACCTCACTCCAGCCTGGACCCTATTACATCCTGAATGTGTCTTCTGTCTGTTGCTTCATTTGAAGGCTTCAGCACTTCTCACCCTGATTAATACAGATCCACCTCTCATCTTTGCCTCGCATCTATGTCATCCCCAACACATCCTCCTTGCTACTGTCATGGGGTAGTTCTAAAACGCAAACTGGATTGTGACCCCCTTGCTTAAAATCTTTTTAAGGCTCCGCATTCCCTATGGCCGCGATCCATCCCAAGACTGCTTCTCCTTGGCTCACCAGTGCCTTTCCCAGCTCTTCCCAACTCCTTTTGAACCCCAACTCCTTCCACCTGAACCCTAACACTCATACCAGGCAGAACAACTTTCAGGGCCCCCCCCCAAGCCTCTGTGTCTTTGCTTAAACGGATGGATAAGAAAGCTGTAGTACATATACACAATAGAATTTTACTCAGCCATTAAAAAGAACACATTTAAATCAGCTCTAATGAGGTGGATGGAATTGGAGCCTACTATACAGAATGACTTTATTTTTTTAGGCTCCAAAACCACTGCAGATGGTGATTGCAGCCATGAAATTAAAAGACGCTTACTCCTTGGAAGGAAAGTTATGACCAACCTAGATAGCATATTCAAAAGCAGAGACATTACTTTGCCGACTAAGGTCTGTCTAGTCAAGGCTATGGTTTTTCCTGTGGTCATGTATGGATGTGAGAGTTGGACTGTGAAGAAAGCTGAGTGCCAAAGAATTGATGCTTTTGAGCTGTGGTGTTGGAGAAGACTCTTGAGGGTCCCTTGGACTGCAAGGAGATCCAACCAGTCCATTCTGAAGGAGATCAGCCCTGGGTGTTCATTGGAGGGACTGATGCTAAAGCTGAAACTCCAGTACCTAGGCCACCTCATGCTAAGAGTTGACTCATTGGAAAAGACCCTGATGCTGGGAGGAATTGGGAGCAGGAGGAGAAGGGGACAACAGAGGATGAGATGGCTGGATGGCATCACTGATTTGATGGACATGAGTTCAAGTGATGAACAGGGAGGCCTGGCGTGCTGTGATTCATGGGGTCTCAAAGAGTCAGACACAACTGAGCGACTGAACTGAACTGAATACAGAGTGAAGTAAGTCAGAAAGAAAAGCACTAATACAGTAACGATGACCTCATATGCAAGACAGCAAAAGAGACACAGATATAAAGAATAGACTTTTTGACTCTGTGGGAAAAGGTGAGGGTGGGATGATTTGAGAGAATAGCATTGAAACATGCATATTACCACATGTGAAATAGATGACCAGTGCAAGTTCAATGTGTGAAGCAGGGCACTCAGAGCCAGTGTACTGGGACAACCCAAAGGGATGGGATGGGGAGGGAGGGAGGTTCAGGATGGGGGATGCATGTACACCATGGCTGAGTCATGTCAATGTATAGCAAAAACCACCACAATATTGTAAAGTAATTAGCCTCCAATTAAAATTTTTAAAAAACCGCTCCCTCTGTCTGGAATGCCCTCTCTCCATATCTTGCTAATTCCTATTCATCTTCAGTTCAGGGATCATTTCCTCCAGAAAGATTTCCTGCACTCCCTCCCCACTGTTCTCTGGGCCCAAACAGTTGCCTATAACATGACCCCAACCACGTCCTGCGTTCCATTAGCTACTGATATCTCTGTCTTCCCAACCACACCAGAGGATCCCTGAGGCCAAGGACAGTCTGGTTCATCTCTGAGTCTTTTGTACATAACTCAATGCCTGACACACACCAGGTATTCAAAAGTATTTGATAAATAAGTGAATCAGAACATAAAAGGAGAGCTGCTTGGAACCAAGGAGGCACACATTAATGAGTGTTGAAGTGAACTGAAAATAAATAAATATATATATATATATAAAATTGTGATTTGCTATGTCAAGTCCACCAAAATAATTCCGTCCCTTCCTCTAGCTTTTTTTTTTTTTTTGGATGCAATAAAGAAAACAAGTTGCTGATGGGCAAATGGATTCACTTGCAGACTTCAAAAAAGCATGCTCACAGATTCTTGCAAGCCTTGGATCTTTCTAGCTTGGAAATTCTTGAAAATTGCATAGTTACCCACTTGCCCCAAATGGGGATGCACCATCTATTCAGTGGTAATAGGCTCCACTGTATGTCAGTCCGCTGTCCACTTTCTTCCTCATAACCTCTGACACACTACAGTTAAGACTATCTCTAATGCCAAATTCTCCTTCTTTGATGTACGAAAAAGTGTTACCTGGGAACCTGCATCACCTTTTTCTCCCTTTTTCCCAGGAAGTCCATGAAAGCCCTGAAAGAAGACAAAGCAAACGAAATTCCCATTAAAGAGACACATCGCTCTGATGCTGATTTTGCGGCACTTGGAGAAAAACGGCTTACCTCTTCCCCGTCCAGCCCATCAACCCCATCCTCTCCATGTTCTCCCTGAAAGACAGACAAGGCAGATCTTTGCCACCTAATGGGTAAACTAATCCCATTAGGAAGTCAAATTTGACTGAGAAGTAACCACACATACCTTATATCCAGAAAATCCTCTGGCTCCCTGTAAAAGATTAAATATCTCTTATTGGCATGTCAAAGACCGAACGTGGATTCACAGCCTGTTGGGGTGGGAAGGGGCTGCTTCCATTAAAAGTGACTGTGTATTCCTTTAGTTACTTTTGGCTGTACAGCCACAAAGAGGTTATGGGTAGAATTTAATTAATGCTCATCATTTCTTGAAATGACTAAAGAGACTTAATCTGCAGAGGAAGAAACTAACATATAATTAGAGACAGGGAAAGTGGGAGGAGGGATGGAAGAGGGAGGGAATGGAGGAGAGACAGAAGATGCCATAGGGAGTTTAAAATGAAACATTTACCTTTTGACCCTGCTGCCCTGGACATCCTGCGTTCCCTCTGCTTCCTTGAGGTCCAATTTCTCCTCGAGTTCCCTAGGGAAAGGTACCCAAACAAATATCCATAGTGATTCTTTTGCCAGAAAGCTGCCAGCTGTTTACTTTTTCCCGAGTGAAGCCAGAACAGGGCACTCTGAGCTCCAGTTGGAGCAAACTCCTCTGCACACTGGTTCATTAACTCTGTGTTTACCCTGGATTCAAACATGTTCCCTTCAGCGCTCCTGTACAGATCCAAGATCACACTAACGTATGATGTGAGCTCAGTTGCTCCCCTACCCTCAACAGAAAGCACAGCCAAAGGTCTGAAGTCACATCACTTTGCAGCCACATTTCAAATGCTCCCCTGACACACGTTGGCCCTGACATCTTGCCCAGGCCCTAATGAACCTGGAAAAATCACCATGACTCATGGCAGAGAAGCCATTGGTTCCAGGGGACAGGAGCTGAGCAGAAGCAGCTGATCATAAGTGACACTGCCTCAAGCCAGTGCTCACAGGAAGGACTCCCCGGTTAAAGTCCCCCAAATTAGAACATCCACACAGGGAAGAGCACCCAAGGTCAATGGCCTGCACATCTCTCATTAGTCCAGCTTCTCCCCGGAAATATTTAGAATACAGGTCAGGGCTGGAATAGGCTTCCCTGCTGGCTCAGATGGTAAAGAATCTGCCTGCAATGCAGGAGATCTGGGTTCGATCCCTGGGTAGGGAGGATCCCCTGGAGGAGGGCATGGCCACCCACCCTAGTATCTTTGCCTGGAGAATCCCATGGACAGAGGAGCCTGGGGGGCTACAGTCCATGGGGTTGCAAAGAGTCAGGCATGACTGAAGCAACTTAGCACGCATGCACACACAAGGGCTAGAATAAAAGGAGTCTCAAGAGAAGAGCAATACTGTGTTTCCTGAGAGCTGGGATCCCCAGCTGTCTCTTTCCCCATTGTGTCCTGGGGGCTTGGCTCAGACCTGGGTGCACAGAAGGTGCTCGTGGTTTGCTGTGTGGATAAATACTAGCAATGAACTTAGTTCTCTCCTTCCTGGTAGGTGACAGGAGAGGCAATTTTCCTTTCACTGCTTTGCTTTCTTTATTTTTACTGAGGATTGTTTGCAGGAAAAGCAGGAAACCTCACTCATGGCCACAGATTGCTGAAAGTTAAAGCGAAGGAAAGTGGCTCAGTTGTGTCCGAGTCTTTGCCACTCCATGGACTGTGGCCCGCCAGGCTCCTCTGTCCACGGGATTCTCCAGGCCAGAACACTGGAGTGAGTAACCTTTCCCTTCTCCAGGGGATCTCCCCAACCCAGGGATAGAACGCAGGTCTCCCACATTGCAGGTGATAAGAGGAACCAAAATGTCCCCGCTGTTTGGACTCAGCCAGCTGTGGGCTCACAGTGGGCTCACAGTCCGGCAGTGGGTGATACTCTTCCCCTCACTCAAATCCTGACTGGCTCAGTCCGCTCCATAACCACTCACAGGTACAGGGTGGGTAAACTATAGTCTTAGAGGAATTTATAAGCTGACCGGCAAGGAAACCAAGGGTCAAGAACCTAACATGTCTTATTAAGGTCTAGGTCAGCCTTGGGCCATCCGACGCTGGAGGCTATACTTTTAATCACAACTTGCTATGCAGACAAGGGTTCTAAGCGGGTGGAGATGCAGGTTGGATACCTCCTGAACTTTCCCCATCCCAGTGGAGCCACCCAAGTGGTTTCCATTCCTCCAAATCCATTTTTATAATTTGATCGATGAACCAAGAGAGAGTTATGGTTTGGGAGTCAACAATTGAAGTTCAAAAGCCTTGTGCAGCCTAGGACCATGACACCATATGGTGCTTTGCCCACTTCTCTTTCCACACTGGAGCCACTGGGCTGCCGGTCCAGAGAGATGCCCTCTCAGCCTTCACCATACGCGGGGGCGGAGGGAGGGTGCCAAGTTCCTTGCCACCCCCAAAAAACGTGCCAGGCAAAACGTGGGTGAGTCTGCTCTCTTCTTTCCCCCAAAAGTAGATTCAGCAAGTGGCTCGTGACGCAGACAAAGGGAAGGGGAAAAAAAGCAGCCCATCCCACCCCTCAAACTACAAAAAGCATATAAACAAAACCCCACTATTGCTTCTGGAAAATAAAGCTTTTTTAATGGAAAAGGAAAGAGTGTGGTGGGCAGCGAGTCAGAAAAACTTACAGGCTCGCCCTCCTCTCCCCTGTGTCCTCTGCTGCCTTTCATACCTGGAGAGCCCTGCGGGGAAAGAGAAAAACCCGTCTTAGTCATCCTTCATCAACTCAGACCTGTTACATTAGACATTTCAGGCTGGTCCCTCCCTCCAGCCTAGCTGTGGTTTTGCAAGCACGGCTGTGAGTTTGGGGAGAGCTGGACAAGCGCTGGGGCTGGCTTTGGTCCTGGCTCTTGGTTCTGAAGCTCCCTGCAGAGGTGGCCCTCCCGATGCCTCCAGAAGGCTGGGTTTGGAGCGCCCACACCCTTCAAGGCCAGGTCTGTGCCTGGGGGTTGGAGGATAGCAGTGTCCAGCATGACCCCTTCAGCAGGCAAACTGAGAACATTTCCAAAGATATCACTTTACTTTCTTCCTCTTTTTTTTTTTTTTTGGAGGACAAGAAGGAGCCTTCTCCCTATCAGCTCCATCTGCTGTAATCTGCTATCTTCTCTCCCTCTCTGTTTCATTGTCTCCTGGTTTATTTTTGGCAAGGATTTCCCTTGAGGTCTGCTTCCTCACCGGCTAATACAGATCCCCATTGTCTGCTCAGTACACTGGGAGGTTGCACTCTTGGAATAGAATTCTAGTCTCCAGCAACATAATAAAAGAGGAAACTGTGCTGAACAAAACACCGCAACTCAGTCAAAAGTCCAGGGGAGGGATAAATCAGGAGTTTGGGATTAATGTATACACACTTCTATGAATAAAATAGGTAAACAATAAGGTCCTACTGGATAACACTGGGAACTCCACTCAATATTTTGTAATAACCTATAAGGGAAAAGAGTTTGAAAAAGAATACACACACATGTGTATGAATCATCAGGCTGTATACCTGAAATGAACACATTGCAAATCAACTGTTTCCACAAAAATATATTAATAAATTTATTAATTAAAAAATTTAAAAGAAGTCAGTAAAAAGGCTGAGATCAATTATCCTTTCACAAGGATGGACAGTGTGACCCCTGAGCAAGAATCATTTTTAAGCCCTTCAAATAAACCAGACTCCTTTTCACTGTGAGATCTAAAATGCATTTGAAAAAGTGCATAAAAGTAAATAGACTATAAAGGTACAACTTAATTGTTATGAAGTGAATATCAGTGTAACCACTGCCCAGGCCAAGAAATAGGACATGGCTGATACCCACACTTAGCAGCTACCCCAGTCACAAAGCAGTCCCCACCCCCTCCCTGGGAACAGATGCTTGCTTTTACGATGATATTTCCAAGTCTTTGAAAAATACTTCACTACTCAATTATTCATCCCGAGATAGAACAACTATAGGTTAGTTTTGCCTGTTTGCAAACTTTTTATAAATCCGGCATACCATATGCACTTTTCTGTGTTTTGCCTTTTTTTTGGCCATTATTGTGTTTATAAAATTTATACCTGTTGTCATGTGTAGTTATAGTTCATTCATTTTCATTCCCTTAGAGCATTTCACTGAATAAAAATACCATGATATATATATGATGTATTTATATATCATATATTTATTTATGCTATTGCTGTGTAATTCGGTTTTTAAGGGCAAGGCTCTGCAAGGCTACACTCTTTTTGTAGTTCAATCATGACCCATTGTTGATGAAGCAAAACTTTCCCCATCATTTCTAACACCTCTTACCACCTTTCAAACTGTCTAAAGTCTAAATTGCAAAGCCAAGGAGCCATACCCCAAAGTCTACATTTAAAAAAAAAAAAGGAGTCATTCTTAATAGTAGAATCAAAAGTGAGTCTTCTGAACCCTCCCACACTGTTGGTAGGAATGAAAATTTGTGCAGTCACTATAGAAAACAAAACAGCATGGAGGTTCCTCAAAGAACGAAAAATAGAGTCGTCATACAATTCTGTGACCCCACTCTTGGGCAGATATCTGGAAAAAAAAAAAACCACTCTAATTGGAAAAGGCACACACTCCAATGTTAATAGCAGCACTGTTTACAATAGCCAAGATATGGAAGCAACCCAAATGTCCATCGACAGAGGAGTGGGTAAAGAAGATGTGGAATATTTATACAATGGAATATTACTCAACCATAAAAAGAATGAAATAATGCCAACTGCAACAACGTGGGCGGACCTAGAGATCATCATATGAAGTGAAGTAAGCCAGAAGGAGAAAGACAAGTGTCTTATGATATCATGTACACGTGCAATTTAAGAAACTATACAAATGAATGCATTTACAGAACAGAAATAGACTCGCAAACATAGGAAACAAACCTATGGCTACCAAAGGGGATGGAGGGGAGGAATCAGCTAGGAGTTTAGATTAGCAGATACACACTACTATATATAAAATAGATTAACAAGTTCCTACTGTAGCGCACAGGGAGCTATGTTGAATATCCTATAATAAATGGTTTATTATAGGCTTATGGAAAAAGAATGTGTGTGTGTATATATATATATGTATAACTGAATGTATATCTATCTATCTACCCCTCTCTCTATATATATATATATGTGTATAATTGAATCACTTAGCTATATAGTAGAAATTAACACAACAGTGCAAATCAACTATACTTCAATAAAATAATTTTTTTTTTTAAATGCGAGCCTTTCTGATCTGGCTCCTACCCCAGAGAAGTCACACGAATGGCCCAGAGTAATTGCCTCAGCATCAAGTGGAGGCTGCAAACCCAGCTACTCAGTCTCAGTTCCATCTATACCAAATCAAAGCCCATTAGGCACAACAGTGTCACAACTGAATGGTACCTGGGAGGCTTGTGGCCCTCGGATCCCCTGAGGTCCTGGAATCCCTGCGCATTTGCAAAACTCGCAGCAACACGTCCTCTCTGCAATGTTACCCTGGGAAAAAGAAACATTCAGTGAGAGGCCGCAGTGTGGAAATTCATCACAGGAGAACTGAACTGACGTAAATCATAATTCACCACCTCCAGCCCGTCCTCTCTCGTTGGGTGAGGGACTAAAGAGAATAAGAGGGTTTTGGGTTTTTTTTTTAACCTTGAAGAGAAAGCATCAGGTTAGCAATTGTACTGGCAACATTCCTTCTCCAAGGAAATGGCCTCTATTTATAGAAGGGGCACTCACCACACAGATGACCACTGGTTGGTTCCTAGTCGACAGACTCTTGTTTCTTGGGATTTCTGCAGCAGAGACTGCTGGGGTTTTGTTTATTTGATTAGGGGTTGGTTGGGTTTTCAGTTCCCTCAGCTTTCATTTGGTGAGATGACAAAGGATGAAAGGTCACGGGGAAACAAAAACCAATCCTCTGGGCTGTCACACTTTTCCATATGCTAAAGACCATGTACTGAATTTAGGGCAAACGAGGGAATCTTTGAGAATACTCATCAAGATTCCAGTCTTGTTCCCAGGGCATTTTTAAAAAAGATTCATCCATTTGTTTTTGGCTGCGCTAGGCCTTCATCGTTGCGGGCGTTCCTAGCTGCAGCAAGCAGGGACTACGCTGCAGTGCGTGGCTTCTCATCGTGGCGGCTTGCCTTGGTGTGGAGCACAGGCTCTGGGCACTCAGCCTTCAGCAGTTGAGGCGCCTGGGCTTAGTTGCCCTGAGGCATGTGGAATATTCCTGGAACCCATATCTCCTGCACTGGCAGGCAGATTCTTAACCACTGGACCACAGGGAAGACCTCCCAGGGCATTTTGAATAATGTGGGGTTTTTGTTCAGCAACTCACCAGATACTGTGATAGCATACTGCCCAGTTCCTTCATTCCAATGGTCAGGTGAGTCCTGTAGTCAAATCCTTTTCCAAATTCAAAGCTGGAAAACTCGTCATGAGCGGTTGCATTTAAGGACACTACCAGCAAAGCATCGAGTCCTAGGCAGCAAAAAAAGGGGTGATAAAACCCAAGGAATCACACCCCCAAAAGAAAGAAAGCCCATCTTATTTCCTTTCAGTGAACATGATTCAAAGAGTCAGAAAGAGGGGGAAATAAGAGAAAGAAGTGCTCTTGACCTTGAAGAACCCAACAGCGGCATTGCCTGCGTCTTTTGTACACACGTGAGGCACTGGTTCCTGACTTTAGCATGACATCTAAGAAATCTTACACAAAAACACTAGCAGAAAGCTGTGTTTAATACCTCGCCACCAGTCCTAATGGAGTTCTTGGGCATTTGAAAGCAGTTTTTAAGAAAGGGTATTGCTTATCTTTAGAATTCTTCTGAATGTTTTTTAAGATGGTAGTTAGTAACATAGTTTTTCTCACCATTTTAAAAATTGAAGTATTGTGTAAAAAATGTACATTGTTGTGTTAGTTTGAGGGGCACAGCCAAGTTATTCAGTTTGATATACATACACACATCGCTTGTTCTAAGATGCCGAATATATTTCAGTATCTGTGCTCTACAGTAGGTCCCTGCTGTTCATCTGTCTTATACATAGTTGCACATGTTAATCTCAAACTCCTGATTTATCTCCCCCACCACTATCCCCTTTGATACCCATACGTTTGTCTTCTATGTCTGTGAGTCTATATCTGTTTCATAAATATCTGTCTTTCTCTCTCTGACCTACTTGACTTGGGCTTTCCTCATGGCTCAGCTGGGAAAGAATCTGCCTGCAGTATGGGAGACATGGATGTGATCCCTGGGTTGGGAAGATCCCCTGGGGAAGGGAAAGGCTACCCCCCTCCAGTATCCTGGTCTGGAGAATTCCATGGATGGAGGCAAGGGTAATTAATGCAGGGGGATACAGAAGCCCAGCACCCTTGCCTGAAGTGTACAGCCAGCGCTCCAGAGCCCCTCGGGAATCAGACCAAGGCAAGGACCTCATGGAGACACATCCTCGTCCACAACCTCCACTTCTCTTCGCTGCTTCTCTCTCTACCTCGGTGAGCCACGCACACGCAGGTTCCTCTGCCAGATGCAGCTTCTAGGGAGCCTAAGACACTTCCTGTTGTGTCTGATTTTCCATGGGAAAGACTGCATCACGGATTTTGAAAAGCACTCCTCGCTGCTCCTCCCCGTCCATGTCATAGTTTCAGATGAGCTGGGAGCAGACATGGAGCGTCACAGGCAGAGACAGGAAGTGTCTTAGGCTCCCTAGAAGCTGCATCTGGCAGAGGAACCTGCATGTGCGTGGCTTACCGAGGTAGAGAGAGAAGCAGCGAAGAGAAGTGGAGGTTGTGGACGAGGATGTGTCTCCATGAAGTCCTCGCCTTGGTCTGATTCCCGAGGGGCTCTGGAGCTCAGGCTGTACACTTCAGGCAAGGGTGCTGGGCTTCTATAGCCCTCTGTATTAATGACCCTCGCCTCTATCCATCAGGTGGAATATGTTATAACCCCAACCTCCCCTCCAAGAATCAGGTCACTGGTCGGGTCCGTCATAGGCACCGGGCTATAGAAGGTCACAGGAATAAGCAGTTGACTGTGGCATTTGCAGTATCCGGGGGATGCATGTGTGGTCAAGAGGGGTTGGGCCAGGCACCAGTGGCCTTTGCTTCAAGGGGCCGGGCAAACCCCAAGTTCCAGAGCACCCACGTAGGTAGAGACTCGTTCCGCACATCCCCTGCCTCCTCATTTGCATTTTCAATGTCAAGTTTACCTGCTTCCCTGAGCCTGTCCGATTGATCTTCAAGCATCATTTTGCTTTCACCCCCAAGACCATCTGAAAAGATGAGCAACACCTGGAGAGAGAGGAACGCGCAGAATGGGATGACGGGAGCACAAAGCGTATAACTGGGAGGCAGAAACTAGTGAAAGGACGTGGGGATGGGAGCGAGAACGTGACTTGGTTACCTGTCCTTGGGATGTGGACACATTCTCAAACGCGTCCCACATGGACTGCAGGAACTGCACATCCAGCTGAGTCGGCCCGCTGACGGTGACTTGCAGGAGGCTGTCAAATATTGTTTGCTGGTAGATCTGGAACTTGGCAGGGACATTCTGGCCACTGTCCACCTTAAAGGCCACGCTCACCTGCACCTCTGCACCTGCCCCACAGCTGACACCCCTGATGGAGGTGATGTCCTCTAAGATGCCTGGGAGGTATGATTCCAGCTGGGGGTGGCCGTGGAACAGTGGCTGGCCCGGCAGGTGAGTGGAAATGTCAAAGCCAACCACAACGTCCAGAAAGCAGTCTGGAGACCAAGGAAAACACATTGATGACCAGCCAGGAGTAAGGAAGGGCAGAGGGTTCTGAAAAGGCCAGGCATTGCAGTCTAGGGCTGGAGGGGCTCCAGGACCCAAAGCTCTCTCATAAGGAGGGTACTAGCTGCTGGGCCAGCATGCAGTACAGGTGTTTCCTCTGTCCCCTGTCAAATGTTACACGTTTCAGTGGCTATTTGAAGTCTAATCCTGGTTTACTCTCAGGCTGGCCTCGTGTGTGTGTGTGTGCATGCTTGCATATTTTCATTTAATGAGGACATATTATGATGAATATAATTATAAAATGTAAAATATTTGGATCATTCTTAGAGTTTACTTAGTCCAGAGGCCATCAACTCAGTCAGCAACAAAGGACAGGAGGGTCATGTTATCAAGTCAGGTGGGCAGCGGGTGAGAAAGGGAACATACAGCAATGAGCCGTCTGTTCACCATTCCCTTCCAACTGAGAGTCGCCATGTGGGAAAGGGGGCCCAGTCCGGTCACACTGTCTGATTTTTTCAAAGAGAAGCCTGAAATCTACATTTTAATGCAAAACCTAGAGTCTGTAAATACTATCAACTAATTTCACGAGATCACAACACCAAGTAGGACAAACTCAACTCAGCAGCGAGTCGCTACTTGGTCACCCATGACCCTGCCCAGCTGCTCGTCTTACACACGAGGAGATGGTGAGGCAGGGAAGCTGCTGCTGCTGAACCAGAGCCGGAACCCTGGCTTTCTGACTCCAGTCCCAGACTCCTCCACCACCGTCATCTGCCCCCAGCGCGCACCCCACCAGACAGCTTGGAAAAACCAATGGGGTTTGTAAAAGAACTGGCTTCCATCTTAGTAAGTCTAGAAACAGAAGACCTGTGGGGAATTTCTGCCGTTGCACAAATTCCACAAAATATTATCCTTCACTGATGCTCTGTCCTCCCAACCCCCAGTCCCAAGTGTACAGAACCTGAGTCCTGCACACAGCTCTCAGCTGGAGCTGAAGAATGGCATCCCCATCAGACGGACCACAGCTTGAATTTATTTTCTTCAGTCCCAGCCCACGTGACTCACTTTCATGACGCACCTGGCCTTTGCAGCCATCAGCCCCAGTGACCTTTGGAAATTAAATAATCCCCAAGGCCAATCCAAATCTTTCCTATGTTATGATTACACGAATGCCATCATTCCAAGAAGAAAATGTACCAGACATGTGCTGATACAGTTGACACAGACAGACACACACAGAGACGTGCACACACACACGCTCACACATACTGAGTCCCTTACAAGATGGTTCAACAAAGATAAAATAGGAAAATCAGCAAATGTTTTTTACTTACTTCCTGTGGGATGCAGGGAATTGCTCTGGGACTTCCAGAAGCAGAGAGAATAGAAATAGAAGGCTGAGTTCCAAGTGTTAAGAAGAATATAACCCCTGGATTGTAGTGGAGGAGAGGGCTGCCCCGGGCACACAACCCAGGGCGTCCTCTGGCCTCTGAACCCTTTCCCCTGCCTCTGAGGAAGGCTGGCCAATCCCAAACTTTTGGAAACAGAGGAGACGCCTATTCTCATTGCATATTATTCTAAACCACATCCAGTTAGATTCGCCCAAAGACACCCTGGGAAATGGACAACCAGGAAGCTTCAATCAAAGGAAAACAAAGAAGGAGCAAAGGAGCACTCACTGGTTTTCCCGCAGCTCTTGCAGATTTCACGGACCATTCTTTTTTTCACAGCCACATTCTTTAATTTATCAAAGTCTTGAAAAGTGATGATTTTTTCAGAACTGCCCGTTATCGGCAGGAGCTGTTCCTTGAAAACATCTCCTATGCCCAGAGCCAGAATGCAAATGCCAGCTTCCCTCAGGGCCTCCACTGCCTTTGACACGTCATAGCGGGGAGCCCCAGATGTGAGGACCACCAGAGTCTGAGGGACCCCCGCGTTCCTCCTGCCACCAGCGGACGGCTCAAACATAACGCTCACTTGTCTCAGGGCCAAGTCTATCCGCGGAAGGCCCTTGCTCTTGGTGATAGCTTGAATCCGAGACTTCCATTCGGTTTTAGTCAGAGAGTTCTGTAACTCGATAATTTCTTGGTAGCGGCTCCCAAATTGGGCCATCCCAATTTTCATCCTCTGAGACGGAATGTCAAAATTATCGATTAAGTCTGACAAGAAAGTTGTCATGGTAACAAAGTCTGAATCAGATACCATGTCAGAGCCATCACAAAAGAAAATCACATCAGCTTCTGGAATGTTACAGACTGCAATTGAAAAAAAAATAAATCACTGATTGTCCTCAATAATCATTCTAAATTTTCCCTTCGCTCAAATATTTAACTGCTTCTACTAAATCCTCACAGTCACGGCAAACTGAGACAAGATAACAGATGAGAGATCACAATTGGCCCTCAAAGAGAAGAGAAAGTAGTGCTGAGGAAAAGGTTCATAGGCTTTGTTTCAAATTTAATAATTTACATGATACATCTGAAAGGACACTGAAAGCTACTCTGGAAAGGAAGGAAGAAGTTTGACTAGATTGACTATAGTCATTGAAAGGTCATTGCAAAGGCCTGAAATCCACTCAACATCCCCATACCAGAACATCCACCCAAGTTGACTGCCACCGTACTCAAGTGCCATTAGTAATTCTGTTATTATTAATGCCACCACTTTACATTTGTGCTGAAAATTATCATTTTAAAAATGTGTTTAGCATACTACAATGGTTAATATTCATGACCACTTTATGAGGAATTATTCTGATCTTAGGTAGAGAAAAGGAATCCAGTGGTTAAGGTGCCTCAGAATAGGCAATCACTCTGCAGTAGAGCTGGCATCTGGATCCCTTTTATCCTTAAATCCATCACTTTTTTCTATTACAAATTGCTTTAATAATATCATAGCCCAAATATTGAAATTTCATGGACAAGTGCTAGTCAACATTGGTTACAGGGTTGTCCTTCTGAAGTCCCATGTGACATGACCCAAAACGAGGAATGATCTTTTACGCTCAGTTTCCATCAAATGCAAAGGCTGGGATGGGGCTGTACTAAAGTGCTCAGTGAAGGTAACTGGGATGACGGGGTGTGCATCGTGGACTTCTTTTCCCTCTTCTGCTTCCCCCTCTTTCCTTCAGAGCTGTGCCCCTCCCCCCAATAAACATCTTGCATCCAAAAGTTAGACTCTATTATCTCAACATCTATCTCAAAACTCCGTCTTGACACCTACCTCCAAAAGTAGGTGTGGGAGATGAGAAGAAAGCAGTCCACAAGGAAAGGACTCTAGTCCTACTAATAGTCCCAGATTTGGTGGGGATCCAGTGATAAATAAGAGTCCCAGCCTGCCCAGTGAACTCAGTCTTGTTACAAGGACAAATAAGGAAGCAGCAAGCATGTGTTAGATGCTACCATCAGGAGAAATAGAAGGTGCAGGGGTCAGGGGGCACAGCAGGGGCACTGACGTGTGCTGGGCCAGAAAACTGGCAAACAAAACCTGAAAGGTGACAAGCCCGCCAGATGCAGCCAGGGGAAGCCGTAGGCTGGTGTGTGTGTGCTGGGTAAGGGATGCACGTGAAGATGAAGGGACTTCAGGATGACTAGAGAGGCTGTGAAGCAGGGGGCAGTTGAGGTTGGAGATGTCAGCAGGACCTAATTGGAACTCGGGAGTTTAGGGTGGCTCAGAGGTTAAAGCGTCTGCCTCTAATACAGGAGATCTGTGTTCAATCCCTGGGTCAGGAAGATCCCCTGGAGAAGGAAATGGCAAACACTCCAGTATTCTTGCCTAGAGAATCCCATGGACGGAGGAGCCTGGTGGGCTACAGTCCATGGGGTCGCAAAGAGTCGGACACGACTGAGCGACTTAACTTAACCTGCAGTAAGCTGCAGTGACATGGCCCAGTTTGTATTAGAAAGATGCCTTGGGGACAGTCATGTTTTCTTAGAGAGGATACCCACATTCTGTATCTGAAACCAAGAATCTGAATTTATTGCTTACTTAAGTAAAGTAGGGTTGTGGAGATCAGACGCAGTTTTACTCAGCCCAGCAAATGCTGGTCTGACACAAGATTTGGGGGGAGGTTTTGTTTGGGGTTGGATGATTTCACAGAGAAGGGAGTGGGTTAATGTCAGTGGACAAACCACGATTTGTGTTGGAAACAGAAGTAGGTTTCAAGCTAGTAGAGAGGAAGAAAGGGAGGTGGAAGGAAAAAAAGAAGGAAGTTGGAAAAAGGGAGGGAAACAGAAAGAAGAAAGGAAGCTAGCTGGTTGGTTGATGTGTTTGCCATGTGGGGAGGACCAGGCCACTACCTGGGAAGGATTCCAGGCTTCCAAGGAGGCACAGTGACACTCCTAGAGGGTGGGCTGATCTCCGCTGCTTTTAGGTCAGGTGGCAAATCTCACCCCTTGCTCACTCAGACATGATGCCTCCAGCTTGCCCTACCCCAGGGGTATCTCCTAGTTCAGCTCTGACCCCTTCCCTCCTGGTTCCTGGAAACTGGTCTCTGTTGTCCCATTCAATCGCACTCCTGGGCTTGATTCAGAAAAGCTCGCAGGCCTGGTTGGACTTCCAGCGGTCCTACAGGGTGCTGACAATCCCATTTAGAGGGTCCCGGAACTTTGAAAACAAAAGTCTATCTGTTTAAAGCATGAAACTTTCCACTTGAGTTTGGCCGAACCTGATACAGAGTAGTTGCACTGAGGCCATCAAGCAAATGCTCAGCACGGGCAACCATGAGATGAGGACAGCTGAATAGGGCCCAAGGAAGAGCGAAGGAAAGGGAAAGGAGAGGCCTGATAGCAAGGAACGCTTCTGCAAACTTCTCGTATAGCGTCTTCAGTACAGCAGCAAAGGACCTTTAGATCTTGCTGAATCAAGAAAGCATTTCTCTCAGAGATGAGAAAACCGGTAGCCTGAGTAGAGGAACGTTCAGCCCATGTCATGACAGGAAGCCAAACGTAATCACTTTTTTTTTTTTTTTGCATAAACTTGTATTGCTACACCAACTTTAAAAGCACAACTCACCCTCTTGCGAGTTGTTACACATACTGTCTTGCAGAGGCAGGTAAATATCTTTCAGTTTGTCGAAACCACTGATGTGGATGGTGTAGTTTTTATCCCCTGCCATGGTCTCCAGTTCCACTTGGTCAGCTGCACCTACACCCACTGCGTAAATGATGACGCCTTTGTTTCTTAATTTTGAGGCCGCCTCACCAAGCTTATTTCTGTCGTGAGATACCCCATCTGTGATAACGATCAGCATCTGCCTCACGTTTTGCTTGATACGGCTGCCGTGTTCCTCTGTGAACAGGTCGTTCGCACGCTCCAGAGCCTTGGCGGTGTAGGTTCTTCCCGCCGTATCCCTGCGCCTCCTCAGATGCTCGATGATGGCTGGTCCACTCGAGTACTTGTTGAGGTAGAAAAGAACCTCGGGGTCATCTGAGTATCTGAGCGCTCCAAATCGAACGCGGTCCAGGCCTACGTCTGATTTCTTCACCAAATGGATAGTGAGGTTGATCATGCTTTCTTGGTCCTCAGCGTTGATGCTGCCTGAGTGGTCCAGCACGAACACGACATCTAACTGCTGAATCCGTTTACAATCTGAAAGCAGAAAAGAGCAGGCGTGACACACTTTTGCAGTGCGTTCTGCACAGACGCCTAGAAGGGAAACAAGTTATATGTGCCTTGTACCTCTCACATGCCAGACACCTCACCGCTCTTAGGAATGGCTGATGCCATTTTAAAGAGAAAAGAAACTTCAGGCTCAGAGATGTTCACCTTGCCCACATCACGATTCTAAGGACATTGACGCTCCCATCTATGATGATCAGACAGGAGCGCTGCTAACTCCATGATCAGATCAGCGTTTCTCACACCTCCCTACTCTGTTCTGCTAAACCTCTTCAGGTCATTTACAGCAACGTTTGCCAAGCAGGCTTTCACCTGGAAGGGAACGTCAGGAGGTGAGTCAGTGTAGTACAATGGTGAGCCACGACTGGTTCTTGCCAGACTGGCCTGCATTTTTGAAGGGCTCGGGGGCTTAGTGTACAACCTTGGAGCTTCTGTCTCGCCCCTTCAGGCTCCAGCTGTTGCCTCAGCTTCCGGTAGATAAATTTTCCTCTGTGCTCCATGTCTCCTCACATTTATTCGTGGCCCTTCCTCTGACCTTCCTAAGCTGGAGCCCAGAAAATCCCACACAGGGGAAGAGCTAAGGCGCTTGTCACCACACCCTAGCCCCAAGCCCTCCTCTTCCTTAGAAGCCAAGCACCCACTCTGGGTGGGCCTCCAACGTATGGGCTTATTTCCACTCTTTTCCTCCCCTGAGTAGCTTAAGCACATGCTTCCCAATGGTTCACCCTCTACCTGCCAACCTTACCTCCAATCCTTATTTCTGGCAGTGAGATCTCCAAGTTTTCAAGGGTCATCCATTGCAGATGAGCCCAGGCCATGTGGGAAGAATGACTCGCCGTGATTTGGCAATGAGTCAAAGCTCAATACATATGTATGAGTTGACTTGATACACATTGATAAATTCACCTGATAAATTTATAGACTGAACGTACAAGTCAGCTAAAATTCTACCTTATGCGATAGACAGGACCTCCACAAACATGACATTTCTCCATGAAGAAAGGCCAGGAAGAGCCCTTTGGATTTCAAAGGTGGGGCTGTGGCCTTACTGTGAGCCCTTCTTAGAATGTCTCCACAATCCCAAGAGTTTGGGAATTACTGCCCTTCATGGAGGAAGAAGAAAAATTCCAGTTAAGCCTTTCCAAGAGAAATCTTAAGGCCATTGCCTAAAGCTCAGTTTACACTAAGAGATCTTACTTGCTAACCTTCTGAAATTTTCACACACAAAATCCTGAATAACAAAGTCCAAAGGAGGTTTCTATTGCCATAGGAACAACATACAACAAACTGAGGAATGTTTTGGTTTGTCCTATTAGTTGTAGCCAAAACACAGATAACAACAGCACGTGATAGATTTAAAAGTACTGGTGGTGTTAGCCTTACATGTGAATTTACAGCAAGTTCTGACACAAGTCATTAAAACTGATGGGCTCAAACCTAAGGTTGCTTAATCCAATGTGAAAAGCACTATAGTTTGTCAGATAAAAGTGATGACTGCAAGTGATCACTTTAAGGAAAGTAACAAATTAAAATTTTCCAAAAGCATAGGTATATGAACAGGCACGTGGAAACTACTTAGCTGAGAGAGGGTAAGAAGACTAATGTAAGGAATAAAAATATACACTGTATCTTTAAAATACAAAGAAGGTGCAGAGTTCTGCTTTGGATACTGGACTTAATTTAACTGAGAGGAAGATGGCTGTATATTTCTAATTACACATTCTTACGTGTACATCCTTAACAGTGGTTATAGGTAGCCAAGAAATGATGTGGGAGAATCATTTGGGATTAAAAATTGACTGGAAAATCTAGGTATACAGGTATTAAAAAGCTGGAAATTTAATGGAAAACTCTGAGACTTCCTTGGTATATGTGGCTTCCTGGTGGCTCAGCAGTAAAGAACGTGCCTGCAATGCAGAAGTGGCAGGAGCCGCAGGTTCGATTCCTGGGTTGGGAAGATTCCCCTAGAGAAGGACATGGTAACCCACTCCAGTATTCCCTTGGTTTATCTATTTGAAGTCATCAAAATCAGACTATATGTTGCCAAATTAGCAGACAAAACTGCTATTCTGGAATATCCCTGGGTATTTCACATAAGTATACAGCCCTGAGGTCATGGCTTTTAACGTAGCATAGATAAGACCAGCACTTAACACCAAAGTCCAGTTAGAGGCCGCAAGTCTCTGTCCACCCCACTATAAAGTCAACAGCTTGTGTCCTGAAGGATAAGAAGGTCACTTACCATGAAGAGCGCACACGCGGAAGATGAGTTTACTCTCTATTGCCTTCAGATCATCGAAGTTCTCAACGTGGAAGATCAGGCTGCCATCCCCACTGATCTCCTCCAGCTGAGTCCTGTTGGCCCCGTACACCCCCACGGAGAAGATGACCACACCTTTGTCCCGAAGAGCTTTTGCGGGGTCTCTCACATCATCCTGGGCTTCTCCATCAGTGATAAGGATGAGAAACTTTTTCACCACTGGGCGGCCCCCCTTGGACTCGGTGAAGTATGGATCCACAAAGGTTATCGCGCTTCCAGTCAAAGTTCCCTGACTGATGGGGGTCATGCTGTCTATTGCATCAGAAATTTCTTTTTGTGTAAAGTATTTGTCAAGCTGGAATTCTTCCTTACTATAATGACTGAATTGGACTACACCAACTCGGCTTCTGTCTCCACCAATCTGAATCTTATCTAACAGGTTTTTCATGAAAGTTTTCATTTTCTCAAAATTTTCAGGTCCTATACTGCCAGAACTGTCCACCAGAAACATGATGTCAGCCTTCATGCTTTCACAGCCTGCATGTAATCAAAAAGGCCAGAAATATAACAGGTTGGCATGGTTATCAGAATATGTAAGAGACAGTAAAGCAGAAATACTTTAATCAGTAAATATCAAAAATTAACTCAAGCAACTGCCACTGCATTTGAAAATTTTATCTGCTTCTTTTGTAGTAGTCTGCTGACTAGAACCCTAAATCATAAATTCATTGAAGATTATCTAAAACTTTTCAAAGAAGAAATGCAATCTCTAAAGTATATATTCATTC
The DNA here is from genome assembly GCF_014754425.2 of Oryx dammah. Taxonomy (NCBI): domain Eukaryota; kingdom Metazoa; phylum Chordata; class Mammalia; order Artiodactyla; family Bovidae; genus Oryx; species Oryx dammah. Next base: position 5,530,120 of record NW_024070186.1, on the reverse strand, counting down.
CCTCACTTATGCATGCACTCATTATACACTTATTCATAATTCATAATTCTTGAAGTGTATGAAATGGTGAGCATCAGGCCATGTGTTAAGGATGCCGTGGTGATCAACAAAGAAAGTCAGAGAAAAGTAATCAATTTTTGGCACTAATATGACTAATATTTCAGGGTTTAATGTGTATTCTTGAAGCCCAAAATTCTAAGTAAACTTTATATAGCATTTTTTTTCTGGGATAATTTAAAGCAATTAAAAATATCAATATTAAAAATTGGGGTGAAAAGTTTTTACTAGAGATAATAAGTACATTAGTAAGCACATATCCATTCAACAGGGACTATTAGTTTACTTATACATAAAATGTGTTGATATGGACTGGAAGTGGGCATATATATGCATATATATAGTGGCTCAGATGATAAAGAATCTGCCTGTAGTGTGGGAGACCCAGATTTGATTCCTGAGTCTGGAAGATCCCCTGGAGAAGGGAACAGCTATCTACTCAAGTATTCCTGCCTGGACAATCCCATGGACAGAGGAGCCTCGTTGGCTACAGTCCATGGGGTCAGAAAGAGTCAGACACGACTGAGTGACTAACCCTTGCACTTCCACCTCATACATATCTGTACATATAGACACACACAGATCAGCTTCTATAAGCCATGAAAAAGTGCTATTAATTCGTGTGTGTGTGTGCACGCGTGCGCGCTTCTATAAGCCATGAAAAAGTGCTATTAATTCGTGTGTGTGTGTGCACGTGCTTCTATAAGCCATGAAAAAGTGCTATTAATTTGTGTGTGTGTGTGTGTGTGTGCGCGCGTGCGCGCGCTTCTATAAGCCATGAAAAAGTGCTATTAATTCGTGTGTGTGTGCGCGCGCATGCTCAGTTGTTTCAGTCCTTTCTGACTCTTTTGAGACCTTGTGGACTGTAGCCTGACAGGCTTCTCAGTCCATGGGATTCTCCAGGCAGGAATCCTGGAATGGCTTGCCATGCCCTCCTCCAGGGGACCTTCCCGACCCCAGGGTGGAATCCACATCTCTGGCATCTCTTGCACTGAAGACAGATTCTTTACCTTTGAGCCACCTGGAAAACCATGTGTGTACATATATATACTTACATATGTACACACACATATGCACCCTAGTACATACATATATAATATGTATAGCATAAATTGTAAGTATGTTGTCTTTAGCATGTATCTCCTTAGTCTTAACCCCTTCTTTAGTTATCACTGCCATTCTCTTACCAGCCCCTTCCTCAGTCCTTCCAGAATCTATCCCATACTATTTGTATGTGACCAGTTATCATCAACCATAGAAGAACTAAAAAATGCCAACTATTTTTTTTACTTTCTTTTCTTTTTAAAAAAAATTTATTTACTTTCAATTGAAGGATAATTGCTGTACAGAATTTTGGTGTTTTCTGTCAAACCTCAACATGAATCAGCCATAGGTATACATATATCCCCTCCCTCTTGAAACTCCCTCCCGTCTCCCTCCTCATCCCACTCCTCTAGGTTGATACAGACCCCCTGTTTGAGTTTCCTGAGACATACAGCAAATTTCCAAATGTTTACTATTTTTTAATAATTTATATGAGGTCCACCGGAACTTCCTTGGTGACTCAGAGCTAACAAACCCAACTGCCAATGAAGGAGATATAGGTTCAATCCCTGAGTCAGGAAGATCCTGTGGAGAAAGAAATGGCAACCTACTCCAGTATTCTGGCCTGGAGAATCCCATGGACAAAAGGAGCCTGCAGGCTATAGTCCATGGGGTTGCAAAAGAGTTGGAGTGACTAAACAACAAGAACAACAGCATAAGGCCCAGTAGGGGGATTAAAGCCATTTGAGATCGACGCTGCCCTGGGGCCATTTTGAAAGTTGTGAACAGAGAAGTTGCCAAAGATGTTTGAGGGTCTTGACAAATGCCCAGTGCTGGGAAGAGTGGAATGCTCTCTTCCACAAATAACACGTCAAAGGGGGAGATTTCTACATGCAGTCACTATTCACAGGGTCTACCTCCTCATCAGAAAACCATAGCTTTGACTTGATGGAACTTTGTTGGCCGAAGAATTGATGCTTCTGAACTGTGGTGTTGGAAAAGACTCTTGAGAGTCCCTTGTACTGCAAGGAGATCCAATCCATCCATCCTAAAGGAAATCAGTCCTGAATATTCATTGGAAGGACTGATGCTGAAGCTCCAATATTTTGGCCACCTGATGTGAAGAACTGACTCATTGGGAAAGACTCTGATGCTGGGAAAGATTGAAGGCGGGAGGAGAAGGGCATGACAGAGAATGAGATGGGTGGATGGCATCACCGACTCAATGGACATGAGTTTGGGTAAACTCCAGGAGTTGGTGATGGACAGGGAGGCGTGGAGTGCTGCAGTCCATGAGGTCGGAAAGAATTGGATACGACTGAGCATCTGAACTGAACTGAACCTCCTCATCTCCCTCTCCTCTATGTCAATAAAAGAATTTCGACCAGGAAGATGGCCACCCAGGTAAAGACTACATTTCCCAGGCTTCCTTGAAGCTAGATGTGGTCCTGTGACTGTGGATTTCTTAGTAGCTATGAGGAGGAGTGATTTAACCCCTTCTGGGTCTGAACAATAAAACAATTGAGCCTGATGAGATGGCCCTGGTCCTATCTCCCTTTCCACAAAGGGAAGACGACAGGGCGTGGAGCTCCATCTTTGACCTACGGATAGTTACTATGTGTTGCAAATGGACCTGCCTCTTTGCTAGACCTGGACTGCTCACCCCGGACAACTACACAAGAGAAAAACCATATTCTGTGTTGCGTGGAATGGGGCCGTTTTGCTAGAGCCTCTTAACCTGCCCGTGAAGAGATACCCCGTGCCTCACTCCATCCACGTCTGCTCTGAGAGGAATCCGTTTTTTTCCAGGCCCACCAGCTTCGGCGTCTTGGTTTTTCTGCCTCTCGGTTCACCATCTGGTGGCTCATTTCCTTGTCCACAGTTTGTCTCCTCCTTCAGGCGTGCCAGGTTTTGGGCACACAGGCTGCAACTACTTGACAAATAAGAAATATCCTGTTCCTCCTTGGACTGGTCCCTGCCTTTGAAAAGACCTAAAATGCAATCTATTTTATTTTTCCTGAAATCTTTTTACTTTCCTTGGCATCAACTCCAGGAAACATAAAGGGACTTGTATTCATACTGTTTCTAAGACATCCTGAAGACCCAGCTTTACTCCTGTCCATAACAGGATGAAAAAGATCAATAAAGTTATGGTTTAGGATTTTACTGCCAGTGTTACTTACTTGCTGGCTTATTTTTCTTTGGATTTTAGGGTCTAAGAAAATTCCAACACAGTTTCACCTTTGTAAGTTCAAGTAAAGTGAGAATCCTTTTCTTTTCCATACCAATGAACACCTTGACCAACTTTTACAATAATCACATTTTATGTAGCACTCACCATAGGCTAAGCCCTCCTCTAAACGCTCCGCATGCATTATTTCCTTTAAGCTTCATAACAAGCCTGCATATACAGGACCAAGCCAAGTAGACGGTAAGTAACCCATTCAAGGTCCACAGCAGGAATTTTCACATTGTTCTTCCTAACTTCTGTTACTTAATTTTTAGTCAGAACAAAAATGCAAGTATGTGTTTGCATTATAAATAAAAATAAACAGGGGTTACATATGTACTAGGTACACTTTCATAATAAAGAAATAACAGTTGGTATTTACTGTAAGGATACTCTGATGGAGGTACTGTCCTAATTTTATAGATGAGCAAGTACAAGTCTCAAGTAATGAAATGAGTTGAATCCTAACCCACTGAAAACCAGAGCCCGTTTTCTTTCCACTGTTCTCATCTGCCTCCATTAGTGTGTCACACACACACACACACACACACACACACAAATATAGGGCTTCCCTGGTAACTCAAGGTAAAAGAATCTGCATGCAATGCAGAACACTTGGGTTCAGTCCCTGGGTCAGGGAGATCCCCTGAAGAAGGGAATGGCAACCCACTCCAGTATTCTTGCTTGGAGAATTCCACGGACAGAGGAGCCTGGCGGGCTACAGTCCATGGGGTGGAAAAGAGTTGGAAAGACTGAGCAACTAACACTTTCACTTTCACACTTTTTTTTCACCTCCGTGGCAGTGGGCTTGGTGAAGGCAACAGCATCCTTAGCAACCTTCTCACTTAACAGCTTTCAAGATGACCTCAGGGCAGCTGTCTATAGAGGGATTCTCCCACCTTGGCAGTTGGCTTAGAGTCAGGGGCTGAACCTCTTCAGCAAAATGTGAGCCAGACAAATGGTCACATCACTCCTCTACTTGGCCTATTAGTGCCCCTGAAACAACTAAGAAAGTACAGATAAGAAAGCCTTTTTGTTTTGCTTACCTTTCTCAGTGCAGATACTGTGAACAATTTCATTCTTGATGCTTTTTAAAGAATCAAAGTTCTGCCCAAAGCTAACCCTTTCCTCTTCCCGAGCAATTTGTTGCAGCTGTGTTCTGTTAGCCTTCCCGATACCAATCGCATGGATGGTGATATTTTCAGCCCTTAGTCTCTCAGCAGGTTCCAGGACAGCATCTCCAGACATCCCATCGGTCAAGACAATGAGGTGACAGGGTGCCTCATTCGTCCTCTGCTTCCTTCCCTTCCTCACCAGTGGCAGCATGAAATCCAGGGCTGCCCCAGTCAGAGTGCTGCCCATAAGTTGCTTGATGTTAAAAACAGCCTTTCTTAATTTCACATCATTAAGGTAGTCATTGACATCAAATTCCACTTTCTTCTTATGGGAATACTGCACAGCTCCGACTCGAACTTTGTCTGGACCAATGCTAAACATCCTTATCACCGCCAACATGAATTCCTTGATTTGCTCAAAGTGTTTTTTCTGAATGCTGCTTGAGCCATCGATGAGGAAATAGAGATCAGCCTCTTTTGTGTCCATACAGCCTGCATAAAAATTGAAAACAGAAAGTACATTCTCTGTTAATTCTCTGGAGAGAACCTGGAGAGAACTTTGCAGGACGATTTGGAGAGGAGCCTGAGTCTGTGAAGCTGTTACAGGACAGAACAAAATCTGACTACATGTTGGACCTGTTTCTTTTACTTTAGTTGCTTCTGTTCACTAAAAGGATACTGTCTATACATAATGGCCTGCTTAGGGAACTCTGCCACCCTGCCTGAATGGTAAGCTAAAGTGCCTTTGTTCGGGGAAACATTTCTGACTCTGTCCACATGTGAATGGCTGAAAAAAATAAAAAAGTAACACACACACCCTTTCTCCCTGAGTCTGGCCTTTGCAGGAGATGCTTGCAAAACTTATGATCTTTTTACTTTACTTCCTCACCTCCTCCCCTTTTGTGTTCTATAAAAGAACATGGCATCCAGGCCCCGTAAGATGATTATTTTGAGACATTAGTCTGCCATCTTCTCAGTCTGCTGGCTTTCCAAATAAAGTTGTTATTCCTTGCCTTAACACCTCATATCTCAGATTTACCGGCCTATTGTGTATCAAGAGCAGAGTGAGTCTGGATTCGGTAACAGCTTCTGAAGAATGAGGACACTTCAGTTGAGGCCTAGACATTTCACTGAGCACATTCTGACCCATTTTCTCCTGTGAAACTTACCACAACCTTGTGAGGAAATTGAAACTGAGTGAGGCCCAGTCACTGAGGTCATGCAGTCAGTGAATTAAAGACTAAGAACCAGATTCCCAAACCTCCAGGCTTTTAGTTAAGATTGGTTTTCTGATATTGACACCTGCCTGCATTTGTAGTTTATGCCTTATCATTCCTTTGAGAAATAGATTCAGACGACCTTCTGTTCTTACTTCCCCAATAACCTCTTCTACATGGAGCAAATAGAATAATATATTTAAAACTAGGACCAGACCATATTACTCTTCTACTTAAATGATTTATCACTGTAGTTAGAATTTTAAAATGAAAAATAACACTAATATTTTCCTCCTTTTCTTTCTCATCCTATTTCTGAGTGAGTGAGTGAAAGTCGCTCAGTTGTATCTGACTCTTTGCAACCCCATGGACTATACAGTCCTTGGAATTCTCTAGGTCAGAATACTGGAGCGGGTAGCCTTTCCCTTCTCCAGGGGATCTTCCCAACCCAGGGATCGAACCCTGGTTTCCTGCATTGCAGGGGGACTCTTTACCAGCCGAGCCACAAGGGAACTAGCAATTCTTTATCTTCCTCACTGTGTTTCAACAACACTGGGCTTCCTCCTGTAGTTTTTGTGCCTGCCCTCTTTCCTGAAATATTCTTCCCCCCGAATCTTCACAGGCTGGCCCCTTCTCATCTCATGGATGTGTCAACTCAAACGTCAGTTCTTTAGAAGTCCTTCTCCTCCTTTCCAGCTAAAGCACATCATCATCATCAACCCCATTACCCTGCCTACTGTCTTTATGATACCCGTTACTTCCTGAAATTACTTTATTATTCATTCGTTCCTGAGCACAGCCTGTTTCCTGACACAGAATGTCAGCTCCATGAGGGCAGAGACTTTGCCTCGTTTTCTGCTCTGCCCACTTCAGGCCTGGTACATCACAAGATTTCAACAGGAAATTGTAAATCAAAGAGCTCTCAATATTTTTCCTTTGTTGAGCAGATGCTCTGTCAAAAAGTGCTTTAACTCTCCTAATAGTCTCTTCACTACTCTACTTAGCCATTTTTTAAATTGGGTATAAGAAAAAAATATACCTTTACATTTTAGGTTATGTGTACAATTACCTGGTTGAGTATGTGAAAAGGTCTCTAAAATACAAGACAATTTAGTCTTTTCAGAAATATTTTCTTTCTTGATAGCTTGTTGGTAACTTATAGCTTTTGACACTACTTCAGGCTATGGGGAGCTGGATCTTAAGAAATCAGAAATACTGAAAATAATTTTGACTCTGAGAATTAAACTATGAAATCAATGTATAAAGTACTAGGGAAAAGGTAAGCAGTTATCTGCAAAACACAAGTGTGATCCCAAGACAGAAACACTTGATAGAGACCAGAATGAATTGATTTATATATCTAATAAAGAAAAATGGTGGTCAGTAATGAGGGAGAGAAAAATTCAAGTTCCAGGGGGTAACCATGGCAGTGCCCATCCAACCCGTCCTGGAGCTGTGCCAGTCCAATACACCAGCCACTAGTCACATGCTTCTATTAACACATGAACTTAAATGGCTTAAAATTAAATAAAATTTAAAATTCAACTCTTCAGTTGCAAACGTCACATTTCAGGTGCTTAACAGTTCCATGTGGTTAGTGGCTATTACATGAGACAGTGTAATTACAGACTATATCCATCTAAAAAGTTCAGTTGGACAGGGTTGAAGAAAAATATGTCCCCTGAGGGCAAGGTCTCACCTGCACAGTTATCTAGAGATACGGATCTATATATTGGACTTTAAAATAGAATCATTCCCCTGACTAAATACCGTAAGACATTTAAGTCATAAAACTAACTCCTTTGCTCTGATTCCACATCCCCCAGCAATCTTTTGCTTACAGTCTAGCTTCCCACTTGTATATATGTCTACAGGGAGAGACTATATTTCTCAGAGGAATATGGTCTCCAGTGTCCAGGTCCCTGGCACTATAGTTTCATTACAAAGATAACCATCAATCTTTTCTTATCCATCAGTCTCCTGGTTTGGTTAATGTGAGATTTTCCTTGCTTTAATGAAGTTCTATTAAATAAATTGAAGACAGTAGCGTCAGAGGTGCTGGACACAGCAGTGACTAAGTCAGTAGAGACTGGTCTGTGTTTGACCGTTTTGAAACTGTAAAGCTCTCTCACTGCAGACCATGGCAAATTCACTGAGGTAGTGGTTCTTAGATATTGCTAGTGTGAGTTCATTGGAGAGCTTTCTAAAATGCCTGCCCTACCTACAGACACTGAGGCATTGGACTGGGCCACTGAACTATTAACAATCTCCTCCGGAAGCCCTGATAAATTTATAGTAGACACTATGGGTGCTCCACCTATATCCCCTCAAATCCTTTACCAGGATTTTTGTATAACCAGTTCCCAGCACTTCCATTTAAACAGCTAGCACCAGTATCTAGGGGTAGTTGGCTGCTCGGGTTGTTGAAATCCTTTTTGCTTTTTACTTGAGCCAGAAGCGTCTGGAAATGAACGTTTCCTCCTCTGTGCTGGAATATAAATTCTTTGGTTACATTGCCCCCTGACTAGGCGGAGAAGGCAACGGCACCCCACTCCAGTGCTCTTGCCTGGAAAATCCCATGGGCGGAGGAGCCTGGTGGGCTGCAGTCCATGGGGTCGCTAAGGGTCGGACACGACTGAGTGACTTCACTTTCACTTTTCACTTTCATGCACTGGAGAAGGAAATGGCAACCCACTCCAGTGTTCTTGCCTGGAGAATCCCAGGGTCGGGGGAGCCTAGTGGGCTGCTGTCTATGGGGTTGCACAGAGTTGGCCACGACTGAAGTGACTTAGCAGTAGCAGTCTCTAGAATGGTTCAGTGGAATTGGCCCTCCATGGGACTTTGCTTATCATCTTGCCCATCCTGGCCCCATATCCTCACTTCCAACCAATCTCCAGTTTTCCTGGGTAAAATTTTGATACATCAGTTTTACTTGAATCCTTACCTGACATCTACATCTGAGGAAGCCAGCCTAAGTCAGGTACCAATATTTGAGAGCCACTGAATGAACACGAAGCCACTTACTGAGGCTTTATGGAAGATAAGGCTAGCCCTTGTTGTAGCCTTGGTCCCATTTCTTCCCATTTAGAAATTCTATAATGGCAACAATAGTTTTTGTCACGTAATTGGGAACTCTCTGAGAGGAACCACACTACACAGCCCCCTATGCCTTAAACTTTATACTGCCACTCTGAAGGACTCCTCTGTATCATGCAGGAGGTAAGGGGACCCTGGTTCTTTGCTGCTGCTGTGTAATGTATACATGCAAGAGGAAAGTCAGGGCTGGCCCAGGATTGCAGCCTTACACTTTCAGTTGACTACTGTGAATTTAAAATTAACCTTTAATATGATTGGAGGATTCTTTTCCAGGTGGGTGCTGCCAAATTTGAGTCCATTTGTTGGAAAGCGTTTTATTACAGGGAAATGTGTGAAGACAGCAGAGAGCTCAGAAGTAGATAAACTTGAAGTCACATCAAGTATGTTTTGTCTGTATGTCCTGGCACCTTTGAAAAGAACTTGGTAAGGCTATAGCAGATTCAGTTGTGGACAAAGATATAAGTATAATGATGATCCCTGCTAAGAGTTTCGTAAGAGCAGAATACTGGCAACGACCTCTATATCCAACAATTTAGGATATATCAAACAAATTCTGTTATACCCAGAGGATGGAATATTATTACTCCCAACCTAAAAAGAATATTGTCAATGAATATTTAAAGAGGTGGACAAAAGTTCATGGTATAAGGCTGATAGAAAAGAGAGTAAGGCATATCATCCTGGTTATCCCTAACATCCGTTCTCTCTTCTAAGCTAATTTAGGCCCCAGTAATTTGCTGAGGTACTTGGCTGCCCCAAGTAAAGATTACATTAATGAAGAGTGATATGTGACTAAGTTCTGGCCAATGGGATGTAAGCAAAAATGGTATGTGTAACTCCCGGGAATATCATTGAAGAAAAGGAAGGGGAACCTGCCTTTTCCTTCTCTTTCATCCTTCTAGTTGCTGGATGTGAATGTAATGCCAGGAGCAGTTATCTTGGATTATGATACTGGGAACAGAGACCACAAACAAGAAAATAACTTAGACAGTGACGCTGGTGTGCCATCCAGCTCTTTATACCTACCTTAGGACTTCTTTGTGAAACAGAAAATCATTTTACCATATCTAAATCACTGCTATATTTTTTCCTTTTGTTAGTCACACTCAGAAGTAATTGTAAGTGATACAACAAGTACCCAACTGTGGTTTCCTGCATTCTCCAATATGCCAGCCACCAGCATGTGGCTGTTAAAATAAAAATAAATTAAAGCTAAAACTCATTTCTTCACTTCCACTAGCCACATTCCAAGTGCTCAATAGCCAAAGTTGGCTAGTGGCTGCCTTACTGAACAGTGAAAACAAAGAACATTTTCATCATTACGTAAAGTGCTTTTCAACAGCACTGATACCCATGTTACATCATTTTTTAAAATGTGTATGCCTGTGTTTGTGTGTCCATGAGTGTAGAGAAAGAGAAGAGACTAAAAGATAAGAGAAATGTTGAGAATGGCTTTATCTGAAAGATAAGACTACAAGAGATTTTATTTTTTTTCTTTATGTTCATCAACACTATTAAACTATTTTATAATTACAATTTTTATATAGTTTATCCCAGTATGACTTACATGCTTAAACATCCATTGCAATCATTTAATAATGTATGGAAAAGGCAATGGCACCCCATTCCAGTACTCTTGCCGGGCAAATCCTGTGGACAGAGGAGTCTGGTAGGCTACAGTCCATGGGGTCACTAAGAGTCGGGCATGACTGAGCAACTTTACTTTCATTTTTTCACTTTCATGCATTGAAGAAGGAAATGGCAACCCACTCCAGTGTTCCTGCCTGGAGAATCCCAGGGACGGGGGAGCCTGGTGGGCTGCCGTCTATGGGGTCACACAGAGTCGGACACGACTGAAGTGACTTAGCAGCAGCAGCAGCAGCAGCAAGGTCATAAGGTTTGAAAATTTATAAAGTGAAACCATCACCAAAATCTAGCTTTAGAATATTTTCATAACCCCCAAAATTCTTTTACCCAATTATAGTAAGTCCTTGAGCCTGCCCCTGTTCCCACCCTTGACAGCTGCTCCTATTACTTTTATAATGTGAAAAGTATTTTTTAAAACATACCAGTTTTATCAAGTTCCATTTGTTCAGCACGAGTCGAAATTTGGGACCATATTTCATTCTGGAGCTTTTTTAAGAACTTCTTGCTGTAATTATCCAAGTCTGCGTAGGACTGCAGCATGGAGACGGTCTGCTGCGGAGGGTAAGACACTATTTCTTCCAACTGGGTCTTGTTGGCCCCCTCAATACCCACGGCAAGCACGGTTACATCCTGCAGCCGGAGGTCGAGGGCCACCTCACGCACGTTGTCGTCCGATGGCCTGTCAGTAACCAGGACTGCTATTTGGGGCACTCCTTGCGCCCGCCTGCTGCCATGTGATACCGAGAAGCCTTCCCTCCTCAGCTGCTCAATGGCAGCTCCAGCACTGGATCTCCCAGCCCGCAGAGAAAGCTTCTGGATTTGCTGCTGAAATTCAGACTGGGTTGTGCTCGAGCTCAGAAGAGAAAACGTCTCGACTCTGTCACTGTAACTCATAAGTCCAAGCCGCAGGCAGTTTTCTTGCACATCCATGGAGGAGGTGATGTTCTTCAGGAAGTTCTGCAGAAGCCTTAGATTCTCTGTGGTCCCAACGGCCTCATCCACCAGAAACATGAGGTCGGCAATTGAATCTTTCTTACAGGCCCTGGGAAAAGGGACTGTGGAGAAAGAAAAGGCAGGTAGGTTAGTACAGACCCCTGGCTCAGAGTGAGAAAGCCGCTGTATAGATTGTCAGACACCATTAGGGAAAATGGAGGCAGTCATGATAAATAGAATTAGCAATTTTTTGCTGAAAAAAAAATACAAAAATTCTGAGCAAAATTTTCACTGGCCATTGATTTCAGAGACCTTGAAACGCTCTTCCCCTATCTGAACAATGCGTCTTATTTTCCTATCACATCCCATCACCATGATCTTCACGACCAACGTCACCACCAGCATGACTACCAACACCTCTACCAACCACCACCTCCAAATCCACCATTACCAGTATGAACCACCGCCACTTTCAAATGCTCAGATATAGGTATGAGTTCATGGAAATATCTCTGATCTCAGGGAGTTCTTACTCTATGGGGAAGACAGAAAAATAGATTATATTAGTTCAGACCATAATAAATGCTAACAAGGAGAATAAAACAGGTGTCTCAAATGAGCTGCCCTATGTTGGCGATGTGGGGTAAGAACTCAATTATCTGAGACATAAATAAGTTAGGGAAGGCCTCTCTGAAAGGATCACATTTAGGTTGAGAAAGGCAAAGAGAAAGATTCAGCTACACGTTGTTTGAAAAATAAAAGAATAATTCTGGCAGAAAGAAAAGCAAGAAGTAGAAACGAGCAAGACGCTCCGAGTAGCCAGAGCCAATGAGTGAGGGGAACGATGACTGATGAGGTCAGAGGGAACCAGGTCCAATCATATGGGACTCACATGACCTTATTTACATCTTTTAAATATCACCCCAGTTCCTGAAGGGAGACAATGAACTCATTAAAATTTACTTAAAAGTAATTGCCCTAATACAGGAAATAGAGAATGGTTCTCGGGCAAAGATAACAAGAGTACTTTTGATACATGAATTAGAGATAGAGTGGACTTGATGATAAATTAGATATGTGTTGGGAAACAAAAAGGAAGTGTTGAAAACGTCTAGGTTTTTGACATGAACAACTGAGAGGATGTTGGTTGTGTCTTTTTGCAGGGTAGGAGAGATAGGGGGAAGAACAGGTTGGAGGGAGGAGTCAAGAGCTGTTTCAGACATGCTGAGTTTGCGATCTATTGAAGACGCCAGGTAAGCAGTTGGCTCTGTAAATCTGGAATGCAGGGGAGAGTATATCACATGCACAGAAAATACCCACTCCAGGCACAGATGGGGGAACCACAACTGTGATAAGTGCAGCTGAGAGATAGGCTCAAATCTTGCCGAAAACTACCCGTAAAATAGTGAGCTCTAGAAGCCAAAAGACATATCTTATTTATCTCTATCTCTCCAGTACCTGGTACCTGGTAGGAGCTCAGAAGTATTTGTGGAATTATAATTCTCATAAACCTACTAATGTACTCTGAACCCACCCCCCCACCATATATGGCTAAAACAAACTTTCAGCATGGCCTGCTCAGCCCAGCATTTATTTGCAAATAGCTATTACAAACTGTTTGCCAAACTCCATACAAGTCATATCACTCATATCATAAGGTCAACACTATTATCCTCACTTTATAGGTAAGGAAACTGGAGCTCAGAAGTTAAGCAGCTTACTCAAGGCCCTTAGCAGCCAAGCCAGGCTTTGAACTCAGACTCCAAAACCCTTATTCTTAACCTCTAGGCTTCCCTGGTGGCTCAGATGGTAAAGAATCTGCCTGCAATGTGGAAGACCTGGGTTCAATCCCTGGATCAGGAAAGGAATGGCAATCCACTCCAACAGTCTTGCCTGGAGAACTCCATGAACAAAGGAGCCTGTGGACTACAGTCCATGGGTTGCAAAGAGTTAGACATCACTGAGTGACTAACACTTTCACTTTCAAAGGGAAGGATAGCGTCCTGACAAGCAACCCTTGTTGAACCGTATACCTCTGTGAAATAAATCAGGAGGAGTGAGAGAAACACAGTCAGTACCCAGAGCCTTCTAAGAAGGCAGTAAAGCCCTACTGTCATGGAGACCTCAGGCTATCTACAGGGCTGTAAGATCTCCAAGGTTCCCAAGGTGAAGGGTCACATTTCAATCGTGTGCTTAGTCGCTCAGTCATGTCCGACTCTTTGTGACCCCATGGATGGTAGGCTCCTCTGTCCATGGGGATTCTCCAAGCAAGAATACTGGAGTGGGTTGCCACACCCTCCTGCAGGGGATCGTCCCAACCCAGGGATTGAACCTGGGTCTCCTGCATTGCAGGAGGATCTTTACTGTCTGAGCCACCAGGGAAGGGTCACAGGAGGGTTTTCTCTCTAGGAGGAGAAGTACACGTGCTCTGAGAACTTGCTATTTCCCCCAAGGCAGGAGGAATGAAGGATGGGAAAAGTGGAGGTAAAAGTACTTCCTGGTGCTTCAGAGGCAACACTAATTGTGACAGAGCCTGCCCAATACTTACCCAAACCCATTTCCTCTTCTTGCTCATAGGACTAGACATAGTTCCCAGCCTTACCTGCAACTAGGTGTTGCCATGGGGCTAAGATCATACTAAAGAAATGTGAGCAGAATGTGTGCCTCTTCTAAGCTTAGCCCATAAACTCATCCCATGAGTGACCTTCCCTCTTTTTCCCCTTTACCAGCTGCATACCAATTCCCAGGGAACCTCGAAAGTAATATTTGAAGATGGAAGAGCCACCACAAGCTTAATTATTTGAATAGAAGCAAAACAACTGGTCAACCTGAGCACTAGTCCCGCAATGTTACAAGAGAAATCAATAAACTTCTTATTCAGGAAGTCTACTTTTTATTAAGGCATGCTGCTGCTGCTGCTGCTGCTAAGTCACTTCAGTCGTGTCCGACTCTGTGCGACCTCATAGATGGCAGCCCACCAGGCTCCCCTGTCCCTGGGATTCTCCAGGCAAGAACACTGGAGTGGGTTGTTGTTAAGGCATAGCCTGGTCTGATTACAAAATCAATCCATAGTGATATCCAAGGAACTGGTGAATGAGAGCAGGAAAAAAGTTTCAAGATCATTCCAACTTTTATATCTTACAAATGAGGGTGCTGATGCAAGGCTCACAGAGATGACATCACTTCCTCAAGTTCACAGCCAGCTAGTGGCATTGTCTGGATCTTTTTGACCTGGGTAAGGGCACTTTTTACCACACCAAGTGGCTTCCTTGAGTCTTAGAACTAGATAGCACCTACTCAGAACAGCCTCTCATTATCAACTGAGCACAGAGGCAGCCAGGAAAATCCATTTGCTAGAGACTCTTTCTACCTCACTCCGGATAGAATGACTGGACCCCCTCAGCAGGGCAGTCTACTTACTGGGTGCCTTCCATGAGTGTGCTGACCTGTTCCACCTGCTTATCAACACTGCGTGCAGGGCTTCCTGTCTCACATCACCCTCTCTTTGCTAAGGCTTTCTAGGATTACCCCCTAAGTAAACTATTTGTACTCAAAGGTCTTCTGTTTGGAGGTCTTATGGAGAACTTTCCTAAGACATAAATAAAGCATTTTTCAAATGAGAAGCTGTGGTAGTCTCCTTTTAGCTTTAGGAGATCAGGAATGAAAGTTGATGAGAAGGAGGTCTTCTACATTTCTGCATGAAATAGAGATTTCTGGTGGGTGGCACCTTAGAGATAATAGGAGATGGCTTTCTGGGTCAGATTGCATGGGGGTGGGACACCTCTTCAACCAAGGGCCTCCTTACCTTCTATATCAGAGTGGGCTGCCCCATCCTTGTACTGAGCTGCAGCCTTGAGAATCTGCGTCATGTTTTGGGAGAACGTGCTGAGGTCCCTGACCGTCCGGAGGCTGTAGTGGAACTGGCCCGTGGCCATGGCCTTCAGGGTCTTCTCGGACGCCCCCTGCATCCCCACCGAGACGATCCTCACCCCATCTTTGCGCAGCGCTTCGGCAGCCTCTGCCACAGTATCTTCAGGCTCGGCTGAAGCCAGGACCACCAGGATTGGGGGAAACTGCTTCCTGTCCCTCCCGCTTGAGAAGTAGGCCCTGTGCACCTCCTGGAGAGCCTTCCCAACCCGCAGGGAGCCCCCCAGGAACCCGAAGTTCTTCTTGAGGTGGTTCAGCATGGGGCCCCTGCTCTTGAAGGTGCTGAGCTGGAACTCTCTGTGGAGCCCATCGCTGTACTGGGCCAGGCCCACCTGGTACTTGTCAGCCTCTATGGGGAGGCTGCTGATCATCTTGTTGATGAAGGCCTTCACAAACGGGAAGGACTTAATTCCCAGGTGATCGGAGCTGTCCACCAGAAACACCACATCAGCATATTCAGGGCTTGGCCCTATCAAAATAAGATGACAACAAACCCAAGTAAGGTGATGGTTTAGCCTTGATATTTTAACCACCTCTCCTTTGAGATTATGTCCTAGTGTTAAGGGTAACTCAGAATCCCAAGGAAAGTGTCTTCTGGAGGTCAAACAGAGGAAACTGTACTTGTTTATGCTAAAGTATCAAACAAGAGGACTTCTGTAATGTTAACAACAGATTTTTTCTTTCACAACTCTGTGCCAAGGCAACCAACTGACATTTTTTTTTTCGTTTTTTGGTTGTGGAACCCCAAACAACTTAATTTTATACTAAAAGAATAAACAATGTGATGCCAGAAAGTTGCCAAGTGGCCTGTGGATTAAAAGCAACTTTTATAACAGTATCAAGCAAAGAAGCAGCTATCTTGGGCTGGAGATCATAGAGGCAGATCTGAAACAGGAGCTTGATTGAGGGGAGGCAGAGGAAGAAAAGCAGGGTGTGGCTTGATTTGAGGAGACTCTGGTACATTGCTTACACCAGAGCATCCCTCTTTGGCTCAAGAGGGATGGCTTAGTGGTAGAGAATCCACCTGCCAAAGTAGGAAACACAGTTTCATCCCCTGCTTAGTGGTAAACAATTCACTTGTCAATCCAGGAAACAGGTTCCTTCCCTGGGTTGGGAAGATCCCTTGGAGAAAGAAATGGCAGCCAACTCCATGATTTTCACCTGGGAAAATACTGAATGAACAGAGGAGCCTGGCTGGCTGTGGTCCATGGGGCCACAAAAAAGTCGGACACGATTTAGCAACTAACAGGAGTCAGTTATCAGCTACAGACCTTCCCCAAGAATTGGAGAGGAGGATTGGAGGATTACAGCCATAACCTCCTGGGTAAGGTGGCTCTGGGAAAGCCAAGGGCAATTCTCCTGAGAAAGCGAGGTACTGCTGTGAGACGTTGTAGGCAATATTCACAGCAACTAGGGGTGGGGAAGTGTATTCATACCTCATAAAGAGAGTCTGGACAATGGAAAAAACCACCAGTGTTGACTCAAGCAGAAATGGTCAGCCACCTCCACCCTCCCAATTAGTGATCTGCTCGTAAGTGTTTAACTAAGCAAGATATTTCTTTAAAAGTGACCCTGATATCAGAAAATCTGAGGGTAGCACAGTGCAGAGTTAAAGATATTTCTTTGAGTGATGTTTTTATAAATACAAAAGATCTAGCTTTCATATTCTACATATATATGGGATATGAAAGCTTTTATATTAATTATTATACACATATAATTTCCTCTGTGGGGTTCCTTTTTTTTCCTTTTCTTTCCTTCATTAAAGCCAAGTTGCAAACTGACCTACAAAACAAATGGGCTGACTCTATTCATAGAGACATGGAACATCAGGACTTCAGAAAATCTGGCCAAGTGTAGCATAATTCATGGCTTTTGCACATAGCTTTCTGTCACCTTTGAAAGCTTAAGTACGCTCAACACTGTATATCACCAACTACAAATAAATTCTGTCTACCTCGATTTTTCAGTAAAGAAATACATCCTTTGTTTCTATTAATTAAAATAAAGATTTGTTGAGACATAAAAATATTTATTTTCCTAATAACAATAAATATAAAATATACTGGTACCTGGGCTCTGATATGACAGTGTTTTAGTCCAGAAGAGAGGAACAAATATAATTAGCAGGATCTTCATTTTGTTAGCGAAGTATTCTTGCTTTTATTCTGTAAAAAAAAATGTTATTTACAATATGAAAAATATTGTTTTCATATTGTAAAAGCAAAACATATAGTTTTTTAAGATATATTTCTTGTCTATTTCAAGAAACTATATTTCTTGTAAAAGCAAGAAATAGAGTTTTCTTGTTTTTATTCTGTAAAAAAAAGTCATTTATAATATGACATATATCATTGTTTAACAAGAAATAACTATAAATAACTGAGAAAATTGAGTTAGAACAAAAGACACCATAAACACTATATTTGTCAAAGCAGTGTCAGGGGTGTTTAAAACGTTCATCAAGTGAAAAGTGTTAGTTGCTCAGTCGTATCTGACTCTTTGCAGCCCCATGGACTGTAGCCTGCCACGCTACTCTGTCCGTGGAATTTCCCAAGCAAGATTCCTGGAGTGGGTTGCCATTTCCTCCTCCCCGGGATCTTCCCGACCCAGGGATCGAATCCAAGTCTCTTGCCTTCTGCATTGGCAGGCAGATTCCAAGTCTCCATTGCAGGCAGATTCTTCTGAACTACAAGGAAAGTATTCATCAAGCGGTTGAGCGTTTTTTGAAAATGTCTCTGTGTGTGTGCATTTGCTCAATTGGGTCCAACTCTTTGTGACCCCATGGACTGTAGCCCACAAGGCTCCTCTGTCCATGGAACTCTGGAATACTGGAGTGAGTAGCCATTAACTTCTCCAGGGGATCTTCCCAACCCATGGATCGAACCTGCGTCTCCTGCATTGCAGGAAGAGTCTTTACCATCTGGGCCACCAGAGGAGCCCATTTGTTGAAAATCATTCTAATGCTAATGTTTGCTGTGTCCTTACCATGGCTCAGATATTTCTCTCAGTGCTCTTTATGCACCATATTATTTAATCCTCAAAACCATCTTCAGTTCAGTGCAGTCACTCAGTCGTGTCTGACTCTTTGCGACCCCATGAAATGCAGCACGCCAGGCCTCCCTGTCCATCACCAACTCCCAGAGTTCACTCAGACTCACCTCCATCCAGCCATCTTATCCTCTGTCGTCCCCTTCTCCTCCTGCCCCCAATCCCTCCCAGCATCAGAGTCTTTTCCAATGAGTCAACTCTTCTCATGAGGTGGCCAAAGTACTGGAGTTTCAGCTTTAGCATCATTCCTGCCAAAGAAATCCCAGGACTGATCTCCTTCAGAACGGACTGGTTGGATCTCCTTGCAGTCCAAGGGACTCTCAAGAGTCTTCTCCAACACCACAGCTCAAAAGCATCAATTCTTCACCGCTCAGCCTTCTTCACAGTCCAACTCTCACATCCATACATGACCACAGGAAAAACCATAGCCTTGACTAGACGGACCTTAGTTGGCAAAGTAATGTCTCTGCTTTTGAATATACTATCTAGGTTGGTCATAACTTTCCTTCCATGGAGTAAGCGTCTTTCAATTTCATGGCAATATGCTAATGGCTCTAATGAAAAAGCATGCAAGAACAGATGGGTGAAGCAAGCAGCAAATTCAAAAGATTAGAAGAAACTCTGTAACAGAAGTGAAGAATGTCTTTGATGGAGTCGTTAGTAGACTGGACTTAAGCTAAGGAAAGAATCTCTGAGTTTGAGGATTTATCAATAGAAACTTCCAAAATTGAAACACAAAGAAAAAAAAATGGAACTTTACATGTAAGAATTAGGGGACAACTAGTAAAAGTATAATAAATGTGTAGTGGAAATACCAGCAGGAGAAGAAGTATTTGAAACAGTAACGATTGAGAATTTCCCGCAAGTTAATGTCAGACACCAAACTACAGATCCAGGAAGCTCAAACAACAGAAAAAAGATAACTGCCAAAAACAAAGAAACAAAAAACAAACGCATTATCTATAGGGGAGCAAAAATTACATCTGACTTCTCAGCAATCACACAAACAAGAGGAGGTTGGCACAGACTGTTTTATTTATTTTACATTTTATTTTTTTCTGTGCTGGGTTTTCACTGCATTGTACAGGCTCTTTGTTGAGGCACACAGACTTCTCTTGTTTTGAAACACAGGCTCTAGAGCGCACAGGCTCAGTAACTGGGGTGCACAGACTTCATCTCCCCACAGCATGTGGGATCTTATTTCCCCAACCAGGGATTCAACCCATGTCCCCTGCAATGGAAGGCAAATTTTTAACCACTGGATCACCAGGGAAGTCCCAGGAGTGGACTATCTTAAATGTTGAGAGAAAAAGACCCCCAAACCTGGAATTTTGCAACCTGTGAAACTATCTTTAAGAGTTAGGGAGAAATAAAGACTTTCTCAAACAAACAAAGAAAAAAAAAGAGAGAGAGAGAGAATTTGTCACTAGCTGACCTGATTTGCAAGAAATGTTCAAAGAAGCTCTCAGAGAGAAGGAAAATAATATAGGTCAGCAATTTGGATCTCCATAAACACAAATTATGTTTTAATCAGACACAGAAAGACGCACAGACACAAGATGATTGTTAAAAAGGAAGACGTTTTTATTGTACTCACAGGCCCTTAGAAACAAGAGGCATGACACACCATGCAGGGTCAAGGGTCACACAGGGAGGCACTGGGGAGACAGGAGCAGGCGGAGAGAGGTGGGTAGGAGCCGATCCTGGTTTTCCTGGGAGGAAATGGGCAAGGAGAGCTATGGCAAGCTACGCAGACTTAGAAGTGAAGAGTCTGAGAAAGCTCAGTGGGGTCTAGATTGTAGGGGCGGCCCTTTGTTGCCAAGTACATGTTACTGGGGTTGCAATGAAAGGTGGCTAGTGTCCCAGAGTTCAAGAGTCCAATAAGAGGAGGCAGGAGAGGGTGTGGACTCAGGATTCATTGGTTTGTACATCTAAGGAGTGTTAGCAGGCAAGTCCTACTATTTCCAGGAATTAGTTAATCCTGGGGGAGGACAGTCCCTCCTTGGGTCAGCAAGGTCTCAGAAGCCAGAGCCTCAAGTATACAGTACACACTACTGTAATTTTATAATCAAACTTAAATGTATAAACAATTTAGTTATAAATAATGGATATAAAATATAATTTAATTTATATAAAATATTTAAAAATTATAAATAAAATCAATAACAAGGACCTACTGTGTGGCACAGTAAAATATACTCAATATTTTTTATAACCTATAAGATAAGAGAATCTGAAAAAAAATATATATATATATACACATACACATATATCTGAATCACTTTGATATACGCTTGAAATTAACACAACATTGTAAATCAACTATATTTCAATTTAATAAAAAGGAATATAGAAAAGAAGAAAATTCTGTTAATACAAGAACAATAAAGAAGGAATAAGTGAAGTTAAAATTAAAACTTTTATTTTTCTTATTCTTTAATTGATCTAACAGATAAGAGCTTCTTCAAAATAGTAGCAACAACAATGTATTTGATGATTATACCTTTTATATATTTGAAGTGAATGACACAATAGTGCCCTGATTATTGACAGGAGGGAGGAGTTAGGGATG
The DNA here is from genome assembly GCF_014754425.2 of Oryx dammah. Taxonomy (NCBI): domain Eukaryota; kingdom Metazoa; phylum Chordata; class Mammalia; order Artiodactyla; family Bovidae; genus Oryx; species Oryx dammah. The sequence continues at coordinate 5,509,231 of NW_024070186.1, read as the reverse complement.
CTTGGTTATTAAAGTGAGTGAGTGAGTGAAGTCGCTCAGTCGTGTCTGACTCTCTGCAACCCCGTGGACTGTAGCCCACCAGGCTCCTCCGTCCATGGGATTCTCCAGGCAAGAATACTGGAGTGGGTTGCCATTTCCTTCTCCAGGAGGTCTTCCCAACCCAGGGATTGAACCCAGGTCTCCCCAATTGCAGGCAGACGCTTTAACCTCTGAGCCACCAAGGAAGCCTGCAAGGTTATTAAAACATACTTGCAATTCCCGTGAAGTAATATAGTATTATTTGAATTAGCTGTAAAAACCCAGGGCAAATTTTAGGGCAACCACTAAAAAGTTTTTTTAAAAGATAATTGATAACACGCTGATGTTCAAGCTGGTTTTAGAAAAGGCAGAGGAACCAGAGATCAAATTGCCAACATCCGCTGGATCATGGAAAAAGCAAGAGAGTTCCAGAAAAACATCTATTTCTGCTTTATTGACTATGGTAAAGCCTTTGACTGTGTGGATCACAAGAAACTGTGGAAAATTCTTCAAGAGATGGGAATACCAGAGCACCTAACCTGCCTCTGGAGAAATCTGTATGCAGGTCAGGAAGCAACAGTTAGAACTGGACATAGAACAACAGACTGGTTCCAAATAGGAAAAGGAGTACGTCAAGGCTGTATATTGTCACCCTGCTTATTTAACTTCTATGCAGAGTACATCATGAGAAACGCTGGGCTGGAAGACACACAAGCTGGAATCAAGATTGCCGGGAGAAATATCAATAACCTCAGATATGCAGATGACACCACCCTTATGGCAGAAAGTGAAGAGGAACTAAAAAGCCTCTTGATGAAAGTGAAAGAGGTGAGTGAAAAAGTTGGCTTAAAGCTCAACATTCAGAAAACGAAGATCATGGCATCTGGCGCCATCACTTCACGGGAAATAGATGGGGAAACAGTGGAAACAGTGTCAGACTTTATTTTTTTGGGCTCCAAAATCACTGCAGATGGTGACTGCAGCCATGAAATTAAAAGATGCTGACTCCTTGGAAGAAAAGTTATGACCAACCTAGATAGTATATTCAAAAGCAGAGACATTACTTTGCCGACTAAGGTCCGTCTAGTCAAGGCTATGGTTTTTCCTGTGGTCGTGTATGGATGTGAGAGTTGGACTGTGAAGAAGGCTGAGCGCCGAAGAATTGATGCATTTGAACTGTGGTGTTGGAGAAGACTCTTGCGAGTCCCTTGGACTGCAAGGAGATCCAACCAGTCCGTTCTGAAGGAGATCAGCCCTGGGATTTCTTTGGAAGGAATGATGCTAAAGCTGAAGCTCCAGTACTTTGGCCACCTCACGAGAAGAGTTGACTCATTGGAAAAGACTCTGATGCTAGGAGGGATTGGGGGCAGGAGGAAAAGGGGACAACAGAGGATGAGATGGCTGGATGGCATCACGGACTCGATGGACGTGAGTCTGAGTGAACTCTGGGAGATGGTGATGGACAGGGAGGCCTGGTGTGCTGAGATTCATGGGATCACAAAGAGTCGGACACAACTGAGCGACTGAACTGACTGACTGACTGACACTAAGAAAGAAAAAATGGAATCATATAAAATTCTCAATTAATTAAAAAATCAAAAGACATAAAAAGAGTAGAAGACACAAATATAAAGAACAAGGGCAATAGCTAGAAAATTAACAAACTATATATGTTTGTTATATATATATGGGAACCCAACGATATCAATAATCACTATAAATGTCATTGGTCTAATTACTTCCATTAAAAGATAGCAATTATTAGAATGTATCCAAAAAAGACACTATTATATATAGTTGAAGCCCACTTTAAGTATGAAGACACAAATAGAGTAAAGAAAGTGGATGGAAAAAATATGCTAAAAGATAGAGCAATGCTCTGAATTTCAGAAAAACAAACTTTCGAGTAAGGAAAATTATCAGTGATAAAGACAGACATTACAAAATGATAAGGGATCAATTCTCCAAGAAGACACAGTAATAGTTAATGTATATACATCTAAAAACAGGGCATGAAAATCAATGAGACAAAAACCAATAGAATTGTAAGGAGAAATAAATCAATCCATTATAGTAGAAAACTTCAACATCCCTCTCTCAGAATTGGGCAGATCCAGCAGAGAGAAAATCAGTAAGGAAACCATTGCACATTTGTGAAAGTAATTGACAACTATAAAATATATTATTCAACAATTGAAAATATGTATTCTTTTCAATCTCACATAGAGCATTCACTGAGATAGACCACATTCTAGGCCATAAGACACACTTTAACAAATTTAAAGAAATACAGATTATACAATATCTGCTGTTACACCACAGTGGAATTAAAATAGAAATCAATAATGATAATTAGAAAGTACCAAAATGCTTGGAGAATAAACAACACACATTTAAACAACACATGGGTTAAAGACGAAATTTCAAAAACAAATTGTAAATACTTTGAACTAAATAGAAATGAAAAAACAGATTATCCAAATTTGTGGAATGTAGCAAAATAGTATTTTAAAGGGAAATCCAGAGTATTGAATATATGTTTCAGAAAAGAAGAGAGATCTAAAATCAATCATCTAAGCCTCATATAAGCATCTGCTTTAGGAAAATTTTTAAAAAGAAGAGAAAATTAAATCCAAAGAGAGGAACGGGAAATTTTTTTTAATGCAACAGAATCAATGACATTGAAAACAGGAAATGGAGGGAAAAAAATCAACAAAACAGAAAGTTCCTTGAAAAGATCAAGTAAATCTATAAATCTCTAGGCAGCGTAACTAAGAGAAAAAAGGCACAAATTACTAACATCAGAAGTTAAAGAAGGGACATCACCTAGATGACATGGACATCACTGTTATTGTTGTTCAGTCACTAAATCATCTCCAACTCTTTGCAACCTCATGGGCACACCAGGCTCCTCTGTCCTCCACTATCTCCCAGAGTTTGCTCAAATTCATGTCCATAGAGTTGGTGATACTATCCAACCATCTCATCCTCTGCCACTCCCTTCTCCTTTTGCCATCAAACTTTCCTAGCATTACAGTCTTTTCCAATGAGTTGGCTCTTCCCATAAGGTGGCCAAAGTATTGGAGCTTCAGTTTCAGAACAAGTCCTTCCAATGAATAGTCATGGTTGATTTCCTTTCAGATTGACTGGTTTTATCTCCTTGCTGTCCAAGGGACTCTCAAGAGTCTTCTCCAGCATCACAATTTGAAAGCATCAATTTTTGGGTGCTCAACTTTCTTTATGGTCCAACTCTCCCATCTGTATATGACTACTGGAAAAAGCATAGCTTTCACTATACAGACTTTTGTTGGCAAAGTGACGTCTCTGCTTTTTAGCACACTGTCTAGGTTTGTCATAGCTTTCCTTCCAAGGAACAAGCTGTGTATCAATTTCATGGCTATACTCACCATCTGCAGTGATTTTGGAGCCCAAGAAACTAAAATCTGTCACTGCTTCCACTTTCCTCCCTTCTATTTGCCATGAACTGATGTAACCAAATGCCATGATTTTAGTTTTTTCAAAATTTGAATTTTAAGCCAGCTTTTTCACTTTGTTCTTTCACCCTCAAAGAGGCTCTTCAGTTCCTCTTCACTTTCTGCCATTTGAGTGGTATCATCTGCCTATCTGAGGTTGCTGATATTTCTCCTGGTAATATTGATTTCAGGTTGCGATTCATCCAGCCCAGCATTTCACATGAGGTACTCTGCATAGAAGTTAAATAAGCAGGGTGACAACATTCAGCCTTGTACTCCTTTCCCAGTTTTGAACCAGTCCACTATTCCATCTCAGGTTATAACTGTTGCTTCTTGACCTGCATACAGGTTTCTCAGGAGACAAGTCAAGTTATCTGCTACTCCATCTCTTTAAGAATTTTCCACAATCTTGTGACCCATGCAGTCAAAGGCTTTAGCATAGTCAATGAAGCAGAAGCGGTTGTTTTGCTGGAATTCCCTTGCTTTCTCCATGATCCAGTGAATGTTGGCAATTTGATCTCTGGTTCCTCTGCCTTTTCTAAACCTTACAAACCCAGCTGGTACATCTGTAAGTTCTCAGTTCACATACAGCCAAAGCCTGGCTTGAGGATTTTGAGCATAACCTTACTACCATGTGAAATGAGCACAATTATATGGTAGTTGGAACACTCTTTGGCACCGCCCTTCCTTGGGATTGGAATGAAAACTGACCTTTTCCAGTCCTGTGGCAACTGCTGTTTTCCAAATCTGCTGACATATTGACTGCAACACTTTAACAGCCCCATCTTTGAAAGAGCTCAGCTGGAATTCCATCACCTCCACTAGCTTTGTTCATAGTAACGCTTCCTAGAGCCCACTTGACTTCATGTTCCAAGATGTCTGGCTTAGGTAAGTGACCACACCATCATGGATTATCCAGGTCATTAAGACTGTTTTTGTATAGTTCCTCGGTATTCTTGTCATTTCTTCTTAATCCCTTCTGCTTCTTACTGTTTCTGTCCTTTATCATGCCCATTCTTGCATGAAATGTTCTCTTGATGCTCAGATTTTCTTGAGGAGATCTGTAGTCTTTCCCATTCTATTGTTTTCCTTTATTTCCTTGCACTGCTTATTTAAGAAGGCCTTATCCCTCCCTGCTGTTCTCAGAAACTCTGCATTCGGTTTGATATGTCTTTCCCTTTCTCCCTTGCCTTTTATTTCTCTTCTTTCCTTAGCTATTTGTAAAGTCTCTTAGACATCCACTTTGCCTGCTTGCATTTCTTTTTCTTTGGGATGGTTTTGGTCACTGTCTCCTGTATAATGTTACGAACCTCTGTCCATAGTTCTTCAGGCAATCCGTCTACCAGATCTAATCCTTTAAATCTATTCATAACCTCCACTGTATAATCATAAGGGACTTGATTTAGGTCATACCTGAGTGGCCTAGTAGTTTTCCCTACTTTCTTCAATTTAAGCCAGAATTTTGCTCTAAGGAACTCAATATCTGGACGTGGACATTGAAAGGATGTTAAATTCCATGACTGCAAGGACGATTATGAACAACTCTATGTTCACAAATTTATAAGCTAGATGAAGTGCACAAATTTTCTGAAAGACACAATCTGCCAAAACTCACACAGGAACAAATAGACAATCAGAATAGATCACATCTATTAAATAAATTGAATCAACAATTAATGACCTTCCAAAATTGAATGCACCAGGCTCAGACAGGTTCACTGGTAAATTCTACCAAACACTTAAGCCAGTTCTTTACGATTTCTTCCAAGAGATAGAATCAGAGAGAATACTTCCTAAATCATTCTATGAAGCCAGAATTACCCGTATACCAAAGCCAGATAAAACATTACAAAACAGAAAAACTACAGACCAGTATTTTTTACGAATGTAGATGCAAAAATCCTCAGAAAATGTTAGCAAATCAAAGCCAACAATGTATGAAAAGAATTATACACCTGTGTGGATCACAATAAACTGTGGAAAATTCTGAAAGAGATGGGAATATCAGACCACCTGACCTGCCTCGAGAAAACTACGCAGGCCAGGAAGCAACAGTTAGAACTGGACATGGAACAACAGACTGGTTCCAAACAGGAAAAGGAGTACGTCAAGGCTGTATATTGTCACCCTGTTTATTTAACTTCTATGCAGACTACATCATGAGAAACGCTGGGCTGGAAGAAACACAAGCTGGAATCAAGATTGCCGGGAGAAATATCAATAACCTCAGATATGCAGATGACACCACCCTTATGGCAAAAAGTGAAGAGGAGCTAAAAAGCCTCTTGATGAAAGTGAAAGAGGAGAGTGAAAAAGTTGGCCTAAAGCTCAACATTCAGAAAACGAAGATCATGGCATCCAGTCCCATCACTTCATGGGAAATAGATGGGGAAACAGTAGAAACAGTGTCAGACTTTATTTTTTGGGGCTCCAAAATCACTGCAGATGGTGACTGCAGCCATGAAATTAAAAGATGCTTACTCCTTGGAAGAAAAGTTATGACCAACCTAGAGAGTATATTCAAAAGCAGAGACATTACTTTGCCAACTAAGGTCCGTCTAGTCAAGGCTATGGTTTTTCCAATGGTCATGTATGGATGTGAGAGTTGGACTGTGAAGAAGGCTGAGCACCGAAGAATTGATGGTTTTGAACTGTGGTGTTGGAAAAGACTCTTGAGAGTCCCTTGGACTGCAAGGAGATCCAACCAGTCCGTTCTGAAGGAGATCAGCCCTGGGATTTCTTTGGAAGGAATGATGCTGAAGCTGAAACTCCAGTACTTTGGCCACCTCATGCGAAGAGTTGACTCATTGGAAAAGACTCTGATGCTGAGAGGGATTGGGGGCAGGAGGAGAAGGGGACGACAGAGGATGAGATGGTTGGGTGGCATCACGAACTCGATGGATGTGAGTCTGAGTGAACTCCGGGAGTTGGTGATGGACAGGAAGGCCTGGCGTGCTGCGATTCATGGGGTCGCAAAGAGTCGGACACGACTGAGTGACTGAACTGAACTGAGTTTGGGCATTAGGAATCTGCCAAGGATGATGAAAATGCTCTCTGTATTGATTGTGGTTAGATGGAAATATGCATTTGCCAAAACAACTTTAAAAATACACTTAAAATGGATGCATTATATTGTATATGAATTATACCTCAGTACCGTTGATGTGCCCAGTTTGGATGATAGATTATGTCACCTTGAGCATGGTGTACCAAGGGCAGGGAGGTGAGAGTGGTCTGACCTGGAACAGGCATAAAGGGGTACACAGAGACTTTAAAAACATTACTAAACCCAAGTTGACCTGCTTCCTAGTATCCCAATGAGCTGGCAAGTCTAATCAGTGTTGGTAACAATCTGATCCTTCTTAGCCACATGGACCATTTCCACTGCCCTTCCATGTTGGTAAACCACACGATACACATTTCCATCCCTAGAGACAAAACTCATACCAGTTTGGAAATAATCTTCCAGAAATCTTCTTATGAATAAATGAGTCATGGCCTATGACACCTGAATGCCAAGAGTCTGAATCTTAAAATTAAGATTTTTTAGTCTAAGTAAAATAGACCCATCATAATATAAATTTGAGGAATCCAAAAATGAATCTAAAATTATATGCCAAGCTTGTGAGCTATTATTGTTTTCTTTAAACTTTAGTAGCAGAATTATAAACAATTGGCATTAGATCTCAGGAACAATACTCTTAACACTGTCAGCTGCTGAATTATTCATGAGGTCACTGTGCTATGCTACTTCCATGCCACAGAAGGCAGATGTTTTCTGCCACTTATGTCTATTTGGAAGAGCATACTATTTGGAGATTTTTTTTTTTCCCTTAAAATTTCTGTTTTGTCTTCATTCTCTTTTTTTGTGAAGTCTGGCATGAAGATAATTTAATCTAAATATAGGTTATTTGGTGATTTTCCTTCTATTAAAATTTTTAACTGCCATAGTTGACATTCCTTCTTTAATACAAAGAATTTAAAAAATACAACTTTTTTCTTAAAAGTTCATGGTCAGGATAGTATTAAAAGTAAAATTCAGTGTATAAAGATGGTTTTGTTTAACAGCATGAGTACTAATACACTAAGCCAAGGATCAGGAAAGGTTTCCTGGACTTTGTGTACAATATAACTACTCAATTCTACACTTGCCAGATCAGCTGCAGACAGTATGCAAACGCACCAGCATGGTTGCAGAACTGCTTTAGGCCTTCTGTGGGGCCTAACAACTTCTGGCTTATGGGCTCCCTCCCAGTACAAAAGTAAATTAAAAATTTTATTTAAATAACTTTAGATACATGAATTATTTTTTGTTTGTTTTGGCAAAAATTAATAGACTTTTGTGGGCTCTAACATTGTATTGTTTTCCTGATGTGAGAAAAAAATTAAATATTTTGACCCTAAAAATACAGGATGCTCGGGGCTGATGCACTGGGATACCCAGAGGAACGGTATGGGGAAGGAGGTGGGAGGGGGGTTCAGGATGGGGAACACGTGTACACCCGTGGCCGATTCATGTTGATGTATGGCAAAACCAATACAATATTGTAAAGTAATTAGCCTCCAATCAAAATAAATAAATTTATATTAAAAATAAATAACTAAATAAAGAGCTGGTGGGAAGTTGCTGTATGACACAGGAAGCCCAGCCAGGTGCTCTGAGATGACCTAGAGACGAGGGGTGGGGGAGGGGAGGGAGGCTCAGCAGGGAGGGGATGGATGTATAATTATGGCTGATATGCGTTGCTGTCTGGCAGAAACCCACACAACACTGTAAAGTAAGTTTCCTCCAATTAAAAAAATAAAGGAAAAAAAAAAACTCTGAAAACAAAATTGATTTTTTTTCTATCTTTTAATGAAATTAAGGCATTGCATTGACTTCTGTGGGCCCTGTTCTCTAGGCCTTCTGTACTGAATGGATAAATTGGCCCTATAAAGCTATGTTTCAATAAGACTTTGTTTGGCAGCAGGCTGCCAGCTTTGTACTGAATAGTTAGACAAGTTTAATATTATGATTTAATCTCTATTATCCTGCTTGGTATGAGTTTTTAAATTTTAAAAACAATTGCAGGCTTAATTATTCTTCCTAAATGTATCTACCTCATCCATACTTTATTAATATTCATATTAGCTGTTCATCCACTTTCTTATTTGAAAGTCCATAATAATTGTCCCTGACCAGTATTGTTATACTAGCTGAAACCAACATCCTTTCTGATTGGTCAATGATTATTGTTAACTATTGTTAATTCCGCTCTTGTATCTATCTTATTCTTCCTAACAGCTCCACTATACCAATGTATCCTAACTCATTTAGCCAACTCTCTATAGATGAATACTTAGAATGTTTCCAATTTTTTTTCACAATTCTGAGCAATGTTGCAATAAACTTCACACTACAAGGGAAACGTATTTTTATAGAAACACTTACTTGGAGGGGAAACTCTGGGTCAAGGGAATGTATATCTAAAATTATAATCAATATTAAACAACTGCAACAAAAGTGTGGTACTAAATTGCATCTCCCCAGGAACATATGGGAGCTTATTTCTTCACCTTCTCCTCACACACTGGTAAAGTTTTGGAATTCTGAATAAAGAGGGAAATGCATGTTACCGCATGGCTCTCTGAATTCCTATAATTACTAGTGAGCTTGCAAATTTTATTTCTCCTGTAAACTATATACCTAAGATTCTTAAGAGCCATTTCCCCTCATCAGTGTTTGTCTTGTACTGCCCTGGATACCGGAGAAGGCAATGGCAAGTACTCTTGCCAGGCAGTACTTCAGTACTCTTGCCTGGAAAATCCCACAGACAGAGGAGCCTGGTGGAATACAGTCCATGGGGTCGCTAAGAGTCGGACACGACTGAGCGACTTCACTTTCACTTTTCACTTTCATGCATTGGAGAAGGAAATGGCAACCCACTCCAGTGTTCTTGCCTGGAGAATTCTAGGGACAGGGGAGCCTGGTGGGCTGCCATCTATGAGGTTGCACAGAGTCGGACACAACTGAAGTGACTTAGCAGCAGCAGCCCTGGATACACTCTTAACATTCATGAAGATACACAGTCCTGGGTGTTTTGTATTTTTGTTGTTATTATAAATGGAATCTTCCCTTCTACTCACTCTACTAAATGATTATTTATACTGGCCACTTTCCTGAACACTCTTGTTGAGTCATCTAGACTTTCCTAGTATATTCTGAGTTTAAATGGAAATAATGATTACTTTGTCTCCTCCTTCCTAAATGTCTATCTCTTATATTATCTTATCCTGTTATATTGACCAGAACTTTGAAAGTAATGTTAAATAATGCTGTTGATAATGTTCCTAACTTAATGGTAAAATTTCAAATGCTTCACCATTAAAGTGTGATATGCTGGCAGTTAGTTTGTAACATATGTTTCTAACCATGTGTATTGCTGATCCTGTTTGTGACGCCAGTTGTCTTGCTGTTCACACTGTCTGCCTTGCTCGCTGAACCCAGGGAAGGCAAGGCGCAAGATAAGAGGCTGGAAGAAAAGGAGAGGAGCTGCGGAAACCGCAGATGCGTTTACTCTCTCCCCGCTGGCATGGAAGCCGTAACACAGGCTCTCTGCTGGCTGACGCAGCCTCCATAGCACCAACCATAGCACAGCAACATAGCCGCACACAACCCTTCAGGGCTTTCGCAGGTGAGGCTCACGCGGCGGCCTGCGCACAGCAACCCCCGACCAAGCGAGCACCTCCCGACGCGCATGCGCAGAGCTATAATGATCGCAGCTGTTGCGTAGTCATTATCCACAAAACGCGGGGCGAGAGAGCCTGAACACGCCAGCCCGGCCAATTTGCCCTCTCCACGCACTCCACCCCTTCAGGGTCTCTCGCCTCACATTCTACGCCCGGTCCGTCTGTGTGTTTCCCTTGGGGAGTAACGCTGACCCTCAGATTTACTTCTTGCATCAGCTACAAGAACAAGCTGTTACATCCCCAACACGTAGCAAAACCCAACTCCGGGTGTCACCTGGAACGCAGGTTGCAGTCCTCGCCCTCACGGGGCTAGAAGGGCCACCATCCACAGGTGGAGTGCCTTTATCTGCCACGGCCAAGTCCGGTCCGCTGTCTGTCCTCGTGGGAGTGCAGGAAGGCCTCCGCAGAGGCAACCCCACCCCTGCGGGACTTTTGTTAAGGACACGCAAAACACGCCACAGGTGCCGGCTCCACCAAAGAGGGGGTTTTTGTGGCCTTCACAGCCCACCCCCATACCCCAAAGGCTAACCCTAACCCTAACCCTATTCCAAATGCTTTGGAATATGTTCTACTGTTCAGTGTGGAATATGTTCACACTGTTCTAAGTCTGCAAGAGAATCGAGGTCAGAAGCACGTCATAGGACACAGCCTTTACGCTTTACACCGTACACTGTTCTAAACTTGCAAGAGAGGACGCAGCCTTTTCAGTACACCTCTGCGCGAATCAGCCCACATTTGCATCCGCATGGCCCGGACGGGGCCTTTCCCGGTTCAGCCCCGCAGCGGGGTCTTCACACTCCTGACACCCCTTTATTTCTCCCAAGCGAGCCACCACTGAGGTTCCTTCACAGATGGGGCGCCCCCCATAGGGAGCAAGAACAGCAGTCAGGGATCCAGAAGAGGTAGGCGGGGCGTTGTTCAAAATGGTGTGTCGAATGCCGCCAGAAAAATGCTCATCATCTGGGCCTCAGGTCGTTGGGTTAAACACCGACTGCTTCATGCCCAGTTCTCTCACCCCTTGGGTCAACTCGGCATGGGCATGCCATTTACTCATAGTATCCGGGAGCTTTCCCACATTGGACCACACGGCGGGCCGTCTCATAAGGTTCATCGACACCAACGCGTACCGCCTGGCTGTCAGAGATGCCAGCTTCTTCCCGGTCACAGGGCTCCTGCTCGAACACCAGTGTACATTGCTCTAGCTCTTCGAAGCATCCCTTCACATTGCTCATCGGCTTGGCATCACTGAGATTCCTTGTTAGCCTTCAGGGCAGTCAGGAAAATCCACTCCACAGTGCCAGCAGCAGTCTATGCCACCTTGTTCAGTAAAGAGGGACTCACCACCTTCATAACACCTTTCCAATGCTCTCTGGTGAACTGTCCACCGCCTCCCAGCCTTCCACCAGAGCCGGCGCCCAAGAGGACCACAGTCACCCAGTACCACATGCTATCTGGTGGACACTGGCTTCCTCCATCCAGTGGAGCCTCAGGCTCCCCTACCCGCTGGGTATCCTGCCGCCTATGCCAGTTGTATTGCTGATCTTGTTTCTGATGCCAGTTGTCTTGCTGTTCACACTGAACAGCCTGCACTGTTTGCTGAACCCAGGGTAGGCCAGGCACGAGCTGAGAGCCTGGAGAGCTGCAGGAACCGCAGGTGCATTTCTTCTCTCCTGGCTGACACAGCAGCCGTAGCAGCAGGCAGAGCAGGACACAACATAACCTCACACAACCCTTCACAGCTTTTCCAGGTGAAGAGGCACACTGCACACAGCTGCCCGTGACCAAGTGAGTTCCTCCTGACATGTGTGTGCACTGCTATAAATGACCTCAGCTGTTCAGTTTAGTCCAGCCGCTCAGTCGTGTCCAACTCTTTGGGACCCCATGAGCCGTAGCACAGCAGGCCTCCCTGTCCATCACCAACTCCCAGAGTTTAACCAAACTCATGTCCGTTGAGTCGGTGATGTCATCCAATGCTGTTACATAGTCATTATTTACAAAACAAAGGAGAGAGTCTGAACACACCGTCTTGGCTAATCTTCTCACTCCCCACACCATGTTTAAAAAAAATCCTCAGGGTATATGCCCAGCAGTGGGATTGCTGGGTCATATGGTAGTTTTATTCCCCACACCATGTTTAAAAAAAATCCTCAGGGTATATGCCCAGCAGTGGGATTGCTGGGTCATATGGTAGTTTTTTAAGGAATTGCCATACTGTCTTCCACAGTGGCTGTATCTATCTACATCCTCACCAACAGTGCAAGAGTGTTCCCTTTTCTCCACACTCTTTTTTAGCATTTATAGTTTGTAGATTTTTTGATGAGGAAACCAAAATTGAAAGAGACACGAGTACCCCATTGTTCATTGCAGCACTGTTCACAATAGCTAGAACCTAGATGTCATCGACAGGTGAATGGATAAAGAAATTGTGGTATACCAAGGGAACATTTCATGCAAAGATGGGCTCGATAAAGGACAGAAATGGTATGGACCTAACAGAAGCAGAAGATATTAAGAAGAGGTGGCAAGAATACACAGAAGAACTGTACAAAAAAGATCTTCACGACCCAGATAATCACGATGGTGTGATCACTCATCTAGAGCCAGACATCCTGGAATGTGAAGTCAAGTGGGCCTCAGAAAGTATCACTACGAACAAAGCTAGTGGAGGTGATGGAATTCCAGTGGAGCTCTTTCAAATCCTGAAAGATGATGCTGTGAAAGTGCTGCACTCAATATGCCAGCAAATTTGGAAAACTCAGCAGTGGCCACAGGACTGGAAAAGGTCAGTTTTCATTCCAATTCCAAAGAAAAGCAATGCCAAAGAATGCTCAAACTACTGCACAATTGCACTCATCTCACATGCTAGTAAAGTAATGCTCAAAATTCTCCAAGCCAGGCTTCAACAGTACATGAACCATGAACTTCCAGATGTTCAAGCTGGATTTAGAAAAGGCAAAGGAACCAGAGATCAAATTGCCAACATCTGTTGGATTATCGAAAAAGCAAGAGAGTTCCAGAAAAACATCTACTTCTGCTTTATTTACCATGCCAAAGCCTTTGACTCTGTGGATTACCACAAACTGTGGAAAACTCTGAAAGAGATGGGAATACCAGATCACCTGACCTGCCTCTTGAGAAATCTGTACGCAGGTCAGGAAGCAGCAGTTAGAACTGGACATGGAACAACAGACTGGTTCGAAATCAAGAGAGGAGTACGTCAAGGCTGTATATTGTCACCCTGCTTATTTAATTTATACGCAGAGTACATCATGAGAAACACTGGGCTGGGTGAAGCACAAGCTGGAATCAACATTGCCAGGAGAAATGTCAATAATCTCAGATATGCAGATGACACCATCCTTATGGCAGAAAGCGAAGAACTAAAGAGCCTCTTGATGAAAGTAAAAGAGGAGAGTGAAAAAGTTGGCTTAAGACTGAACATTCATAAAAAGAAGATCATGGCATCTGGTCCCATCACTTCATGGGAAATAGACGGGGAAACAGTGGAAGCAGTGACTGACTTTATTTTTTTAGACTCCAAAATCACTGCAGATGATGATTGCAGCCACGAAATTAAAAGACACTTACTCCTTGGCAGAAAAGCTATGACCAAACTAGAAAGCATATTAAAAAGCAGAGACATTAGTTTGCCAGCAGAAGTCCATCTAGTCAAAGCTATGATTTTTCCAGTGGTCACGTATGATGTGAGAGTTGGACTGTAAAGAAATCTAGCGCCAAATAATTGATGCTTTTGAAATGTGGTGTTGGAGAAGACTCTTGAGAGTTCCTTGGACTGCAAGGAGATCCAAGCAGTCCATCCTAAAGGAAATCAACCCTGAATATTCATTGGAAGGACTGATGTTGAAGCTGAAGCTCCAGTACTTTGGCCACCTGATGGGAAGAACTGACTCAATGGAAAAGACCCTGATGCTGGGAAAGACTGAACGTAGGAGGAAGAGGGGACAGCAGAGAATGAGATGCTTGGATGGCATCACTGACTCAATGGACATGAGTTTGAGTAAACTCTGGGAGTTGGTGATGGACAGGTAGGCCTGGCATGCTGCAGTCCATGGGGTCACAGAGAATCAGACAGGACTGAGTGACTGGACTGAACTGAACTGAATCCCAAACCCCCAGTCCATCCCTCCCCGCTCCAATCTCCCCTTGGCAACCGCAAGAATGTTCTTTATGTCTGTGAGTCTGTTTGTTTCTTGCATAGGCTCGTTTGTGTCATATTTTAGATTCCACGTGTAAGGGCCATCATGTGGTATTTGCCTTTCTTTTCCTGACTTACTTCAGTTAGTATGACACTTTCTAGGTCCGTTCATGTTGCTGCAAATGACATTATTTCATTATCTTTTTCGCCTGAATATACCACATTGTCTATATGTCCCACGTCTTCTTTAGCCAGACATCTGCTGACGGGCATTTAGCTGCTCTCCATGTCTCGCGATCGTGAATAATGCTGTATGAACATAGTCTTGCATGTATCTTTTTGATTTAAAGTTTTGTCCAGATATTGGGTGTCTTTTTAAAATGCAGGTTCTGATTCAATAGCTCTGCAGTGCAGGCTGTATTTTTAACAAGACCCTAAAGGATGCTGGTCCTCTGAAAACACGTTGTGTAGCAAAGGATTAAGTCATATATTCTGAAGTCTGTCATAATTGTGAATGTCTTTCTGATACATTTTCAACTTGCCAGCAGTCTAAATCAGTACTGTTTAACAGAAATAGAACACAAGCCATATATAGAATGTGGCTATATATTCTTGGGTCTCATCCATTTCATTTTTTCTTTTAGTTCTTTGTTGCTGAGTCATTGTCTTCTAGAAGCTGGTGTTACTGAGATAATTCATTTGGTTAGCCTAATTTATTTTTAATTTTTCTGCCCACATAATGTATCTATTAATCTCAATAACGCCATGCTAATCTTTGTTTTTGTCTTTCTGGAACATGATGAGACTGAGAATTTTGATCTGCCAATTCAGATGTTCTTTTACTTTGGCAAACTTTTCATCTAATTCCATATTTCTTCAATTAAAAGATTTTTTTCACATTTGGTGTTTCTTAAACTAAGAAATAACTTGTAAGTAACATGTCCATGCAGTAATTGATCATTTACTTTTATTCTCTTGAAAGCTATTTTTAAATCAATGGTGCATCTTGAAATTAACAATAGTTTGAGACCAAAGATATGCAATATGTTTTATATTTATTTTCACTTCCCTTTGGTCTTTCTCTCTTTTTTTTTTCCTGGAAAGCCACATGGTTTTGTGCTTTTTGTCTGTTATTTGTCTTCTATCACCATTGCTCTCCTTAACCAGTTTTCTTCCTCTGTCCATATGCTCTGCAATCTGGGAAATTTTTCCCCAAACTACCCTTTATGTCAAAGCTCAATTTTCCACAAAGTTGACTTATATCTAGTTGCTTCTAATATGGGTTTTGGTTTTGTAACAGTTTTATTTTCCTTTTGTGCTTTTCTTGGCTTTCCGTTTCATTATGTCTTACATTTTTTGACCACTTTTATTATAAACCTGTTTTCTCTAATGCCTTAGAATTCGGAGTAATTTTCTTCTTTTTTTTTTTGGAATAATTCTTAATCTCTGTTTGGCATATACCAAATGCTTCCTTCTTTATTGGAAGCAGTTTTGCATAATGCCCACATTGGTGCTTTGGGTTTTTTGTGCAAGTTTTGAATATGCTTTGGGGGTAAGGGGATGAGGGGCAAGGGGAGTAAAGCTAGGATCCAACAGAAGTTGGCTGAACACATTTCACATTCATGGTTCTCAGCTATTTTGTAGTTTATTAATATTGGGAACAGACATTTTCCTCTCATTATACTTTGAGCTGCTTGTTACTACTTTATACAGAAGCTACTGGGTTTTTTTTTTTTTCTGGATTTATTTTGTCAGCAACCTCAATTAACTCAATCAATCTTTAATTGTTTCTCTTAGCTATGGCCTCTGTGGGTCACTACTGCCACTTGCCTAGAAGATAAAGGAAGACAATGGTGTTAACTATCTCCCCCAAGCACATGCATGCTCAGTCATGTTCAACTCTGTGCAACCCATGGACTGTAGCGCACCAGCCTCCTCTGTCCATGGAATTTTCGAAGCAAGAGCACTGGAGTGGGGTGCCATTGCCTTCTCCAGGGGGTCTTCCCGACCCAGGGGTTGGCCCTGCATCTCCTGCACTGGCAGGTGGGCTCTTTACCACTCTACCTCCGGGGAAGCCTCACCCAAGTTCACAAACAACTATTAAGTGATGAAATTTTGATTTGCACCCAGGTAGTGAAACTTGCTCAGTTGTGTCTGACTCTTTGCAAGCCCATGGACTGTACAGTCCATGGAATTCTCTAGGCCACAATACTGGAATGGGTAGCTGTTCCCTTCTCCAGGGGATCTTCCCAACCCAGAGATCCAACCTAGGTCTCCTGCATTGAAGGCAGATTCTTTACCAACTGAGCTATCAGGGAATCCCTGATAGCTAGGCTAGACTCTCATATCATTACACTGTTTGAAACTTTTGACTATGTTACCTCCCTCTTTCCTTTTTTTCTTACCTAATCACAGAGTCATCTTTATTCTCTCATTTCTTCTACAACCTGCTCTCTCTCTATTAAGGAGATGAACTGAGTAAAGTAAAGCTAAGGCCCAGGGTAGGTCTCGGCTAACTGGGCAGGTGCTCTTACCATCTTAAGCCTCAACTTCTTCATTAATGAAACAATAATAAACACATCTACTTAAAAAAATAAACAAATGGGACCTAATTAAAATTAAAACCTTCTGCACAACAAAGGAAACTATAAGCAAGGTGAAAAGACAGGCTCGGAATGGGAGAAAATAATAGCAAATGAAGCAACTGACAAACAACTAACCTCAAAAAAATACAAGCAACTCGTGCAGCTCAATTCCAGAAAAATAAACGACCCAATCAAAAAATGGGCCAAAGAACTAAATAGACATTTCTCCAAAGAAGACATACAGATGGCTAACAAACACATGCAAAGATGCTCAACATCACTCATTATCAGAGAAATGCAAATCAAGACCACAGTGAGGTACCATTTCATGCCAGTCAGAATGGCTGTGATCCAAAAGTCTACAAGCAAGAAATGCCGGAGAGGGTGTGGAGAGAAGGGAACCCTCCTACACTGTTGGTGGGGATGCAAACTAGTAGAGCCACTATGGAGAACAGTGTGGAGATTCCTTTAAAAACTGGAAATAGAACTGCCTTATGACCCAGCAATTCCACTGCTGGGCATACACACTGAGGAAACCAGACTTGAAAGAGACACGTGTACCCCGATGTTCACTGCAGCACTATTTATAATAGCCAGGACATGGAAACAACCTAGATGTCCATCAGCAGATGAATGGATAACACCCGTGGTGGATTCATGTTGACGTATGGCAAAACCAATACAGTATTGTAAAGTAAAATAAAGTATAAAATAATAATAATAAACCTTTCAGGATTACTGCAAGATTTAGATATAATCATCTAATAAACTGCTTCAAGACCTAGATAGAGATATCATTATTTTTACAATATCATGGAAACAGTGACAGATTTTATTTTCTTGGGCTCCAAAATCACTGTGGATGGTGACTGCTGCCATGAAGTTAAAAGATATTCACTCTTTGGAAGAAAAAAGCTGTGACAAACCTAGCCAGTGTATTAAAAAGCAGAGACATCACTTTACTGACAAAGGTCCATAGAGTCAAAGCTATGCTTTTTCCAGTGTTGTGTATGGACGTGAGAACTGGACCATAAAGAAGGCTGAACTCTGAAGTACTGATACTTTAGAACTATGGTGTTGGAGAAGACTCTTGAGAGTAACTTGGAGAGCAAGGAGATTAAACTAGTCAATCCTAAAGGCTATCAACCCTAAATATTCACTGGAAGGGCTGGGGCTGATGCTGAAGCTGAAGCTCCAATACTTTGGCCACCTGGTAGTAAGAGCCGATTCACTGGAAAAGCCCCTGATGCTGGGAAAGACTGAGTGTAAGACAGGAGGGGGCGACAGAGGATGAGATGGCTGGATGGCATCACCGACTCAATGGACATGGGTTTGAGCAAACTCAAGGAGATAGTGAAGGACAGGGAGGCCGATATGCTGCAGTTCATGGGGTCATGGAGAGTTGGGCATGACTTCGTGGCTGAACAACAGCAGTCATGCCGAGTGTTTCTATTTCAGGGCCTGTCTGCTTGACTTGAACATCCTCAAGCCACCTAGTTGCCTAGAAATTTGTTATTGCACTTTCTCTCTCACCTTCTGTTCTCCAGCGCACTCACATGTACCCAACACAGCCACTCCCACTTGCTCTTCAAAGTACCGTTCTTGTCCAGCATCTGAGCTACATAGATTTCTAGTTGCCTACCCACTGCCCATTATTACATCTTTATCAAGAGAATCTCTATATCAATGAATGGGGCAACATGCTCAGCTACAAAAACACATTTTCAAACCTCCTTTGTTGCAAAGGTTTGCCGCTGAAATACACACAGAAAGTGGATGACCCAGCAGAAAATACTTCTTTGTGTAGTATAATTATGCCTGTACTACTGATGGAAAAACTAAGGTAGTACATCTTGCCCAAAACTTGAGGTCTCTCTAAATGTAAAGATGATGCTCTTTCCACTGCCTTACACTGTCTTTATAAGGCTCTCCTGAGAAGGCGATGGCACCCCACTCCAGTACTCTTGCCTGGAAAATCCCAGGGATGGGGGAGCCTGGTAGGCTGCAGTCCACGGGGTCACTAACAGTTGGACACAACTGAGTGACTTCACTTTCACTTCTCACTTTCATGCATTAGAGAAGGAAATGGCAAGCCACTCCAGTGTTCTTGCCTGGAGAATCCCAGGGATCCCGGAGCCTGGTGGGCTGCCATCTACAGGGTTGCACAGAGTCGGACATGACTGAAGCAACTTAGCAGCAGCAGCAGCTCACTATTCAGGTCTCTTTATGTCCCTTGTTGTCAAAGATAATTAGTTAACCATGCTAAGGGAGAAGGCTCAAGGTATCATCTGGGCCCTGAAAATAATGTGGCATTTTACAGTGGCTTTTCAGAGACCCAGTCTTGAATCACAGAATACCCCCTCAATGAATGGCTTGAAAAGTCAGAATTCGAACAAGTCAGAAAAATCTAGGGCAGTGCCATCAGGCACCAGGGACTGACAGGAGTAAGAAAAATGCTGGCAACTGTCGCAGGCACTACAAGCTAGCTCCTCCTCCTGGGGGAGGCAGGCATGTATCTTGTTTGTATCCGAGGTCCCAGTTTTTGCCCTGCTCTTACCTTTTCCTCCTTTGTACCTGCTCAGAGAGGACCTGAAGCTAGATCCTACAAGATTGACAGCAGCATCCTAAAAGTAAACTGCAGTGCCATGAAAAGTACACATTTCAAGTGAATTTCTGTTCCTCCCTGAATATTCCAAGATTCGAAAGTCCTCCCTTTTGGAAGGTGATTTGAACTTGAAGGCAGAAAATCACAACATAAAATAACATGAAAACAAGATATATGTCATAAACCTTGTACTTTGTTACAGAAGGATGCTGATTATATATTCTTTGAGTACTTATGAACAAGTATGTACAGGCATGATTCTGAGGAATACAGAAAAGTTTACGGGGCAAACTTTATTTTCAGACGCTCGTGACATTCCTAGGAATGGCTTAAAATTTCACCATTTCCAAAGTTGTTTTCAAAGAGAATTTAGTTAGCCTTTGACATCTGTGAGCAAGCCTTTCAGATGTTTTAAATTAAAACATGCATACATAATTAATTATATGGTCACTGTATTAAGCATTTTCTCTGCTTTAACACATTAGTAGAGTCCAAGTTGAAACCATACAGCACGCAGGGAGCTCTGGGGTGATACTTTGAAATCATGCTGGCAAGTGCCACCTCAAGACCATACATCCTGCATCCAGAAAACTGAGAAATATGTACACCATTTTCCCAGAGTCTCAGAATAAGTCAGTAATGGATTTAGACATGATATTTAAATTAAGCCACCAAAGAAGAAGCAGGAAAACAAACACACAAAAATAAAAACCCCACAATTGAAAGCAAACCATTCACAGAAGCTTCATCGCTGAATATTTCATGAGTAAAGTCCTCAGCAGTGATGAAGAGATAGCCTCATCTACAGAAATTGTTCAGAACCTTGGAGAATGAGGAACCACATGATTTGGATATACCTGGCATCCGGAATTGTTTCCAAGGGGCATCCTCATAGCAACTGATTCCTTTTCAGAGTTCCTACGAGGTAGCTAGCTCTGGCATTGGGCTTTTCAGAAAAGGGGACAAATCTTCTCTCTCATTTTGATTCATAAAAAATTTCAGGATCCCTATTTATTCTACTTGTAAAATATATGACATAAACTAATACAGATTAAAAAAATATGTCCTGCCAATGTGAATCTTTTTTTTCTTAAAAATTTTGTTCAGAACTCACTCACAAACTAAATACATCTCTTCCAAAATATCTATTCTGGCATTCTGAGTTAACAACAATAATAAAAAATAACTTCAGAAGGAGCAATTAAATGCTAAAAAAACAAAATAAAAATGAGATATGAAACACTACACCAAATTACAAAGATCCTGGTTAAAGGAAAAGTATGCTAGCAGTTTGAAGATCTTAACAGCCAGATAACTCCCTTCTTCATTTTGGAAGAAACTTAATTGGAACCTGACACAGCAGAAACTCAGAGACGTTTGTTAAAGTGGTGAGTGCTGTTTCCAGGAAATTTCAGAGATGGTAGTTCACAGTTTGGTACAGAGTAGCAATTTCTACAAACTATGAGTGTTTCAAAGTTCTTAGGCTGCAGTGTCCGAATCTACCCCAGTAACTGATGCCTTATGGCTCTCTGTGCACCCGTTTATGTCAGGGTTCCTGCATGGGGCAAGGGGCCCAAGTGTTAGACCCAAGTGATCTCTAAGTCAGTGGCTATCAAACTTCTGCAGGGTCAGAATCTCCCAGAGGACTCGTCAACACACATACTCCTCAGTCCCAGAGATTGAGGCTCAGCAGGTGTGGGGGGGGGGGGGGCGCCATGAACTTGCATTTCTAATCAGGTGCCAGGGGATGGAGCTGCTACTTGTCCTTGGACGCGCAGAATAGCACTGCTATTCGATCCTTTTCAGTTCAGAGTCTAACCTTTCAGAACCTGGTCTCAGTTTGCAAAATTCCTTCGAGTCCGGGATTTGACAGCATCCTACAGGGGCAAAAATTACCAAGATGTACTCATGTCTACCTACCTGCCCGCGGAGCCCTCCTCCGCCCATTTTATGCCCCAAACCCCTGCAACAGGCACTCACCGAGCTTTCCCAGGGCCCGGGGCCCCTCGGAACGGCGGGCACGGCCCCTGCTTCCCAGGGGCGGCACTAGCGCCTGGGCGCGGGAACGGCGCGCGGTGGGGAAGTGCGGAGCTAGGTCCCCGCTCTACCGCGGGTGGTACGGAGCGCCCCGCGCCCTGCTGGGCCCTTTAAAACGCGCGGACCGGTGAATTTGGCTGGATTCGCCCCCCGGGGCGGGGGTGGGGGAAGGGGGTTGGGCTGGACTATTAATTCCTCGTGGGTTTCATGTGAGTGTCCAGAGACTCTCCAGCTGTTGGCTCTTTGCGCAGCTGCCAGCAGCTGTTTCGGAGGAAGCCGGGGGCTGCCAAAAAAAAATTTTTTTTTGTTTTGAGATAGCGGTTTCTCAGAAACCCAGGGCAGCTTTTATCTGCTGAACTAAGGTCACTGTTGCTACTTGAGCTGAGGACTCGCCATTTGGCTCCAATGGTTTACTCTGCAGTCTCCTCCAAGCCAGCCTGCAGACAACCAGAGAACATTCCCAGAGAGCCAGAGAGCAGGCAATGTCTGTCTGGGGGAGCTGAGGTCCGAGAGGGAGCAGAGGGCAAAGCTGGGCTAGAGGGGGCAGGAACTCCCCAGCAGCTCCCAACAAGGGCAGGGCTGGGAGGGGGTTGGGAGCGGGGTGGGCAACAGGAGTGAAGACTTGATTTCTCGCAGAGATCCCAGAGATGCACTTGAAAAGCATTGCCTGTTCTTAGGCGGATGGAGTGTTTGCTTGCTTCTTTCTTTTCCATTGACGTGAACCCACAATTGAGATTTTATGGATAAACCTATTCCCAGCTTGTGCAGTTGAATTCAGCCTATCCCCACAATGCTCAGCCTGCCACCTTCTCCATTGTCCTTGAAGAAATATGGAAATTACTGAACACTGATGAAAGTTTATTAAAAAGGTTAATTTGTTGTTAGTCACTAAGTCATGTCTGATGCTTTGTGACCCCATGGACTGCAGGAGGCCAGGCTCCTTTGTCCTCCACAAAGGTCAAGAGGAAAGTTTATTAAAAGGTCAAAAGACCCTTGCTTAACAGGGACCATTAGAGCTCCAGGCCTCTCCGTTCCAGAATAGCTTCAGAAGTGAATCAGGAGGTTCTTAGGCGTGTTTCAGAAAGAATGGGGCTGAAAGAATGGAGAGAAGGAAGTGGAAGGAGGGCTGTCAGGACTTTTTCCTTTTATTATTAATTTTTAACAAGGAGAACACAAATCTGTGTAAAACTAATGGCTGATTTCATTTCTTTTTTTTTTTTTACTAGTAAGGGGGCAAAATGATCTTTCTCATAAGATGGTGTTTTGCTGTAAGCTTCGGAGAAGGCGATGGCACCCCACTCCAGTACTCTTGCCTGAAAAATCCCATGGACGGAGGAGCCTCACCCCACTCCAGTACTCTTGCCTGGAAAATCCCATGGACGGAGGAGCCTGGTAGGCTGCAGTGCAATGGGTCACGAAGAGTTGGACATGACTGAATGACTTCACTTTCACTTTTCACTTTCATGCATTGGAGAAGGAAATGGCAACCCACTCCAGTGTTCTTGCCTGGAGAATCCCAGGGATGGGGGAGCCTGGTGGGCTGCCGTCTATGGGGTCACACAGAGTCGAACACAACTGAAGCGACTTAGCAGTAGCAGCAGCAGAGCTTACCTTGGAGAAGGAAATGGCAACCCACTCCAGTGTTCTTGCCTGGAGAATCCCAGGGACAGAGGAGCCTGGTGGGCTACAGTCCATGGGGTCGCAAGAGTCAGACACAACTTAGCGACTAAACCACCACCACCACCACCACCACCACCACCACCACCAAAGCTTACCTAGAATTCTGGGATCTACTTAGTAGAATGAGGATCCCAGGGTGTTCTGCACAGGATACCCCAAAGTTCTGGCTTTGAACCCAGCCTGTCCTGTTTGGAAGAAAGGTCTCATCCTGGCCCCCAGGGTTCCGAATGCCCTGCCTGCCTCACCTGTCTCCTCTCTCCAGTGGCTTTCCTTTCCTTTTGTGTGTGTGTTGGGGGAAGGAAGCACTAGTATTCACTGTCCTTCCCTGGCACTGCCCACCAGACTTGTGCTGTCAAACATGGCCCACCTCATCAGTCCCCCAAGAGATGTGATGAGAACCAGGAACACAGTCCAGCCGAAGCAGAATAGGGGGAAGAGGCCATGTTCTCAAGTACACCACCACCCAGTATTACTTTTAGAAAATAATCAGGAAAAAACTCAAGGTGCCAAAGAATGGTTTCCCTGGTTGAGCTGGTCTCCACTGTCCACCCCTCCCCTGTCCCCAGGATTGATCATTTAGTATCGATGGATCTTAGATCCTGTCCAGACTTGGATGAAGGAAACAGGAGACTGAAAAAGCAGGCTTAAAATTCAGCATTCAAAAAAATTAAGGTCCTGTCATCCGATCCCATCACTTCATGGCAAACAGATGGGGGGAAAATGGAAACAGTGACAGATTTTATTTTCTTGAGCTCCAAAATCACTGCAGAAAGTGACCACAGCCATGAAATTAAAAGCCACTTGTTCTTTGGAAGAAAAGCTATGACAAACCTAGACAGTGTATTAAAAAAGCAGAGATATTACTTTGCCAAAAAGGTAAGCTATGGTTTTTCCAGTAGTCATGTATGGATGTGAGAGTTGGACCATAAAGAAGGCTGAGGCCAAAAAATTGATGCTTTGGAACAGTGGTGTTGGAGAAGATTCTTGAGAGTCCCTTGGACTGCAAGGAGATCAAACCACTCAATCCTAAAGGAAATCAACCCTGAATATTCATTGGAAGAACTGATGCTTAAGCTGAAGCTGCAATACTTTGATCACCTGATGTGAAGAGCCAATTCATTGGAAAACACCCTGATGCTGGGAAAGACTGAGGGCAGAAGGAGAAGGGGACGACAGGATGAGATGGTTGGATGGCATCTCTGACTCAATGGACATGAGTTTGAGCAAACTCTGAAAGATAATGAAGGACAAAGAAGCCTGGTGTGATGCAGTCCAGGGGGTTCCAAAGAGTTGGACAGAACCAAGCAACTGAACAACAAGTGTGCCTCACAAGGGAAACACAGAGTGTGCCAGGGCTGGAAGGTCAGAACCCGCCTTCCAGGAGCAGAGCACACATGCTGTTTGCGTTTGTACCTGCATGTGGCGTCCATATGCCCTCTGTGGACAAAGATGGATTAACTGAGATGTCTAACCAAGAGTGAAATCCCATGGAGACCTGTCTCACTTCAGGGGAAGGGTGTGGTTCCTTCCCCACACTTAACTGAGGTAGTATTCCAACTGCATTGGAGTTAACCAGAATTTGGCTTTTTTGGAAAGTATTATTATAGGAATGTTTTTACTTATAATACAATTACAACTTAAGTTTCACAATCACACTATGCTATAAAAGTGGTTTTGGTGATCAACAGTCTTTTCTACAGAATTCAACACTTTCTTTTTTCTTCCTTCTGTTTGTAAAATTGAAACAATTGTTTTCCTAAAGAAGTGAAGTGAAAGTCGCTCAGTCATATCCGACTTTTTGTGACCCCATGGATTATACAGCCCATGGAATTCTCCAGGTCAGAATTCTGGAGTGGATAGCTGTTCCCTTCTCCAGGGTATCTTCCCAACCCAGAGATCAAACCCAGGTCTCCTGCATTGCAGGCAGATTCTTTACCAGCTGAGACACCAGGGAGACCCTTTCCTAAAGAAATTAGAATGCAAAATTTGCCCTCTATTAGGAATTACACTTGTTCTACTAAAGATACATTAATTTGTTTCAGAAAGTAGGAGTTTTAAGCTCAACTTTGCAAGCAATTCCAGTACTAAAATCACCAAGTTTTCAATTAGTTACCACGGAAAGTGGACTATTTGGACTCACATTTAACTGGCTTTGATATTGAATGCTGCTGCTGCTGCTAAGTCGCTTCAGTCGTGTCCGAGTCTGTGCGACCCCATAGATGGCAGCGCACCAGGCTCCCCCGTCCCTGGGATTCTCCAGGCAAGAACACTGGAGTGGGTTGCCATCTCCTTCTCCAATGTGTGAATGTGAAAAGTGAAAGTGAAGTCGCTCAGTCGTGCCTGACTCTTTGCGACCCCATGGACTGCAGCCCACCAGGCTCCTCCGCCCATGGGATTTTCCAGGCAAGAGTACTGGAGTGGGGTGCCGTTGCCTTCTCCGTCTTCTACTCTACATCCCTTAACTCTCGCTGAGAATTATGATGTATTACCAAAAATGTGAACCATACCCTGTTGCTGAACACAAGTTCATGTGCCCAATGCAAACCAAAGCATCAGCGTTTGGAGCGGAGAAAGGTTTACCGCAGGACCGTGCAGAAACAGGTGGCTCGTGCTCAAATAACCCAAACTCCCCATGGAGTGTCAGCAAAACATTTAAAGGCTGGATGAGGGCAAGGTTCAGGAATCAAGATTGCTGGGAGAAATATCAATAGCCTCAGATATGCAGATGACACTGCCCTTATGGCAGAAAGTGAAGAGGAACTAACGAGCGTCTTGATGTGAAAAAGGAGAATGAAAAAGGTGGCTTAAAACTCAACACTCAAAGAACTAAGATCATGGCATCCAGTCCCATCACTTCATGGCAAATAGGCAATGGAAACAGTGAGAGACTTTATTTGGGGGGCACTCCAAAATCACTGCAGACTGCAATGATTTAGATCCTCAAATTTGATTACATTTTCTTACTATTCAGGTGGCTTGATATTTTATATTTTTCTATAAAAGTTTGCTTTCTAGCCTAATTTTTAGAATAATTGGCATAAAACTTTACATATCATCCTAAATACTTACTGTCCTCCATATCACTATATCAGCAACAAAAATACATAATATTTATATGGTCACTGTTCTAAGCAATTTTGAATATAGTCCTTGTATAAGTTATTTGTGTCTTCTATTTTACTTCTACAGAATTTTCAAAATACTTTCTCTTCACTGGTATTTTTTAAGAAATCTTGTTATTGTTTAGTCAGTAAGTCACATCTGACTCTTTGCAACCCCATTGACTGCAGCACACCAGCTCTTCTGTCTTCCACTATCTCCCAGGGTTAGTTCAAATTCATGTCCGTTGAGTCAGTGATGCCATGTAACAACATCATCCTCTGCTACTCCCCTGCTACTTTTGCCCTCAATCTTTCCCATTATCAGGGACTTTTCCAATGAGTCAACTGTTCCATGAGGTGGCCAAAGTATTGGAGCTTCAGCAGCAGTCCTTTCAATGAATATTCAGGGTCAATATCCTTTAGGATTGACTGGTTTGATCTTGCAATCCAAGTGACTCTCAAGAGTCTTCTCCAGCACCACAATTTTAAAACATCAGTTCTTCAGTGCTCAGCCTTCTTTATGATCCAAATCTCACATCTGTACATGACTATTGGAAAAACCATAGCTTAGACTATATGGACCTTTGTCAGCAAAGTGATGTCTCTGCTTTTAAGTATGCTATGGGTTCAGACATGATCCATAGTGATTTTGGAGCCCAAGAAAAGAAAATCTATCACTGCTTCCACTTTTCCCATTTCTATTTGCCATGAAGTGATAGGACCAGATGCCATGACCCTAGTTTTTTAAATGTTGAGTTTCAAGTAGCTTTTTAACTCTCCTCTTTTCCCATCATCAAGAAGCTTTTCCATTCCTCTTCAATTTCTGCCATGAGAGTGGCATCATCTTCATATCTAAAGATGATGATATTCCTCCTGGCAATTTTGACTCGAGCTGATGATTCATCCAGCCCAGGTTTTCACATAATGTACTCTATATATAAGTTCAACAAGCAGGGTGACAATGTACAGCCTTGACATACTACTTGTAAATTTTGAACATGTCCACTGTTCCATATCTGGTTGTAGCTGTTGCTTCTTCACCAACATACAGATTTCTCAGGAGGCAAATAAGGTGGTCTGGTATTCCAATCTCCTTAATAATTTTCCACAGTTTGTTGTGATCCACACAGTCAAAGGCTTTAGCATAATCAATGAAGCAGAACTAGATGTTTTTCTGGAATTCCTTTACTTTCTCTATGATCCAGTGAATGTTAGCAATTTGATCTCTGGTTCCTCTGCCTTTTCTAAATCCAGCTTGTACATCTGGAAGTTCTCAGTTCACATACTGCTGAAGCCTAACTTTCTTAGCATGTGAAATGTGCACAATTGTACAGTGGTTCAAATACTCTTTGGCATTGCCCTTCTTTGGGATTGGAATGAAAATTGACCTCTTCCAGTCCTGTGGCCACTTCTGAGTTTTCCAAATTTGTTGATATATTGACTGCAGCACTTTAACAGTGTCATTTTCTAGGATTTGAAATAGCTCAGCTGGAATTCCATCACCTCCACTAGCTTTGTTCATAGCAATGCTTCTTAAGCTCCACTTGACTTCACTCTCCAGTATATCTGGCTCTAGGACAGTGACCACACCATCGTGGTTATCTCAGTCATTAAGATCTTTTTTGTACAGTTCTTCTGTGTATTCTTGGCACCTCTTCTTTGTATCTTCTGCTTCTGTTAGGTCCATACCATTTCTGTCCTTTTTTATGCCCATCCTTGCATGAAATGTTCCCTTGGTATCTTCAATTTTCTGATCTCTAGCCTTTCCCATTCTGTTGTTTTCCTCTATTTGTTTTATTTGGTTATTCAAGAAGGCCTTCTTATCTCTCCTTGCTATCCCTAGAACTCTGCATTCAATTGGGTAGAGCTGTCCTTTCTCCCTTGCCTTTTGCTTTTCTTCTTTCCTCAGCTATTTTTAAAGCCTCCTCAGACAACCACTTTTCGTTCTTGCATTTCTTTTTCTTTGGGATGATTTTTGTCACTGCCCAGTTTATTGATCAAATGTCCCTTTCCTATTTTATTAATCTTTGCTCCATCTTTACTATTTATTTCAATTTTCCTGTATTCAGCTTCTTGGTTTCAATACATTTTCCCCTACTTTCTAAAAATTAATTTATCTAAGGCTATGTAGATGACACCACCCTTATGGCAGAAAGTGAAGAGGAGCTAAAAAGCCTCTTGATGAAAGTGAAAGAGGAGTGAAAAAGTTGGCTTAAAGCTCAACATTCAGAAAACGAAGATCATGGCATCTGGTCCCATCACTTCATGGGAAATAGATGGGGAAACAGTGAAAACAGTGTCAGACTTTATTTTTTTGGGCTCCAGAATCACTGCAGATGGTGAGTGCAGCCATGAAATTAAAAGACGCTTACTCCTTGGAAGAAAAGCTATGACCAACTAGACAGCATATTAAAAAGAAGAGACATTACTTTGCCCACAAACGTCTATCTAATCAAAGCTATGGTTTTTCCAGTAGTCATGTATGGATGTGAGAGTTGAACCATAAAGAAGGTTGAATGCTGAGGAACTGATGCTTTTGAACTGTGGTGTTGGAGAAGAATCCTGAGAGTCCTTTGGACTGCAAGGAGATCCAACCAGTCAGCCCTAAAGGAGATCAACCATTGAATATTCATTGGAAGGACTGATGCTAAAGCTAAAGCTCAAATACTTTGGCCACATGATGTGAAGAGCCAACTCACTGGAAAAGAACTTAATGCTGGGAAAGACAGAGGACAGGAGAAGAGGACGAAAGAGGACAAGTTGGTCGGATGGCATCATTGACTCAAAGGACGAGTTTGAGCAAGCTCTGGGAGATAGTGAAGGACAAGGAAGCCTGGCATGCTGCAGTCCATAGGGTCACAAAGAGTTGGACATGACCAAGCAACTGAAAAACAATAACAACCTTCACATCTATTCTACCCTTTGCTCATTTATAGCATTTATGAAAATTGGGTGAAATTGATTTCACCTCTGTTCCTGGAATAGACTTTGATTGATCGAAAACTATCAGGGTAATCTCCGCTTTGTCATTCTATTGGTTCAAGTAATCCTAGGCCACTCCAGTCAGTGTCTGATCTTCCAGTGAACATATGTCTTAGTCAGGGAATTTTCCTCTGTAAGATACTTTCTGGAAAGCCCTTGAATAAAGAGAATCTCTTGCTCTTGATGGTATGGTATGCTTCCATGAGGCAAGTTAATCTGAAGACAAGACTAGAAGGATTGCTGAGAGAATTGCACAGAATCAGTCCCATCAGTTGAGTATATCTTTCCTTTACTCCCTTGCCTTTTGCTTCTTTTCTTTCCTCAGCTATTTGTAAAGCCTCCTCAGACAATCACTTTTCCTTCTTGCATTTCTTTTTCTTTCAGATGGTTTTGGTCACTGCCTCCTGTACAATGTTACGAACCTCTTTCCATAGTTCTTCAGATGCTCTGTCTCTCAGATCTAATCCCTTGAGTCTATTTGTCACCTCCACTGTACAATAGTAAGGGATTTGATTTAGGTCATACCTGAATTGCCTAGTAGTCTTCCATACTTTCCTCAATTTAAGTCTGAATTTTGCAATAAGGAGCTCATGATCTGAACAACCATTGGCCAAAGTCTTGTCTTTGCTAGCTATATATACTTCACCATCTTCAGCTACAAAGAACATATAATCAATTTGATTTCAGTATTGGCCATCTGGTGATGTCCATGTGTAGAGTCTTTTCTTGTGTTGTTGGAAGAGGGTGTTTGCTATGACCAGTGCATTCTCTTGACAAAACTCTGTTAGCCTTTGCCCTGCTTCATTTTGTACTCCAAAGCCAAACTTGCCTGTTACTCCAGGTATCTCTTGACTTCCTACTTTTGTGTTCCAGTCCCTTATGATGAAAAGGACATCTTTTTTCATTGTTGTCAATTCTAGAAGGTCTTGAAGATCTTCATAGAACCAGTCAACTTCAGCTTTTTTGACGTTAGTGGTCGGGGCATAGACTTGGATTACTGTGGTGTTACGTGGTTTGCCTTGGAAACGAACCAAGATCATATTGTCATTTTTGAGATTGCACCCAAGTGCTGCATTTCAGACTCTTTTCTTGACTATGAGAGCTATTCCATTCCTTCTAATGTATTCTTGTCCACAGCAGTAGATATAATGGTGAAAAGTGAAAGTGAAAGTTGCTCAGTCCTGTCTGACTCTTTGCAACCCCATAGGCTATACAGCCCATGGAATTCTGCAGGCCAGAATACTGGAGTGGGTAGTCTTTCCCTTCTCCAGGGAATCTTCCCAACCCAGGGATGGAACCCAGGTCTCCCACATTGCAGGTGGATTCTTTACCAGCTGAGCCACCACAGAAGCAAACGTATGATGGTAATCTGAATTACATTTGCCCATTTTAGTTTACTGATTCCTAAGATGTCGATGTTCACTCTTGTCACCTCCTACTTGATCACGTCCAATCCACCTTGATTCGTGAACCTGATATTTCAGGTTCCTATGCAATATTGATTTTCAAAGTATCAGACTTTACTTTCACCAACAGGCACATTCACAACTGAGCACTGTTTCCGCTTTGGCCCAGCCACTTCATTCTTTCTGGAGCTATTAGTAATTGCCCTCGCCTTTTCCCTATAGCATACTGGACGCTTTCCAACCTGAGGGCCTCATCTTCAGGTATCATATATTTTGCATTTTCATACTGTGAAAAGAAGAGAAGTGGAAGGTGAGGGGAAAGGGGATAGAAACACCCAACTGAATGCAGAGTTACAGAGAATAGCAAGGAGAGATAAGAAAGCCTTCTTAAATGCACTGCAAAAAGATAAATGAAAACCATAGGATGAGAGGAGAAGGAAATGGCAACCCACTCCAGTATTCTTGCCTGGAAAATCACATGGATAGAGGAGCCTGGCGGGCTACAGTCCATGGGGTCTCAAAGGGTCAGATATGACTGAGTGACTAACACACACACACACACACACACAATGAGAAAGACTAGAGGTTCAAGAATATTGGAGATACCAAGGAAATATTTCATGCAAGGATGGGCACAAAAAAGGACAGAAATGGTAAGGATTTAAGAGAAACAGAAGATACTAAGAATAGGTGGCAGGAATACACAGGAGAACTATATAGAGAAAAGGTCCTAAGACCTGGATAGCCACGATGGTGTGGTCACACACTTAGAGACAGAAATTCTGCAGTGTGGAGTCAAGTGGGGCTTAGGAAGCATTGCTATGAACAAAGCAGTGGAGGTGATAGAATACAGTTGAGCTATTTAAAATTTTAAAAGATGATGCTGTTCAAGTGCTGCACTCTATATATCAGCAAATTCGGAAAATGCAGCAGTGGCCACAGGACTGGAAGAGGTCAATTTTCATTCCAGTCCCAAAGAAGGGCAATGCCAAAGAGTATTCAAACCACTGTACACTTTTGCTCATTTCACATGCTGAAAGTGAAAGTGAAAGTGAAGTCGCTCAGTCGTGCCCGACTCTTTGTGACCCGTGGACTGTAGTCCACAAAGCTCCTCCGTCCATGGGATTCTCCAGGCAAGAATACTGGAGTGGGTTGCCATTTCCTTCTCCAGGGGATCTTCCCGACCCAGGGATTGAACCCAGGTCTCCCACATTGCAGGCAGACACTTTAACCTCTGTACCACCAGGGAAGTCATTTCATATGCTAGCAAGGTTATACTCAAAATCCTTCAAGGTGCTCTTCAGCAGTACCTGAACTGAGAACTTCCAGATATATGAATGGATTTTAAAAAGGCAGAGGAACCAGAGTTCAGAATGCTAACGTTCCCTGAACCATAGAGAAAGTAAGAGAATTCCAGAAATAATTCTACTTCTGTGTCATTGACTATGCTAAATCTTTTGACTATGTGGATCACCACAAACTGTGGAAAATTCTTAAAGAGATGGAAATACCAGACCACCTTATCTGCCTCCTGAGAAACTGGTATGCAGGTCAAAAGGCAAAAGTTAGAACATGGAACAATGGACTTCTTCAGAATTGAGAAAGAAGTACATCAAGGCTATATATTTAACTTATTCCATCATGTGGCATGCCAGGCTGGATGAGTTACAAGCTGGAATCGAGATTTTTGTTGTTGTTGTTCAGCCACTCAGTTGTGTCCAACTCTTTGCAACCCCACGGACTGCAGGACACCAGTTCATGCCCATTGAATCAGTGATGCCATCTAACCAACTTATCCTCTGTCGTCCCCTCCTCCTCCTGCCTTCGATCTTTCCCAGCATCAGGGTCTTTTCTAATGAGTTGGCTCTTCATATCAGGTGGCCAAATATTGGTGCCTCACCTTCAGCATCAGTCCTTCCAATGAATATCCAGGATTGATTTCCTTTAGGATTGACTGGTTTGATCTCCTTACAGCCCAAGAGACTCTCAAGAGTCTTCTCCAACACCACACAGTTCAAAAGCATCAATTCTTTGATGTTCAGCCTTCTTTAATGGTCCAATCCTCACATCCATACATGACTCCTGAAAAAACCATAGCTTTCACTAGACAGACTTTTGTAGGCAAAGTAATGGCTCTACTTTTTAATATGCTATCTAGGTTGGTTATAGCTTTTCTTCCAAAGGGTAAGCATCTTTGAATTTATTTCCACCCTGCTTATTTAACTTATATTTAGAGTACATCATGAGAAATGTTGGGCTGGATGAAGCACAAGCTGGAATCAAGAGTGCCAGGAGAAATATTGACAACTTCAGTTACACAGATAATATCACTCTAATGGCAGAAAGTGAAGAGGAACTAAAGAGCCTCTTGCTGAGGGTAAAGGAGGGGAGTGACAGGGCTGACGTGACCTCAACATTAAAAAAAACTAAGGTCATGGCATCTGCTCCCATCACTTCTTGGCAAGTAGAAAGGGAAAAAGCAGAAACAGGGACAGATTTTATTTTCTTGGACTCCAAAATCACTCTGGTCAATGACTGTGCCATGAAATTAAAGATGCTTGCTCCTTGGAAGGAAAGCTATGACAAACCTAAACAGTGTGTTAAAAAACAGAGACATCACTTTGCCTACAAAGGTCCATATTGTCAAAGCTATAGTTTTTCCAGTCGTAGTGTACACATGTGAGAGTTGGACCATAAAGAAGGCTGAGCACCTAAGAATTGATGCTTTTGAATTGTGATGCTCGAGGAGACTCTTGAGAGTACCCTGGACTGCAAGAAGACCAGACACTGATGTTAGGAAAGATTTAAGGCAAAAGGGAAAGTGGTGGCAGAGGATGAGATGATTAGATAACTGCCGGGGTCCAGCCCCGGTGGATCCAGGGAATTCGAAGGTGGGGATGGCATCAGTGTCTTTGGAAAAATACATATTTAATTACAGATATAGAGAGAGATTAGAAACGGATAGTGTAGTAGGAGAATTAGTGGAGAAAAGAGGCTGAATTTCAGCCAGAGAAATGGGAGCAAGAAAGAAGCGACATGGTGGAATCAGTCTTTCCAGAAACTTATCCAATTTCTTTATTTTGGGGTTTGCTTATATACCTTTTGTTACACATAGGGATGAATACAGAGTCACGTGGGGGTCTTAGGGATATTACATCATCTTCTGGCCATGAGTGAGACCTGCTGACATTCTATGACCCTTTCTTTCTGATAACCAAAAACCTTATTTCTTCCAAGGGTGTTTTTTTTTTTCTTAAACCAGGCACCACCCTCCAGATAAAGTTGCATTCCTATAGGGTGAAGGTGTAGTGAGTTACAATCAAGAAAGGAATTTATTTAACCCAAGGTTAACAGGATTAATCTTAAAGGTTAATACCTATCTCTCCTATATGCTTAAAGGTTAATACTTATTTCTCCTATATGTTAGTTATATTCATTATACGGGCAGGGAATATGGAGATTTAGCAGCAAACATCAGCCCAACAAATGAAAATCCTTTTACCAATGTTCCCCTTAAGATCTATTTAGTCTTAAGATAGCAATAAAGTTACATTTTTACATAACAAAGACACAGTGATTTATAACAAAGCACAGTGATCTATTACAAAAGAGAAAATGCATTAACTCAAAAAGTCTAGTATTGCTAACATCAAAAACTACTATATTTCCTTTTCTATATTCCAAATACATTGATTAACATATTCCCAGGTGCCTAAGGATATGGAGGCCTGGCGGCAATCATTGACTCAAAGAGAAGAAAAAGCCCTATGCTAATTAAGACTCTCAAAATACTCCAAAACTCTCTGTGCTGTTTATGGTTAAGAAGTAGTAGTCTGTCAGCAGAGAGGTTTGACCTGAGACATCCTTGTCCCACCCAGAGCAGGGAATTAGCAGCAATTATTGACACAACAAATGAAAGACCCTTCACCAATATAATTCCTAACCAACCCACTATACTGATAATTTCTAAGTCCCCAAAAGAATTTGTCTTTTGTAAGTCTAAAACATCTCGTGCCTCTCAGATTGGGAGGCTGTAAACAATCACATGTGGCCGGAAGAACCTATACAGACGGGCTAGATAACCTTCAGAGGAGTCCGTAAGCTGAAACACTCTTGTCACGCCCAGGAATTTTTATTGCCTTGGAGCTGCACGTTTACTCCTTCTGCAAGAAAAATGGTTATGGGGGAGAGCCCCCCCGTAAAGTCAGAGGTGTAGGCGAGAGCATAAAACAGACTCTGGTTTTGGGGTAGATGCTCGGGAACAGGGGGTTTCCTGAGGCTTGATCACGCCTTTGAATATGCCAAGCCTCTTTCCTCATGACCTTTGCCATGGGCGGAGTTCCTCACGCTGGCCCCCAACAGATAACATCACTGACTCAATGGTCATGAATCTGAGCAAACTCCAGGAGACAGTGAATGACAAGGGAGCCTGGCGTGCTGCAGTCCCTGAGGCCACAAAGAGTAGGACACGACTTAACAACTGAACAACAGCAAGCTGACCCCGTGTCTTCATGCCTGCACTCCACATCTGCTGTATCTTCCTGCCTCCCCAGCTAGCCTCCCCACAGTCTCAGTCTCTCTGAGTACTTAGACCCCTTGGGTCTGAAACTGAACCTCAACCTCAAGGACTCTGAGACTAACCTCCATCCGTCCTCAGCCAGGCCTACTTTAGACTCGGTGTGACCCCACTGCTCCAAATAGTGATTCTAAGTGAGGGAGTCCTACTCCCGCTGAGAATACTCTCTGTTCCATATAAGAAAATCATGCACACGGTACACCTGCAAATAAGGATAAATCATAAGACAAAGTAATCCCAGCCTAGAAGCCCATGAGGGATCCGCAGACAAGTGCAATAGAAATCCAAGTGATCCCTGAAAGGGAAGCCAATCAGAGAAAGAGTCCAGTGGAAGCAGGATTCGAACTGTAATTTGTTGAAAGGGTAAAGACGAGGCAAGCAGATGGAAAATGTGAAGAAAGCTGAGAAAGAAGAAGGAAAGCCTTCTGAGAAAGCAGAGTAAGGAAAAGTCCGTGAGATAAACCCATCAGCTAAAGAGAAAATTCTCCTATAGGAGCATGTTTCGCTGTTCCATTTTCATCTTATTTTCATTTACAGAACCATCATCATCACCATCCACCCCCATCTCCAGGGCCAGCATTACCACCATCACCATCACCGTTGTAGTAAACTACAATGAACGCATATAATATGCAGACCCAGAAATATCCAGAGACCCAAATTCTAGAAAAACATTTTGTCTTTTCCACTTTTAATTATTTGTTTAGAGTAGGACCAAAGCCATTTTTGATCATTTGTCATTTCTTGCTTTCTTTTAATGCGCTTAAGGATGAGAACTACTTAGCTTGTTCCCCACTGGCATCATCCTCTGTCCAAATATATTGAAAACCCACGTATAGAGCATCATCTGCATTAGAACGCTCTAGATCCAAAATTTCTTAGTCTGTTAAAACAAAAAAACAAACAAAACTACAGGCCAACAGCTACTGGGTCTGTGCACGCTCGAGCCCAAGCTCTGCAACGAAAGAAGCCCACCCCCCACAATTAGAGAGAGCCCACACGCTGCAGAGAAGAGCCCGGGGGCTGCAACAAAGACCCAGCGTGGCCATAAAGTACAGAAATAAAAAATAAAGGTATGAAAAAAAAATAAAGGTATGATCCAAAAACAAAACAAAAAAGCGACATTGCTATATAATGTCAGGGTAATTTTCCCAGCAGCTTCCATTGTGAGGTTCCCTGGTCCTCTCATGGCACCAGATATGTAGTCTTTACATTGGTTTATTCATGAGTCAACACATATTTATAGGGTCCTTACTATATGCTGGGCACAGGGCATGCAATGGAAAGCAAAAACACTCCCTGCTTTGTGAAGCATTTGGGGCTGCGGAAGAGATGGACATGGTATTCATTATCTATTGCTACCTTACCTCACACAACTTCTGTGAGTCAGGAAATTCAGAAGTGGTTTCTTTCAGTTGTTTTTGCTCAAGTTTCTAAAGAGTCAAGTTGTTGGCCAGATGAAAGCTTGACTGAGACGGAAGGTTTGCCTCCGAAATGGCTCATCACACGGCTGTGGGCAGGAGAGTCCAGCTCTTCACCATGTGGAGTCCTGCAGGGCTGCTTCAGTGACTCCCTGAATGAGAGGCCCAGGAGAGCAAGGCAGAAATGAAGCCGCTTTTCATGCTCTCACCTGAAAGTCACGCAGTCATTCCCACAAAATCATGGCCCATAGGTCAGCCTGTGAGAGAAGACTACATAGGGCATAAAGCAGGGAGATGAGAATCACTGTGTATGTGTGGAGGGGGGCAGTCCTTGGGGGCTGGCTACCAGACATCTTTAGAAAGAGACACGTGTGCCCCAGTGTTCATCGCAGCACTGCTTACAGTAGCCAGGACATGGAAGCAACCTGGATGTCCATCAGCAGATGAATGGATAAGAAAGCTGTGGTCCATACACACAATGGAATATTACTCAGCTATTAAAAAGGATGCATTTGAATCAGTTCTAATGAGGTGGAGGAAACTGGAGCCTATTATACAGAGTGAAGTAAGTCAGAAAGAAAAACACCAATACAGTATATTAATGCATGTATATGGAATTTAGAAAGATGTTAACGATGACCCTATATGCAAGACAGCGAAAGAGACACAGATGTAAAGAACAGACTTTTGGACTCTGTGGGAGAAGGTGAGGGTGGGATGATTTGGGAGAATATCATTGAAACATGTATATTAGCATATGTGAAATAGATCACCAGTCCAGGTTCGATGCATGAGGCAGAGTGCTCAGGGCTGGTGCACTGGGATGACCCTGAGTGATGGGATGGGGAGGGAGGTGGGAGAGGGGTTCAGGATGGGGGACACATGTACACCCATGGCTGATTCATGTGAATGTATGGCAAAAACCACCACAATATTGTAAAGTAATTAGACTCCAATTAAAATAAATAATTTTTTAAATGATAGCAAAAATAAACTTAAAATTATGTCTACATTAAGGAGGTCTTCATAGACTGTGTCAAAGATATATTTTAGCCTTTGTTCCAAGATCATCAAGACTCCATTAAAATATTCTTGTTAAAGGGACAAAGCCCTGAGTAGTAGGGCACACAAAACGCTCTGAAAGGTCTTCCTCCATTATTATGAAATAAACAGCTAGCTTCTGAGTGAATTATAATGAATATATTTTAAATGCATTGCTGGGCTCAAAAGAAAGTACAAGAAATCTCTAAAGGCTGGAGAAACTTAAAAATAAGATACAATTACAGAGGTAGACAAAGATGGACAAAGGTAGTGCTTCTGGGAGCAAAAGCTAGTTTCAGGAACCCAGAGTATGGGGGATTCATGATTAGCTGATTCAGGGAATGCAAGAGTAGCCTTTACAGAGAATCATGTCAGGAGTCACTTAAAAAGGATCCTTTAGGAAAAAAAAAGTCTTACAAAGGGAGCCAACATGGGAAGCAGCTCTTTCTACTCCTTTTCTGGGTGGAAAAAATTTTAAATAATAACAATGGATTTTCAGAGAAATGATAACTATAGCCTTGCTCTAGTAAGAGTCTGGAATTCAGATTTATACTACTTAGGTATAGTATAGAAGCTAATGTGCTTCCCAGTTGGTGGTACCATCTGATACCTAGCAAAAGCAAACGCAAGTTCTTTCTGAATTTTGAGTGGGAATAGAAATATTCACTATAGGCTTTGTTGTGGTAAGAATGCATGTTTTTAAGAGTAATGACTAAAAAACAAAGAGTGCATAGTTTCCAAACCAGTAAAAGGGAATAAATGGAATGTTTTAAAATGCATTACTGTGTCATAGGAAGCATATGCTATAGGGAAGAAGTGACTCCAGGTTGGATCTATTTCTTTTACTTCAACCTTTGCTTCCTGTTGCTTTCGTTCACTAAAAGGGTATTGTCTATACACAACGGCCTGCCTTGGGGAACACTGTCCCTCTGCCTGCATGTTAAAACAAAATGGTTTTGTTCAGAGCCCTGTCCCCCTGTGGATGGCTATCAGTTCAGTTCAATCTCTCAGTTGTGTCCGACTCTTTGCGACCCCATGGACTGCAGCATGCCGGGACTCCCTGTCCATGGATGGCTATTGGAAGGAAGAAATTAACACATCCCTTCCATGAAGCTGGACATTCCAGGAGATATTTACTAGGTTAATTAACTTTTTTTTTTTTTTACTTTACCTCTTCACCTCTCCTCCTATCTGCTTTAGAACAGAACCTGGCATCCAGATCCCAATAAGATAGCTATTTTGAGACACTAGTCTGCAATCTTCTTGGTCAGCTGGCTTTCCAAATAAAGTTATACTCCTTGCCTCAACACCTAGTCTCTTGGATTTATTGGCCTGATGTGTGGTGAGCAGAGTGAGGTTGGACTCAGTAACCTGCACAACATTTTATAGACTTTTTTACTACATAGGGTAAAATGTATCCATTATGTTAACCTTGGTTATCTCCAAAGCTGTACAAACTAACTGTTAAGAAGATGGACTCTGAAATGAGATAACAGAAGTTCAAATCTTACTCAGTCCTTCTTTGCTGTGTAATCTCAAGCAAGTTATGTAATCTTTTCTGTCCCTCCGCTTCCTCATCTATAAGTTAAAAGTTACAACTATACATATCTTATAGAGGAATCAATGAGTTAATAAATATAAAATTCTTAGAAGCAAGGATAAACACTTAAATTCTTACTAAGATTTGTGTTTTAAAGGGGAAAAGAGAATCACTATTTATATTTGCTTGTATATACATTAGTATATCTCTGGTAGGTTCACAGTGAACTGATAAGATCGTTTGCGTTCATCTTCTGCATTGTTGGTGGGAACATAAACTGATGCAGAGACTATGGAGAACAGAATGGAGGTGCCTCTCAAAGCTAAAAACAGAGTAAATATTGTTCAGCTGTTCCACTCCTGGGCATATAACCAGAAACAATGAAAACTCTAATTTGAAAAAATACATGCTCCCTATGGAAACAAACTGAATACCCACTGCCAGATGAATGGAGAAAAAGGATGTGGTGCATACACACAGTGGAACATTTATTGCTCAATCAAAAAAAAGAATTTATCTAATTCTTTATCTAATATCTATTCCATTTTTGGTGTTCTTTGGAAGGAATGATGCTAAAGCTGAAACTCCAGTACTTTGGCCACCTCATGCGAAGAGTTGACTCATTGGAAAAGACTCTGATGCTGGGAGGGGTTGGGGGCAGGAGGAGAAGGGGACGACCGAGGATGAGATGGCTGGATGGCATCACCGACTCGATGGATGTGAGTCTGAGTGAACTCCGGGAGATGGTGATGGACAGGGAGGCCTGGCGTGCTGCGATTCATGGGGTCACAAAGAGTCAGACATGACTGAGCGACTGAACTGAATTGAACTGAACTGAGCAATGTGGATGAACCTAGAAATGAGCACACTAAGTCAGAAAGAGAAAGACAAATACATATGATACACTTATATGTGGACTCTTAAAAAAATGATGCAAATGAACTTATCTCCAAACAGAATCAGACTCACAGACAAACTCACAAGCCAAAGGAAAAAGGGGACAGGAATAGGAAGAAATTAGGAGTTTGGGATTAGCAGATTTGTTGTTGTTGTTGCTCAGCTGTGTCTGACTCCTTGTGATCCCATGAACTGCAGCACACCAGACTTCCCTGTCCTTCTCTATTTCCCAGAGTTTGCTCAAAATCCTGTCATTGAGTCAGTGACGCCATCCAACCATCTCATCCTCTGTCATCCCCTCCTCCTCCTGCCTTCAATCTTTCCCAGCATCTAGGTCTTTTCTAATGAGTCAGTTCTTCACATCAGGTGGCCAAATTATTGGAGTTTCAGCTTCAGCATCAGTCCTTCCAATGAATATTCAGGGTTGATTTTCTTTAGGATGGACTGGTTTGATCTCCTTGCTGTTGAAGGGACTCTCAAGAGTCTTCTCCACAGTTCAAAAGCATCAGTTCTTCAGCACTCAGCCTTCTTTACCGTCCAGCTATCACATCCAGACATGACTATTAGCTTTGACTAGATGAACCTTTGTCAGCAAAGAGATGTATCCATTTTTTAATACACTGTCTAGGTTTGCCATAGCTTTTCTTCCAAGGAGCAAGTGTCTTTGAATTTCATGGCTGCAGTTGCTGTCTGCAGTGATATTGGAGCCCAAGAAAATAAAATCTCTCACTATTTCCTTTTTTCCCCTTCTATCTGCCATGAAGTTATGAAACTGTATGCCATGATGTTAGTTTTTTGAATGTTGAGCTTTAAGCCAGCTTTTTCACTCTCCTCTTCCATCTTCATCAAGAGGCTCTTTAGTTCCTCTTCGCTTTCTGCCATTAAGGTAGTGTCATCTGCATATTTGAGGTTACTGATATTTCTCCCAGCAATCTTGATTCCAACTTGAGCTTCAACCAGCTCAGCATTTTGCATGATGGGATTAGCAGATACATACTACCAAATATAAAATATATAAGCAAGAAGGACCTACTATACCATCTGGGCCACCATAGGGAACTACTTTCAAGATCTTACCATAAACTATAATGGAAACCAATGTGAAAAAGAAGATAGATAAACTGAATAACTTCGTGACACACAGAACTAACACAGTTTTGTAAACCAACTACACTTAAATTTAAGATAAAAAGATTGGTTGCCTTCAAGGAATGAGGGAGAGAGACTTAACACTGTAAACTTCTCATTCCTTTTGTTTTTTGATCTATGTACCTTTGTTATCTATTTAAAAACTGATTTGGGAATATATAGGGATACATATTCTTAAATATATTTTAAATAAACTATAAATTTTAAGAGATCACTTATGTATTAGAATAGACTAACTTCTGTAGCAAATTGAGCCAAACTCTACAGAAATTTATATGCTATATACTGTTATCATACCATTTCTTCCTGTCCTTCCTCTCCCCTACCTACTCCTTTGTAGTAAGTTACTTTATTAAACTCTCTTCAAATTATCCAATTTGAGTTTGCCATCTGAGAATAAGACAAGAGAAAACTATCAACCTGGGGGCTGATTGATGTGCCCGATCAGATGTGTCCTTTTTACCATTTCTTTCACACAAGTTCTACACTGACTATCCATCCTCTGGGGTCTCCAATGGTTAAAAGGACACATACCAGGCTTTTGGATTTAGTCATGCAGTTATGATTTTCTCAACTGTGTTTCCCTCAAAAAAAAAAAAAAAAAGACATTGAGCAATTACTCAGAAAATTTTAAGATTAAGACTGAAGACTATAAAGATTTTTTTTTAATGTCTGATACTCTTTAGTGATAATCCAGGCAGAAATAAGACATTTCATATTTTATGGGAATATATGACAAACACATTACCTATGTGATACATTTTATTCTATTATAGATTAAGAATAAAAATGTTGAAAGAAATACACGCATGATTCTTCATAAAACTAAAGCAAGTTAATATCTTGGAAGAAGTAAGAAACTGTTTCAAGTTTAACTGGGAAAGACATACCTCTGTAGAAGCTGAACACATGGTGCATATTCACCCAAGGTTAAATGCTTTAGTGAAGACACAAAAAGGCCAGTGTTGTATGCTTTAGTATGAGCTATCAGAAGAACTTACAGGCTAAAGTTTTAGGCTAAGCTTTGGGAGTCTGCAAACACTATTCATCCCAATACAGCTGAACTAAATTAGCAATTCAGTGAAGAAAAACATGGAGTGGGGAGGGAGGAATAGCACAAAATATGCTTAGAGAAGTAAGCATGGTCAAGTATTATCTAGTCTTGTTCCAGAGTCTGGATTTTATTAAACACATTGAGAAACCACTGAAAGATTTTGGGCAGGAAAGTGACATGATTTCCTTTACGTTTTAAGTAGAACATCATGTGGGCTTTGTGGTAACTGAATGGAGATCACGAAAGCAGAGGACCAAACCGAAGATCGTTGCAGGGGTCCAGGTAAGAGGTAATGGGGACTTTGACTAGGGTGGTGACTGTGAATATGGTTGGAAGTCCCTGGACTTTAGCTGTAACTTGAAAACAAGATTACTTTGGTTTGGCATTGAATCTGATATGGGATATGAAGGAAAGAGAAGTATGGGAGCTGGCTGCTGGATTTCTGGCTTGAGTGCCTTGAGAGGAAGACTGAAGCTTTTAGTGATATGAGAAAAAAAAGTTGTTTATTCATCACCGTCCTAATAACTTTCTAAGAAAGGGGATGCTTATAACTGGAGGAGGTTTCTGTTTACTTAAACCAAACAAAGTCATCATCTTCACTATGAGAGATTCACATACTTGGAAAATAGGATTAACTAGCAGACGGGAACATGTGAGATGGAGAAAGCTGAGTCGAAACCGAATAGCTCTATATAGAAGCGTGAAAAATGGAGGAGAGGCAAGCTCTGCACTGGGGGGAGATGGAAAAGCCCTTAGCCTTTGTGCAAACAATAGCCAAAGTCCACTTAGAGCCCACCTGGCTAGTGGAGTGTGAGCTACTTCATCTGTGTCCTGACAAGCTTATATTGGGAAGAGACCAGGGTATAGTCCTTGTTGTTGCTGTTGTTCAGTCATCCAGTTGTGTCTGACTCTTTGCGACCCCATGGCCTGCAGCACACCAGGCCTCCCTGTCCTTCATCATCTCCCAAAACCTGCCCAAGCTCATGTCTATTGCGTCGGTGATGCCACCCTCTCATCCCCTGATGCCACCCTCTCATCCCCTGATGCCCTCTCCTTCTGCACTCAATGTTTCC
Organism: Oryx dammah; assembly: GCF_014754425.2. Taxonomy (NCBI): domain Eukaryota; kingdom Metazoa; phylum Chordata; class Mammalia; order Artiodactyla; family Bovidae; genus Oryx; species Oryx dammah. The sequence goes on along the minus strand of NW_024070186.1, from coordinate 5,465,708 downwards.
CAACATCGGGGATTTTTCCAATGAGTTGGCTGTGTGTATCAGATGATCAAAATACTGGAGCTTCAGCTTCAGCACCAGTCCTTTCAACAAGTATTCAGGGTTGATTTCCCTTAAGATTGACTGGTTTGATCTCCTTGCCATCCAAGAGACTTTCAGGAGTCTTTTCCAGCACTACAGTTTGAAGGCATCAATTCTTTGGCATTCTGCCTTCTTTAGTCTTTAGACAGGTTTAAATAGAACAAGACTTGGGTAAGGGGCCCATGATTCCTATCTTTTTGGTCAAATGAAAATGGATCTTGAAAAGGAGCCTTCATCTAGAGAAAGAGATGAGGAAACTTAGCCATCCCCATTTGATTCTTGAACACTTTTTTATTTTTGAAAGCATACCAATATTCAGCAGTATCACTGTTTGGAAATTTTTCTTAAAGCAACTCCATCTATAACTTATTTTTTTTAATTCAAGTATGGTTGATTTACAATATTATGTTTATTTCTGCTACACAGCAAAGTGACTTGGTTATGGATTTTTACATATACATATGTATCATTTTTCATATCCTTTTCTGTTATGGTTTATCACAAGATTCTGAACATAGTTCCCTGTGCTCTCCAGTAGGATCTTGTATCCATTCTATATATCATAGTTTGCATCTGCTAATCCCAAACTCCCGATTCTTCCCTCCTCCACCCCTACCCCCTTGGCAACCACAAGCCTATTCTCTATGTCTGTGAGCACATTACTCTTTAGTAGATATGTTCATTTGTGTCATATTTTAGATTCCACACCCAAGTGATATCGTGTGGTATTTGTCTTTCTCTTTCTGACTTATTTCACTTAGCACAGTAATCTCTAGTTGCATCTCTGATTTACGTTTTAATTAAAACACTGTCTCTATTCTGGCCTTAAGAAATCTAGAAAATAGCCAGGAGTCATCACCTCTGTGGGAATAATTTTAAATTAACACTCAAAGAATGTTGAGTGGAATGGAACCCAAAGGCCAGATTTCCCCACATTGAAGGTCATCCCTGCAGCCCAGCAGTAAAGAACCCTCCTTACAATACAGGAGAGGCAGGAAACATGGGTTTGACCCCTGGGTCGGGAAGATCCCCTAGAGGAGGGCGTGGCAACCCACCAGTATTCTCGCCCGGAGAACGCCATGGACAGAGGAGCCTTGCAGGCTACAGTCCGTGGGGCTGCAGAGCTGGACACGAGTGAAGCAACTGAGCACGCACTCATGTTCCACACGGAGACTCCATTTTCACTCCTTACTGTTCTTAATCACCCAGAACTCAACATGAGCCAAACTCCTAAAGACAATTCACTCATATTGAAGGGATTAATGAGCAACATAGGTTTTGTTGACAGTTATCGAATGGGCAACAAAACAGGACTTATATCACACACTGCAAAGCAATCTAATAAAAATTTTCATTAGACATGTTATCCTAAGTCCCTTCTTCTCTTGGCCTCTCCCCTGCAGAGTGTTCTAGTCCTCTGTTTGCCCCCAAACCTCAATACCTTCCCCCTGTTATCGGGCATTCCTTTCTTTAAGCTACCACAACTGTTAACAAAGAGTGGAAAACTTTATCCTTTTTTTTTTTTTTCGCTACTGTTTGTTCCCTGTTGGAGAACAGTGACTTTTGATTGGCTTAACTAAATTAAGTACCCATGACATTCTTCCAACTTTCAACCATAGGTACTATTTTCTTGCTACTGGTCCCCATAGAACCAGCACCAGAGGCAGGTTCCATCAGACTTATGTGGACCACCTTCCTGGGCTCTTCAAGGAGGAAACTCCCAAGATAATATATAGTTTGAGGCCATGTCACAGAGAACCACAACATCTCAGGGGAAGAGAGTCAGAAGAAATTGGGGATGCTTGGGAACTGATGATCAAAACTGGAGATAGGGCTGAATCCAAAGATAACAAGCCCACAGCTGGATGTCCAGAACTCCAGATCCCAGATGTGTCAGCCTTTGGGCCCTGTTTTGGCCTTTGTAGGGTGGATAGCAGCTCTAAAGAGCCAAGAACCCTTCTAGATGATCTCAATCTGAACACAAAAATAATTATTTGAGTGGCTATTTTCTCCAGTTTCCCAAGAATGGTGTATGAGCAGTATTAGATACAAAGGAAATAAAATAATTCATGGGATGCATAGGGTGTTTTAGGTCAGTGGTTCTCAGCATCAGTGAATATCGAAAGCACCTGAAGGGCTTGTTAAAACAGCTGGACTCTGCCTCATATACTTTCTTATTCAAAAAGTATAAGGCGAAGCCTGAAAATACGCATTTCTAACAAGTTCCCACTTGTTAGGTCTAGCCTAGGACCACACTTTGAGAACCACTGCCTTAAGGCATTAAGAGATAATTCACTTAGTTGATTCTGGTTCAGTTCAGTTCAGTTCAGTTCAGTCCTCAGTCGTGTCCGACTCTTAGCTGCTGCTGTTGCTGCTGCTAAGTCACTTCAGTCGTGTCTGACTCTGTGCGACCCCATGAACTGCAGCACGCCAGGCCTCCCTGTCCATCACCAATTCCCAGAGTTCATTCAGACTCACGTCCATCGAGTCTGTGATGCCATCCAGCCATCTCACCCTCTGTCGTCCCCTTCTCCTCCTGCCCTCAATCCCTCCCAGCATCAGAGTCTTTTCCAGTGAGTCAACTCTTTGCATGAGGTGGCCAAAGTACTGGAGTTTCAGGTTTAGCATCATTGGGCTTCCCTGGTGGCTCAGAGGTTAAAGCATCTGCCTCCAATGAGGGAAACCCGGGTTCGATCCCTGGGTTGGGAAGATCCCCTGAAGGAAATGGCAACCCACTCCAGTATTCTTGCCTGGAGAATCCCATGGACAGAGGAACTTGGTAGGCTACAGTCCATGGGGTCATAAACAGTCAGACATGACTGAGTGACTTCACTTTCACTTTCCTTCCAAAGAAATCCTAGGGCTGATATCCTTCAGAATGGACTGGTTGGATCTCCTTGGAGTCCAAGGGACTCTCAAGAGTCTTCTCCAATACCACAGTTCAAAAGCATCAATTCTTCACCGCTCAACTTTCTTTCTAGTCCAACTCTCACATCCATACATGACTACTGGAAAAACCATAGCCTTGACTAGATGGACCTTTGTTGGCAAAGTAATGTCTCTGCTTTTGAATATGCTATCTAGGTTGGTTATAACTTTTCTTCCAAGGAGTAAGCATCTTTTAATTTCATGGCTGCAGTCACCATCTGCAGTGATTTTGGAGCCCCCCAAAATAAAGTCTGATACTGTTTTCACTGTTTCCCCATCTATTTGCCATGAAGTGATGGGACCAGATGCCATGATCTTCATTTTCTGAATGTTGAGCTTTAAGCCAACTTTTTCACTCTCCTCTCACTTTCATCAAAAGGCTCTTTAATTCCTCTTCACTTTCTGCCATAAGGGTGGTGTCATCTGCATATCTGAGGTTATTGATATTTCTCCCGGCAATCTTGATTCCAGCTTGTGTTTCTTCCAGCCCAGCGTTTCTCATGATGTACTCTGCATAGAAGTTAAGTAAGCAGGGTGATAATATACAGCCTCGACGTACTGCTTTTCCTATTTGGAACCAGCCTGTTGTTCCATGTCCAGTTCTAACTGTTGCTTCCTGACCTGCATATAGGTTTCTCAAGAGGCAGGTCAGGTGGTCTGGTACTCCCATCTCTTGAAGAATTTTCCAGCGTTTATTGTGATCTACACAGTCAAAGGCTTTGGCATAGTCAATAAAGCAGAAATAGATGTTTTTCTGGAACTCTCTTGCTTTTTCCATGATCCAGTGGATGTTGGCAATTTGACTTCTGATTCTGGTTGACAAAGATTTAGCTAGATTAAATTTTGTGTAGTTTCTCTTCTGTGTATATCTGCTGTTATTACAAGTCATTATGAAATGCCAATCAGAAGTTAGTAGTATGTAGAATTTGCCCTATGAAACTGATTTTTAATTCTTTACTCTAAAGTAAATTTATCAAAGCAAACTTACCATAAATAACAATTGGTTCATATTTGAAAGTAAAGTGACTTTGAAATATAACAAAACCTCAGCTACTCCATCATATAGGTATATTGGTTCATCAATCAATTTTAATTAACCTCCAATAATATACAATGGACTGGTTCTAAACTGGGAAAGGAGTATGTCAAGCCTGCATATTGTCACCCTGCTTATTTAACTTATATGCAGGGTACTTCATGCGAAACACTGCGCTGGATGAAGCACAAGCTGGATTGCAGGGAGAAATATCAATAACCTTAGATATGCAGATGACACCACCCTTATGGCAGAAAGCAAAGAACAACTAAAGAACCTCTTGATGAAAGTGAAGGAAGAGAGTGGAAAAGTTGGCTTAAAACTCAACATTCAAAAAATGAAGATCTTGGCAGCTGATCCCATTACTTCATGGCAAATAGATGGGGAAACAATAGAAACAGTGAGAGATTTTATTTTCTTGGGCTCCAAAATCACAGCAAATGGTGACTGCAGCCATGAAATTAAAAGATGCTTGCTCCTTGGAAGAAAAGTTATGACCAACCTAAACAGTATATTAAAAAGCAAAGATGTTACTTTGCCAACAAACGTCCATCTAGTAAAAGCTATGGTTTTTCCAATAATCATGTATGGATGTGAGAGTTGGACTAGAAAGAAAGCTGAGCGGCGAAGAATTGATGCTTTTGAACTGTGGTGTTGGAAAAGACTCTTGAAAGTCCCTTGGACCGCAAAGAGATCAAACGAGGTCCATCCTAAAGGAAATCAGTCCTGAATATTCATTGGAAGCACTGATGCTGAAGCAAAACTCCAGTACTTTGGCCTCCTGATGCAAAGGACTGACTCATAGGAAAAGACCATGAGGCAGGGAAAGATTGAAGGTGGGAGGAGAAGGGAATGAGATAGGATGAGATTGTTGGACGGCATCCCTGATTTGATGTACATGAATTTGAGTAAGCTCTGGGAGTTGGTGATGGACAGGAAAGCCTGGCGTGCTGCAGTCCATGGGGTCGCAAAGAGTCAGTCATGACTGAGCAATTGAACCGAACTGATCTTGACCTTTAAATTGGTTAGAAATAATTTGATTTAAGGAAGGATATAAAAACTGCTGTAAGTCCCACCTTAGAGGGACGCTTTACCCCCTCTCAGGGTCTATGCTTAGAACTTTGTCCTTTCCTCCTCTTTAATAAATCCTAATCGCTTGCTACCCTGAGTGTTTGTGTGTCCAAGGATTCCATTCTTCATTTCTTCAGACAAGAACTCTCATTCCCATCTCACCTTTTGGGGGCTCGCCCAGGATTCCTCGATGCCTACTCGAGGTAAGCACAGATACTCACTCTCAACTCTGGTATTCGCCTCTTGTTACCTAATCTAGCTGCATGGTCTCTTGAACCACTCATTGTTTCACAAGCCTGCATGAGTTCCAAAGGCAGAAAGAGTTAGAAGACAGTGGCCTTGGGCCTTGGTATTGACCAGCTGATTGACCTGGAGGTGCTGAACAAAACCTCTGCTAGGCTGCTGCCTCAGTGAGAACTGCAGGCCATCTACCATGTCTCTTTCCTAACATCTGGAGGTCGTGAGAGTTTTCACTTAAGGTAGGATCGTTTTGGAGTGTGTGTAGATACTCCTAAGCTTGTGCACCGCATGGCTTGCTTTAGGGGAACTCCAGCTCAGACACACTCGTGTTCAGGACCATAAGAAGTCCACCAGTCTAGGCTCTCACTCTATCTATCTCCAGGTGGAAGGGAAGACAGAGACAGGAAGAGGACAAAGGCCCAGGGCACCCAGAGAAGGGTGGTCAAGCCCAGGTGCTCTCCAAAGTTGAGGGAAGCACATGCCGTTGCTGCTTCTTTGCTTCCACTCCACAAGGAGGGGACACCCTCTATCGGAGGAACCAGAGAAAAGACAAAGAGCACTGGACGCTGGTCTTCTCTCTTTCAGATGAGAGCAACCTCTTGGAGTCCCATACCCAGCCCAAAACAGATACCTTTGGAATGCATACTGAAGAACTGGAAGAAGTTTGACCCTCACACCCTGTTAAAGAAACATATGATCTTTTTCTGCACCGAGGCATGGCCTCAATTCAATCTATCTAATGGTGAAAAATGGCCCCCTGAGGGCTCACCTAATTATAATGCCATCCTCCAACTAGACCTCTTTTGTAGATGAGAAGGAAAATGGTCAGAAGTTCCATGTATACAGGTTTTCTTTGTCTTGAGAGAAAACACTGTCTTATGCAGGAGTTGTGGGCTTGTTCCTTCTACGCTGCCTATAAGTTCCCCCAAACTCTTAGGTTCAAACTGTCCCCCCTTATCCAGGGCTGCCCAAACCTAGCCCACAGGAGCCTCCACAATCTCTGGTAGCACTTCTGGTACCAGCAGCAGCTCCTAAACCAACCCCAGTGATCTCAACACTATATCCTTCCCTCCTTCCATTACAGGAAGTTCCTAAAGGAGACTTGGAACCCAGGCAAGTCTATGTCCCTTTCCCTCTCCAAGATTTAAGACAGATTAAATTAGACCTAGGATGCTTTACTGAAGATCTGACAATTATATAAGTGTTTTCCAGGGTCTAACCCAATCTTTTGAAATGGCATGGAAAAGATGTTATGCTAATCCTGACTAGCACCCTTACTGACAATGGAAGAAGTAGAGTAATTAAAAATGTGCAGGAATGCGGAGATGAGTGGTATGTTACTAGCACGCTGGGGAGATCTGATAGTGAATCAGCCTGGTTACCTGCAGGACTCCATGCAGTGTCCATAGCTGACCCTACCTGGACCCATGACAAAGACAGTGATGACTGAAAGAGAGTTCACTTTATCAGTTGCATTAAGGAAGGCTTTAAAAAATCACTAGTTAAGCCCTTAAACTACTCCCAACTATCTGCAGTGACTCAGGAAAAGAAGGAAAATTCCACAACTTCTCTGGAAAGGCTCAGGGAGGCACTGAGAAAACACACTTATTTGGACCCAGATTCCCCAGAGGGCCAACTTATTCTTAAAGACAAATTTATTACTCAATGAGCTCCAGATATTTGGAGGAAACTCTAAAAATTGGCCCTCAGCCCCGATATGGATTTAGAGCACCTTCTGAGAGCTGCCACATCAGTATTATTTAACAGAGATCAGGAGGAACATAAGGGAAAAGGAAGGAGAGATAAGAGAAAGACCGAAGCTCTCACTGTGGCCTGCACGGAGTTCACTTTAGCGCTCCAAAGGTGGGAGGACAAAAGCAAAAACGTGGAGCCTGTTTCCATTGTGGCAAGGATGGCCACGTTAATGGACAATGTCCCCAAGGCAAGCAGAGGCCACCACCGAGGCTTTGCCCCACTTGCAAAGGAGATCACTGGAAGAACTGTCCCAAAGGATGTAGGTTTCAGGGGTCAGAAACTCAGACCCAGGATCAAGACTGATGTGGCCTGGGGCTTCCCAATTCATCTCCTGTCCTCATCACTGCACAGGAGCCTCAGGTGACTCTAACTGTAGGAGCCCATCCTATTAGCTTCCTCCTTGATACAGACCCCCTCTCTAATGTGGGTCCTCCTTCTACTAAGTCAGCTACTCTACATGGCATTTCTGGAAAACTGATTACAAAATTATTTAAACAAGAGTTGAGTTGTAACTGGGATTCCATTCTTTTTTTCTCATGCCTTTCTGATAATACCAGAAAGCCCAACCCTCATCCTAGGAAGAGATATTCTATCTAACATGCAACCTTCAATTCATATGGAAATAGTATCTACAGAAAACTTATACTTACAACCCTGACAGAAATAGAAATTAACCCTGAAGTCTGGGCAACTGGAGGAAAGACAGGAAGAGCCATTTAAGCTCAACCAGTAGAGATAACTCTTAAAAATCCTAATAACTTTCCTCATCAGAAACAATAACCTCTAAACTCAGACTCTAAAGCAGTCTAAAGCACTGCTTAGAAATGCTTGTAGAAGTCTAAAGCAGGGACTCATTTCCTTGATTGAAAACTTCAAAGGACACGGGCTCTTAATCAAATGTAATACACCTATTTGGGGAGTCCAAAAGCCTAGTAGGGAATGACTACTTCAGGACCTCTGCCTCATCAATCAGAGAAGGCAATGGCAACCCACCCCAGTACTCTTGCCTGGAAAATCCCATGGACGGAGGAGCCTGGTGGGCTGCAGTCCATGGGGTCGCCAAGAGTCGGGCATGACTGAGCGACTTCACTTTCACTTTTCACTTTCATGCATAGGAGAAGGAAATGGCAACCCACTTCAGTATTCTTGCCTGGGGAATCCCAGGGACGGGGGAGCTTGGTGGGCTGCCGTCTATGGGGTCGCACAGAGTTGGACACGACTGAAGTGACTTAGCAGCAGCAGCAGCAGCCTCATCAATGAAGCTGTAATTCCATAACATCCTATCGTGCCTAACCCCTATCCTGTACTCTCCCAAATCCCAAGAATAGCCAATTATTTTACTGTTTTAGATTTAAAAGATGCCTTTTAGGGGGCATACCCTTAGCTTAAAGTTCACAATTTTTGTTTGCTTTTGAGAATGCATCTGATTCCTCTACTCAATTAACTTGGACAGTGTTGCCTCAAGGATTTAGAGATAGCTCTCACTTGTTTGGACAGGCTTTCACCAAAGACCTAGCTGCCTTTGGGCAACTGAATCTATAAAGTTGATCAATATGTAGATGGTATTCTCCTTTGTGCTGACACAGAGAAAAAAATGTAACCAAGCCACCTGAGACCTTCTTAACTATCTAGCTTTGTGTGGCTGAAAGATATCAAAACCAAAAGCTCAAATGCACCAAGAAGAAGACAAATATTTAGGATCGAACTGTGTCATGGAGTTTGAGTCCTGGAAAAAGAAAGAATGGAACCCATTTTGCAATATCCTCTCCCTAATACTCTTAGACAACTCTGTGGTTTCCTTGGCATAGCTGGTTACCACTGGATTTGGATTCCCAGATATGGAGAGCTGCCTTGACCTTTATATAAGTTACTAAAAGAGACTAAAGGTATTACAGTGGGACAAAAGGTATTACAATGGGAACCTAAAGAAATCCATGTGTTTAAGACTTTTAGCCTGCCTTCAGTTCAGTTTAGTTCAGTCTCTCAGTCATGTCTTTGTGACCCAATGGACTGCAGCACACCAGGCCTCCCAGTCCATCACCAACTCCCGGAGTCCACCCAAACCCATGTCCGTTGAGTCAGTGATGCCATCCACCAATCTCATGCTTTGTCGTCCCCTTCTCCTCTTGCCTTCAATCTTTCCCAGCATCAAGGTCTTTTCAAATGAGTCAGATGGCCAAAGTATTGGGGTTTCAGCTTCAGCATCAGTCCTTCCAATGAATATCCAGGACTGATCTCCTTTAGAATGGACTGGTTGGATCTCCTTGCAGTCCAAGGGATTCTCAAGAGTCTTCTACAACACCACAGTTCAAAAGCACGAATTCTTCAGTGCTCAGCTTTCCTTACAGTCCAACTCTCACATCCATACATGACTACTGGAAAAACCATACCTTTGACTAGACAGACCTTTGTTGGCAAAGTAATGTCTCTGCTTTTTAATATGTCTTCTAGGTTGGTCATAACTTTTCTTCCAAGGAGCAAGCATCTTTTAATTTCATGGCTGTAGTTCATCTGCAGTGATTTTGGAGCCCCCAAAATAAAGTCTCTTGCTGTTTCCACTATTTCCCCATCTATTTGCCATAGAGGGACCAGATGCCATGATATTAGTTTTCTGAATGTTGAGCTTTAAGCCAACTTTTCCACTTTCCTCTTTCACTTTCGTCAAGAGGCTCTTTAGTTCTTTATGTCATAAGGGTGGTGTCATCTGCATATCTGAGGTTATTGATATTTCTCCTGGCAATCTTGATTCCAACTTGTGCTTCCTCCAGCTCAGCATTTCTCATGATATATACTCTGCATATAAGTTAAATAAGCAGAGTGACAATATACAGCCTTGAGGTACTCCTTTCCAGATTTGGAACCAGTCTACTGTCCCATGTACAGTTCTAACTGTTGCTTCTTGACCTGCATAAAGATTTATGAGAAGGCCAGCCAGGTGGACTGGTATTCCCATCTCTTTCAGAATTTTCCACAGTTTACTGTGAGCCAAACAGTCAAAGGCTTTGGCATAGTCAATAAAGCAGAAGTAGATATTCTTCTGGAACTCCATCTCTTTTTCAATGATCCAACAGATGTTGGCAATTTGATCTCTGGTTCCTCTGTCTTTTCTAAAACCAGCTTGGATATCTGGAATTTCATTGTTCACATACTGTTGAAGCCTGGCTTGGAGAATTGTGAGCATTACATTCCTAGCATGTGAGATGTGTGCAATTGTGCAGTAGTTTGAGCATCTTTTGGTATGACCTTTCTTTGGGATTAGAGTGAAAACTGACCTTTTCCAATCCTGTGGCCTCTGCTGAATTTCCCAATTTGCTGGCATATTGAATGCAGCATTTTCACAGCATCATCTTTTAGGATTTGAAATAGCTCAACTGGAATTCCATCACCTCCACTAGCTTTGTTCATAGTGATGTTTCCTTCCTAAGGCCCACGTGACTTTGTACTCCAAGATGTCTGGCTCTAGGTGACTGATCACACCGTCATGATTATCTGGGTCACAAAGATCTTTTTTGTTCAGTTCTTCAAAGAACAGAATGGGAAAGACTAGAGATCTCTTCAAGAAAATTAAAGATACCAAGGGAACAGTTCATGCAAAGATGGGCTCAATAAAGGACAGAAATGGTATGGACCTAACAGAAACAGAAGATATTAAGAAGAGGTGGCAAGAATACACAGAAGAACTGTGCAAAAAAGATCTTGGTGACCCAGATAATCACGATGGTGTGATCACTCATCTAGAGCCAGACATCCTGGAATGTGAAGTCAAGTGGGCCTTAGAAAGCATCACTATGAACAA